>NC_092102.1:43421015-43746015 GCF_045679555.1 Salvelinus alpinus | reverse complement strand
ACTATGCAGCTGTTATTCCATAGGCTGGGATCCTCACTATGCAGCTGTTATTCCATAGGCTGGGATCCTCACTATGCAGCTGTTATTCCATAGGCTGGGATCCTCACTATGCAGCTGTTATTCCATAGGCTGGGATCTGCACTATGCAGCTGTTATTCCATAGGCTGGGATCCTCACTATGCAGCTGTTATTCCATAGGCTGGGATCCTCACTATGTAGCTGTTATTCCATAGGCTGGGATCTGCACTATGCAGCTGTTATTCCATAGGCTGGGATCCTCACTATGCAGCTGTTATTCCATAGGCTGGGATCCTCACTATGCAGCTGTTATTCCATAGGCTGGGATCCTCACTATGCAGCTGTTATTCCATAGGCTGGGATCTGCACTATGCAGCTGTTATTCCATAGGCTGGGATCCTCACTATGCAGCTGTTATTCCATAGGCTGGGATCCTCACTATGCAGCTGTTATTCCATAGGCTGGGATCCTCACTATGCAGCTGTTATTCCATAGGCTGGGATCTGCACTATGCAGCTGTTATTCCATAGGCTGGGATCTGCACTATGCAGCTGTTATTCCATAGGCTGGGATCCTCACTATGCAGCTGTTATTCCATAGGCTGGGATCTGCACTATGCAGCTGTTGTTCCATAGGCTGGGATCTGCACTATGCAGCTGTTGCAAGAGAGCATTTTTCACTGGTTGTCCACTGGAGGTATATTCATTATGCCGATTCTGTTGCAAAACATTTCTTAAATAGAAGCAAACGGAACAAAACGGGGCAGGACCTACCGGAATTTGTCCAATATAAACTATATACGGAAGCTGTTTGCTTCCGTTTTTGGTTTCCATAATGAATAAACCCCTGTCGCAAAAACGATGATTGATAGTCAGCTTAAACTTCTTCAACTTAGCCATTATTGGGTTCACATATACATGTGTGAACAGCCATCCACAACAACCACAATCTGTAAGGCGTAAATAGCAAACTGAGAGAGCAGCCGTGTGATTCCCATCAATGCGCTATGCAACCTATAATAGGCCTAAGTGATATTGATATTGCCCGTATGCTACACCACTGCTGTCCTCCTTTATTTAACTAGGCAATTCAGTTAAGAACAAATTCTTATTTTACAAAGACTGCTTACCTTGGCCAAACCCTCCTCTAACCCGGACGATGCTGGGCCAATTGTGAGTCGCCCTGCGGGACTCTCGATCACTGCCGGTTGTGATAAAGCCAGGGATCGAACCAGGGTCTGTAGTGACACGTCTAGCACTGAGATGCAGTGCCTTAGACCGCTGCGCCACTCGGTAATTTACCTCCAAGCATTTATTCAAGTTGGCTAATCTTTGGATGCGGACTGTAACATAGATTGGACTGTAGCCAACAACAGGACTGGATGGAATGGAGTGGACTGGATGGAATGGAGTGGACTGGGTGGAATGGAGTGAACGTTGTTTCAACATCATTTCAATAAAATTACGTTGAACCAACGTGGAATAGACGTTGAATTGATGTCTGAATTGACGTGTTCTCTGACTTGTGGTCAGACTCGCTCAGGCGGAAAACACATTTTAACATGCACCTTTTTTCAACGCTGATTTGAATGTCATTGAGAAAACAGAAAGGTGTCAAGTAATTGTTGTCGAAAACATCCTTTCTGAATTTAAAAGTAAGTCTAGAAGTAATCATGGTGTTTTTCTAAAACATCTGTAATATGATGACAGTATTTTTGCTGGTAATGTAACGGATTACAATTGAATGTGTGTTGTGTCCATTACACCAAGGTCTATTGTCCGAAGTACCCACATGCCTGCTTTTCCCATCAGTCTGGATGGAGTGGGAGGAAAGCCCCTCAGCCCCCATGCTGCTGAGAACGGCTCATAATAACAGCTGGAATGGAGTGGACTTGATGGAATGGAGTGGACTGGATGGAATGGAGTGGACTGGATGGAATGGAGTGGAATGGATGGAATGGAGTGGACTGGATGGAATGGAGTGGACTGGGTGGAATGGAGTGGACTGGATGGAGTGGACTGGATGGAATGGAGTGGACTGGATGGAATGGAGTGGACTGGATGGAATGGAGTGGACTGGATGGAATGGAGTGGACTGGATGGAGTGGAATGGATGGAATGGAGTGGACTGGATGGAATGGAGTGGACTGGATGAAATGGAGTGGACTGGGTGGAATGGAGTGGACTGGATGGAATGGAGTGGACTGGATGGAATGGAGTAGAATGGATGGAATGGAGTGGACTGGATGGAATGGAGTAGAATGGATGGAATGGAGTGGACTGGATGGAATGGAGTAGAATGGATGGAATGGAGTGGACTGGATGGAATGGAGTGGACTGGATGGAATGGAGTAGAATGGATGGAATGGAGTGGACTGGATGGAATGGAGTAGAATGGGTGGAATGGAGTGGACTGGATGGAATGGAGTAGAATGGATGGAATGGAGTGGACTGGATGGAATGGAGTAGAATGGATGGAATGGATGGAATGGAGTGGACTGGATGGAATGGAGTGGACTGGATGGAATGGAGTAGAATGGATGGAATGGAGTGGACTGGATGGAATGGAGTAGAATGGATGGAATGGATGGAATGGAGTGGACTGGATGGAATGGAGTGGACTGGATGGAATGGAGTAGAATGGATGGAATGGATGGAATGGAGTGGACTGGATGGAATGGATGGAATGGATGGAATGGAGTAGAATGGATGAAATGAAGTGGACTGGGTGGAATGGAGTGGACTGGGTGGAATGGAGTGGACTGGATGGAATGGAGTAGAATGGATGGAATGGAGTGGACTGGAGTAGAATGGGTGGAATGGAGTGGACTGGATGGAATGGAGTAGAATGGATGGAATGGAGTGGTCTGGATGGAATGGAGTAGAATGGATGGAATGGATGGAATGGAGTGGACTGGATGGAATGGAGTGGACTGGATGGAATGGAGTAGAATGGATGGAATGGAGTGGACTGGATGGAATGGAGTAGAATGGATGGAATGGAGTGGACTGGATGGAATGGAGTGGACTGGATGGAATGGAGTAGAATGGATGGAATGGAGTGGACTGGATGGAATGGATGGAATGGAGTAGAATGGATGGAATGGATGGAATGGAGTAGAATGGATGAAATGAAGTGGACTGGGTGGAATGGAGTGGACTGGGTGGAATGGAGTGGACTGGGTGGAATTATCAAACCCATAAAAAAATGTTTTTGATTCCATTCCATTGACTCCATTCCAGCCATTATTATGAGCCGTTCTCCCCCCCCAGTAGCCTCCACTGCAAGTTCTACTGACATGCTCACATCCACTTCAGGGTTAGAGATGCTGTGACAGAGCCACAGAGCTCTCTGTCCTAACCTGCCCAAGAAGCACTTGAAAGATGTCTGTCTTCTGAGTACTCTGTTTCGTTTGAGACATTTGAGACAAATTCCTCAGTCTCAGGATAGTTTCAGTCGTCCCTTAAAGCTTGAATCCTTAGTTGCTACATCCATTGATTCTTGAAGAATATAACTTATAAATGGCTCATGAGTATAGTTCAACTGTCCCACTCCATCAGAATCCACAATAAGATTGTTCTACTCCAATGTTTGTAAACAATGTAAATGTAAACAAACACTGCCTCAAAACATGGTTGTAAATATAATGTTGATATCTTGGTCAGTCCTTGCATCCATAGCTCTGTCTATTCATTTCAGTGGTTACATTTCTGCAGGCGCATCCTTCTTCTTTTAACCACAACAGAAGCGGTGTGAACACTTTACTATTGTTTCAATTAAGGATTCTAGCTTTATAGATAATGTAATCCTCTATGTGGGAAAACATGGCCAGGCCCAGCTTTGTCCTGTCTCTCCCCTGGTACAGGGTATCAGCAGTAGTGTGGACTGTGTCCTATCTCTCCCCCGTACAGGGTATCAGCAGTAGTGTGGACTGTGTCCTGTCTCTCCCCTGGTACAGGGTATCAGCAGTAGTGTGGACTGTGTCCTGTCTCTCCCCTGGTACAGGGTATCAGCAGTAGTGTGGACTGTCTTGTCTCTCCCCTGGTACAGGGTATCAGTGTGGACTGTGTCCTGTCTCTCCCCTGGTACAGGGTATCAGCAGTAGTGTGGACTGTGTCCTGTCTCTCCCCTGGTACAGGGTATCAGTGTGGACTGTGTCCTGTCTCTCCCCTGGTACAGGGTATCATCAGTAGTGTGGACTGTGTCCTGTCTCTCCCCTGGTACAGGGTATCAGCAGTAGTGTGGACTGTGTCCTGTCTCTCCCCTGGTACAGGGTATCATCAGTAGTGTGGACTGTGTCCTGTCTCTCCCCTGGTACAGGGTATCATCAGTAGTGTGGACTGTGTCCTGTCTCTCCCCTGGTACAGGGTATCATCAGTAGTGTGGACTGTGTCCTGTCTCTCCCCTGGTACAGGGTATCAGCAGTAGTGTGGACTGTGTCCTGTCTATCCCCTGGTACAGGGTATCAGCAGTAGTGTGGACTGTGTCCTGTCTCTCCCCTGGTACAGGGTATCAGCAGTAGTGTGGACTGTGTCCTGTCTCTCCCCTGGTACAGGGTATCAGCAGTAGTGTGGACTGTGTCCTGTATATCCCCTGGTACAGGGTATCAGCAGTAGTGTGGACTGTGTCCTGTCTATCCCCTGGTACAGGGTATCAGCAGTAGTGTGGACTGTGTCCTGTCTCTCCCCTGGTACAGGGTATCATCAGTAGTGTGGACTATGTCCTGTCTATCCCCTGGTACAGGGTATCAGCAGTAGTGTGGACTGTGTCCTGTCTCTCCCCTGGTACAGGGTATCAGCAGTAGTGTGGACTGTGTCCTGTCTCTCCCCTGGTACAGGGTATCATCAGTAGTGTGGACTGTGTCCTGTCTCTCCCCTGGTACAGGGTATCATCGGTAGTGTGGACTGTGTCCTGTCTCTCCCCTGGTACAGGGTATCAGCAGTAGTGTGGACTGTGTCCTGTCTCTCCCCTGGTACAGGGTATCAGCAGTAGTGTGGACTGTGTCCTGTCTCTCCCCTGGTACAGGGTATCAGCAGTAGTGTGGACTGTGTCCTGTCTATCCCCTGGTACAGGGTATCAGCAGTAGTGTGGACTGTGTCCTGTCTCTCCCCTGGTACAGGGTATCAGCAGTAGTGTGGACTGTGTCCTGTCTATCCCCTGGTACAGGGTATCAGCAGTAGTGTGGACTGTGTCCTGTCTCTCCCCTGGTACAGGGTATCAGCAGTAGTGTGGACTGTGTCCTGTCTATCCCCTGGTACAGGGTATCAGCAGTAGTGTGGACTGTGTCCTGTCTCTCCCCTGGTACAGGGTATCAGCAGTAGTGTGGACTGTGTCCTGTCTATCCCCTGGTACAGGGTATCATCAGTAGTGTGGACTGTGTCCTGTCTATCCCCTGGTACAGGGTATCAGCAGTAGTGTGGACTGTGTCCTATCTCTCCCCCGTACAGGGTATCAGCAGTAGTGTGGACTGTGTCCTGTCTCTCCCCTGGTACAGGGTATCAGCAGTAGTGTGGACTGTGTCCTGTCTCTCCCCTGGTACAGGGTATCAGCAGTAGTGTGGACTGTGTCCTGTCTATCCCCTGGTACAGGGTATCATCAGTAGTGTGGACTGTGTCTTGTCTCTCCCCTGGTACAGGGTATCAGCAGTAGTGTGGACTGTGTCCTGTCTCTCCCCTGGTACAGGGTATCATCAGTAGTGTGGACTGTGTCCTGTCTCTCCCCTGGTACAGGGTATCATCAGTAGTGTGGACTGTGTCCTGTCTCTCCCCTGGTACAGGGTATCATCAGTAGTGTGGACTGTGTCCTGTCTCTCCCCTGGTACAGGGTATCAGCAGTAGTGTGGACTGTGTCCTGTCTCTCCCCTGGTACAGGGTATCAGCAGTAGTGTGGACTGTGTCCTGTCTCTCCCCTGGTACAGGGTATCAGCAGTAGTGTGGACTGTGTCCTGTCTCTCCCCTGTTCCAAGGTATCAGTGTGGACTGAGGTGTGTGTTAGTCATTGATTTACCTCTTATCTGATAGCATGGAACCTTCCCCAGCTGTTTAGTAGGGAGGGGAATACCTATCTCAGCCTCCCTGGGTAAACACCATGGCACTCAGTCTGAGACCTCACTGGGAGTGTTCTTTCTCTCTCTCTCTCTCTCTCTCTCTCTCTCTCTCTCTCTCTCTCTCTCTCTCTCTCTCTCTCTCTCTCTCTCTCTCTCTCTCTCTCTCTCTCTCTCTCTCTCTCTCTCTCTCCTCTCTCTCTCTCTCTCTCTCTCTCTCTCTCTCTCTTCTCTCTCTTCTCTCTCTCTCTTCTCTCTCTCTCTTCTCTGTCTCTTTCTCTCTCTCTCTCTTTGTAACTTGGCCAGATAGTGACGACCGGTCGGATTGGCAGTTGGCTGAGTCCATTTGAATGTATTCAAAATATGTGGTGAGACACTGAGACATGCAAACGCTTAGTGGATTCATGTTACTGCCAAACCTGAGGAAATCCTCCTTTCTTCTCTGCCTTGCTTCATATGGAACGTTCACAAAGAAACAGCCTCTCCCTCTCCGCTAACCGTTGATCCATTCTCACTGGTTGTGTCATGGCCATTCCACGTTATGAGTTTCTAGACAGTTACTGTTTGTCTTTACATATTCCCTTTTAGTTCTATTTGTTAATACAGACTCTCTCTCTCAATTCAATTCAAGGGCTTTATTGGCATGGGAACATGTGTTAACATTGCCAAAGCAAGTGAAATAGATAATAAACAAAAGTGAAATAAGCGATACAAATTAACAGTAAACATTACACTCACAGAAGTTCCAAAAGAATAAAGACATTTCAAATGTCATATGTGGACTGTGTCCTATCTCTCCCCCGTACAGGGTATCAGCAGTAGTGTGGACTGTGTCCTGTCTCTCCCCTGGTACAGGGTATCAGCAGTAGTGTGGACTGACTGGGTACAGGGTATCAGCAGTAGTGTGGACTGACTGTGTATCTGTCCCTTCTGTCCCCTGTACCTCCCCTATTTCCCCTACAGGATCCCATCCATTACAAACAGCGGATCCAGTAGATCCCTCAGACACAGAGAAGAACCAGCCCGCCCCAGGTAGGGAGGGGCCCATGGACTCGTGGGTATCCCAGAGATAGCTCTCCCTCCGTGGGGACGACCGGCGCCTGAAGCAGCACACTAATCCAGTCTCCAGCCTAACTACAGATGCTCAACATACCAGCGGAGGCTGCTGAGGGGAGGACGGCTCATAATAATGGCTGGAACGGAGTCAACGGAAACCGCGTGTTTGATGTATTTGATACTATTCCGCTCCAGCCATTACCACGAGCCCGTACTCCCCAATTAAGATACCACCAACCTCCTGTGCAACACACCCACCTAAAATAAGCCAGGCACGGTCACTTTCCTCCTGCCCTAGTTCTAATAGCGGTATGTGTTAAGGCTCCCAATTTACTTTCAGAAAGTTAAGATGGTGATCGTTCACAGAAACACACACATTCAGACGCACACACACACACACACACACACACACACACACACACACACACACACACACACACACACACACACACACACACACACACACACACACACACAAAGCTGCGAGAGGGATAGAGAGAGACTAAAGTCTAAAGTCAACCCCCCCCCCACCAGCTTAATGAGAACTGTCAATCATCTGTTGGGGCTGGGCAGGTCAACATCCCAGAATTCCTCACCTTCCTGTCCACAGAGCGTAAAGAGATGCGTGTTACCATTTAAGGATGATTCCATTGGCCCAGCCCCTGCTAGAGGACTCTGAGCTGAGTCACCTACCTTCAATCTGTTAACCAGGGATGGTACTTTATGACACCTGGGACACTGTTCAGTATCTGCCCTGGACCACTCCTCCCACCCGTACAAGAAGAGAGGTCAAAAACAGAGAAAGAGAGAGAAACAAAATGAGACAGAGAGAGAGAGACAGAGAGAGAGAGAGAGAGACAGAGAGAGAGAGAGAGAGAGAGAGAGACAGACAGACAGAGAGAGAGAGAGAGAGAGATACACAGAGAGAGAGACAGAGTGAGAGAGAGAGAGAGAGAGAGAGCGAGAGAGAGAGAGAGAGAGAGAGAGAGAGAGAGAGAGAGAGAGAGAGAGAAAGAGAGAGAGAGAGAGAGAGAAGAGAACGAGAAACAGAGATACACAGAGAGAGAGACAGAGAGAGAGAGAGACTAACTATTTGTACATCACTACAACACTGTATATAGACATAATATGACATTTGAAATGTCTTTATTCTTTTGGAACTTCTGTGAGTGTAATGTTTACTGTTAATTTGTATCGCTTATTTCACTTTTGTTTATTATCTATTTCACTTGCTTTGGCAATGTTAACACATGTTCCCATGCCAATAAAGCCCTTGAATTGAATTGAGAGAGAGAGTCTGTATTAACAAATAGAACTAAAAGGGAATATGTAAAGACAAACAGTAACTGTCTAGAAACTCATAACGTGGAATGGCCATGACACAACCAGTGAGAATGGATCAACGGTTAGCGGAGAGGGAGAGGCTGTTTCTTTGTGAACGTTCCATATGAAGCAAGGCAGAGAAGAAAGGAGGATTTCCTCAGGTTTGGCAGTGACATGAATCCACTAAGCGTTTGCATGTCTCAGTGTCTCACCACATATTTTGAATACATTCAAATGGACTCAGCCAACTGCCAATCCGACCGGTCGTCACTATCTGGCCAAGTTACAAAGAGAGAGAGAGAGAAAGAGACAGAGAAGAGAGAGAGAGAAGAGAGAGAAGAGAGAGAGAGAGAGAGAGAGAGAGAGAGAGAGAGAGAGAGAGAGAGAGAGAGAGAGAGAGAGAGAGAGAGAGAGAGAGAGAGAGAGAGAGAGAGAGAGAGAGAGAGAGAGAGAGAGAGAGAGACAGAGGATTAAAGGACGAGAAGAGGGGAAGAAGACTGGTTTTCTGTGTGGGGACAGAAGGGGACTTCTAGGCTTTTTGGGATGGTGCCATCGTGGCTTGGCCGGAAACTAGACTGGGTGGAATTTTGTGTTGTGTAAACAGAACATAAACAGAACCAGTTCAGTAGTTCTGGATGGAGTGGTGCCATTAGAGTAGGCATCCCCTGACAATGACATACTGTAGACTCTCGTTGTCACCACCCCGTTAGTCTATAGAGCCAGCAGGCAGGAGGTATGATACCTAATGACATACTGTAGACTCTCGTTGTCACCACCCCGTTAGTCTATAGAGCCAGCAGGCAGGAGGTATGATACCTAATGACATACTGTAGACTCTCATTGTCACCACCCCGTTAGTCTATAGAGCCAGCAGGCAGGAGGTGTGATACCTAATGACATACTGTAGACTCTCGTTGTCACCACCCCGTTAGTCTATAGAGCCAGCAGGCAGGAGGTATGATACCTAATGACATACTGTAGACTCTCGTTGTCACCACCCCGTTAGTCTATAGAGCCAGCAGGCAGGAGGTGTGATACCTAATGACATACTGTAGACTCTCGTTGTCACCACCCCGTTAGTCTATAGAGCCAGCAGGCAGGAGGTGTGATACCTAATGACATACTGTAGACTCTCGTTGTCACCACCCCGTTAGTCTATAGAGCCAGCAGGCAGGAGGTAGGATACCTAATGACATACTGTAGACTCTCGTTGTCACCACCCCGTTAGTCTATAGAGCCAGCAGGCAGGAGGTATGATACCTAATGACATATGGATGGGATCCTGTAGGGGAAATAGGGGAGGTACAGGGGACAGAAGGGACAGATAAAGGTGATGGATGATTGGGCTGAAAGCTCAGGGTCATCAGTGGGGTTGGTTAACTATCTGATGTGACCACTTGAGTTGACTGTGAGAGAAAGACCAGAATACTAGACGGGAAAGATTTGTCAAAGCTGTCATTGGTGTTTGTGAAAGACATTCTAGAATACATGTGCTGTTTGTTCTCTTTATGTATGTGTGTGTGTGTGTGTGTGTGTGTGTGTGTGTGTGTGTGTGTGTGTGTGTGTGTGTGTGTGTGTGTGTGTGTGTGTGTGTGTGTGTGTGTGTGTGTGTGTGTGTGTGTGTGTGTGTGTGTGTGTGTGTGTGTGTGTGTGTGTGCGCCTGCGTGCGTGCGTGCGTGCGTGCGTACGTATGTTGGGCAGCTAATGGGCATCAGTTGGCATATGGCATGGCTTGTAGACAGGGACCTGATGGGACGGGACTGAAACAGGTTGCCATGCCAGGAGGCTTCTTAGTGGGATTTAGGTGTGTTTATGGTGAAGCATTCCTCACCAGATCAACCTAAATGAGCCGTTACAACAGACGCTTCAAAACGGAAACCCTCCCTGTTTAAAACACACACTCTTACTGTGGGACAGTTGCATAGTGGGGACATCATCTCCCAGGGTCTCTGTTCTACTGCTTGGTTGTCCATCTCAGTTGCTGCACTACTAGTGAGCAGAGCTGTTAAATGAAAGAGAGATTTCTCTATTTCTCTTTCACTCCTTTTCTCTGGCAGGGCAGAGCAGGGCTGGCAGAGCAGGGCTGGCAGGGGAGAGCAGGGCTGGCAGAGCAGGGCTGGCACAGTTTCCACACAGCTCTGTATCATGCATGTAGTTCTGTATTTATTTATGTTTATTTTCATGGTTGTTGAATGGTTGATGGTTATTAGATGGTTGATGGTTGTGTAGTTTAGGTATCATACCTCCTGCCTGCTGGCTCTATAGACTAACGGGGTGGTGACAACGAGAGTCTACAGTATGTCATTAGGTATCACACCTCCTGCCTGCTGGCTCTATAGACTAACGGGGTGGTGACAACGAGAGTCTACAGTATGTCATTAGGTATCATACCTCCTGCCTGCTGGCTCTATAGACTAACGGGGTGGTGACAACGAGAGTCTACAGTATGTCATTAGGTATCATACCTCCTGCCTGCTGGCTCTATAGACTAACGGGGTGGTGACAACGAGAGTCTACAGTATGTCATTAGGTATCATACCTCCTGCCTGCTGGCTCTATAGACTAACGGGGTGGTGACAACGAGAGTCTACAGTATGTCATTAGGTATCACACCTCCTGCCTGCTGGCTCTATAGACTAACGGGGTGGTGACAACGAGAGTCTACAGTATGTCATTAGGTATCATACCTCCTGCCTGCTGGCTCTATAGACTAACGGGGTGGTGACAACGAGAGTCTACAGTATGTCATTGTCAGGGGATGCCTACTCTAATGGCACCACTCCATCCAGAACTACTGAACTGGTTCTGTTTATGTTCTGTTTACACAACACAAAATTCCACCCAGTCTAGTTTCCGGCCAAGCCACGATGGCACCATCCCAAAAAGCCTAGAAGTCCCCTTCTGTCCCCACACAGAAAACCAGTCTTCTTCCCCTCTTCTCGTCCTTTAATCCTCTGTTTTTATACAGTATGTCTTAGAAGCAAAGACATAAGATAAATGGAGAATGCAACTGTACCCAGTCGTCAGTGTGAATGTGTGTGTGTGTGTGTGTGTGTGTGTGTGTGTGTGTGTGTGTGTGTGTGTGTGTGTGTGTGTGTGTGTGTGTGTGTGTGTGTGTGTGTGTGTGTGTGTGTGTGTGTGTGTGTGTGTGTGTGTGTGACACCATATCTGTCATTGGCTGCCCTACAGTGACAGAGATAGATGTTAAGGCGTTGAGTGTTGTGAGGATGTGACGTCTCTAGCCACAAATGGAGTGTGAGTTCTGTTCTGTTGGGTTGGAACTCGCTGACTGCTAACTCAATGTGTCTCTCCGTGTCCATATTGAGTTAGCCAAGCGTTCTAAAGGCTCTTAACTTAACCTCCTCCTCCGCCTGCTCCTCGTCCTCCTTCTTCTGCCCCTCCTGCTCCTCTCCCTCCTCATCCTACTCCCCTTCCTTCTCCTCCTCCTCCTTGTCCTCCTCCCCGTCTCCTCATCCTCCTCCTCTTGCTCCTCTTCCTCCTCGTCTTCCTCCCTCTAGTTTTCCTTTTCCTGGTCGTCCTCCTCCCTGCCTCCTCCTTCCCCTCCTTCTCCTCCTCCTTGTGGTCCTTTTCCTCCCCCACCTCTCCCTCCTCCTTCTCCTTCCCCTCCTTCAGGGATGCAAACTAGTCACCTTTCGGCAAAATTCGCGGTTTTAAATCCAAAATAGGTGACCTATGTGGTTCGTGTAGATCCAATGAGAAAAGTTTAGGAAGGGGGGGGGGTTGGATCACTACTGGCTGTAAGCGAACAAGTGATATGCGTTTGGAGCGGTACTGGCTGTTCACAAAACAACAGAATGCAGCGCAGCACGCGACTGAAGAAAGAAGAGAACCAACTTACTAGTTACAGCATCAGCGCGCGCTCTGGAAAGGCAGCTTACCAGTTACAGCAGCGTGTCCCCTGAACAATAATTAAGAGGTAACATTAGGTGAGAAGCCTGACTACGGAGCCAAGGATGAGAACGTGATGAAGCGTACTTCATGAGCTGTAACCAAAAAACTACTGGTATTTTGAAAGTCTGAGGTGAGGGAGAAAGTGTGGTGGAACAAGTATTAGCATTGTTAAGTATCTTGTTAGCTGGATCAAATTCTTCGTTAGCTAGCCAGAGAAATGTTGAGCAACATTAGCCAACTTATCTGATCAAATAATTTAGTTTATGGTGTGAACATTAGCTTGCTTATAAAGTCAGACAGTTAACGTTAGCTAGCTAACTATACAACATCAGATGAGCTAACATTAGTAACCTAACCAATTCGCTATAGTATTAACTGGTATACGCCTCCTTGCCGTTCAAGTTATAACACATGAGTTACTTACTGGACCCTGGCAATCTGTGTGAAATGTTCACTAGTTAACAAACTAACCACTATCTGTGAACTAATGTTTTCCCTCTACAGAATGTGGTTCATTTTCAGAAGGAGAGAATTAGGTGTAAATGAGGCGTTGCTTATTAAACAAGTGGATTCAGGGATCAAGTGTAGCTGGAGCTGGGCCTGGCTTAAACTGGATGCCACTATAGAGGTGAAAGGAACACCACTTTCCCTCTTTCTCACGTTTGCTGGCACGTTGTAGAACACATGTCCACAGGCAGAACGTTTACAATGTAATAATGTGCAGTGTCGCCCAAAGATATTGCTTTTGTTGTGTTGAACTTGACAGTAACACATGTGAGTGAGGGGGGATTATAAAAATGTTTCCTCAGTTAACGTTATTTTTGCACCTGATTGATGTCTATAGTGGCCACTATAATAGAGCAAAAATAGAATGCCTGTTAGTTTTATTATATTTCTACATTAAGATGTTTTTTCCCCAAGTGCAATATTTAGATGTGTGTGGTCACAAGCATTCTATTATAAAGGCTGTCATGGTAACAAGCGTTCAATTATAAAGGCTGTCATGGTAACAAGCGTTCTATTATAAAGGATGTCATGGTAACAAGTGTTCTATTATAAAGGCTGTCATGGTAACAAGCGTTCTATTATAAAGGCTGTCATGGTCACAAGCATTCTATTATAAAGGTTGTCATGGTAACAAGCGTTCTATTATAAAGGCTGTCATGGTAACAAGCGTTCTATTATAAAGGCTGTCATGGTAACAAGCGTTCTATTATAAAGGCTGTCATGGTAACAAGTGTTCTATTATAAAGGCTGTCATGGTAACAAGCGTTCTATTATAAAGGCTGTCATAGTAACAAGTGTTCTATTATAAAGGCTGTCATGGTAACAAGTGTCCTATTATAGAGGCTGTCATGGTAACAAGTGTTCTATTATAAAGGCTGTCATGGTAACAAGCGTTCTATTATCAAAGCTGTCATGGTAACAAGTGTTCTATTATAAAGGCTGTCATGGTAACAAGTGTTCTATTATAGAGGCTGTCATGGTAACAAGTGTTCTATTATAAAGGCTGTCATGGTAACAAGCGTTCTATTATCAAGGCTGTCATGGTAACAAAGTGTTCTATTATAAAGGCTGTCATGGTAACAAGTGTTCTATTATAAAGGCTGTCATGGTAACAAGTGTTCTATTATTAGGCTGTCATGGTAACAAGTGTTCTATTATAAAGGCTGTCATGGTAACAAGTGTTCTATTATAAAGGCTGTCATGGTAACAAGCATTCTATTATAAAGGCTGTCATGGTAACAAGCATTCTATTATAAAGGCTGTCATGGTAACAAGCGTTCTATTATACAGGCTGTCATGGTAACAAGCGTTCTATTATAAAGGCTGTCATGGTAACAAGTGTTCTATTATAAAGGCTGTCATGGTAACAAGCGTTCTATTATAGAGGCTGTCATGGTAACAAGTGTTCTATTATAAAGGCTGTCATGGTAACAAGTGTTCTATTATAAAGGCTGTCATGGTAACAAGTGTTCTATTATAAAGGCTGTCATGGTAACAAGCGTTCTATTATAAAGGCTGTCATGGTAACAAGCATTCTATTATAAAGGCTGTCATGGTAACAAGCATTCTATTATAAAGGCTGTCATGGTAACAAGCGTTCTATTATACAGGCTGTCATGGTAACAAGTGTTCTATTATAAAGGCTGTCATGGTAACAAGTGTTCTATTATAAAGGCTGTCATGGTAACAAGCGTTCTATTATAGAGGCTGTCATGGTAACAAGTGTTCTATTATAAAGGCTGTCATGGTAACAAGTGTTCTATTATAAAGGCTGTCATGGTAACAAGCGTTCTATTATGAAGGCTGTCATGGTAACAAGCGTTCTATTATAAAGGCTGTCATGGTAACAAGTGTTCTATTATAAAGGCTGTCATGGTAACAAGTGTTCTATTATAAAGGCTATCATGGTAACAAGTGTTCTATTATAAAGGCTGTCATGGTAACAAGCATTATATTGTAAAGGCTGTCATGGTAACAAGTGTTCTATTATAAAGGCTGTCATGGTAACAAGCGTTCTATTATAGAGGCTGTCATGGTAACAAGTGTTCTATTATAAAGGCTGTCATGGTAACAAGCGTTCTATTATAAAGGCTGTCATGGTAACAAGCGTTCCATTATAAAGGCTGTCATGGTAACAAGCGTTCTATTATAAAGGCGGTCATGGTAACAAGCGTTCTATTATAAAGGCTGTCATGGTAACACGCGTTCTATTATAAAGGTTGTCATGGTAACAAGCGTTCTATTATAAAGGCTGTCATGGTAACACGCGTTCTATTATAAAGGTTGTCATGGTAACAAGCGTTCTATTATAAAGGCTGTCATGGTAACAAGCGTTCTATTATAAAGGCTGTCATGGTAACAAGCGTTCTATTATAAAGGCTGTCATGGTAACACGCGTTCTATTATAAAGGTTGTCATGGTAACAAGCGTTCTATTATAAAGGCTGTCATGGTAACAAGCGTTCTATTATAAAGGATGTCATGGTAACAAGCGTTCTATTATAAAGGCTGTCATGGTAACAAGTGTTCTATTATAAAGGCTGTCATGGTAACAAGCGTTCTATTATAAAGGCTGTCATGGTAACAAGCATTCTATTATAAAGACTGTCATGGTAACAAGCGTTCTATTATAAAGGCTGTCATGGTAACAAGCGTTCTATTATGAAGGCTGTCATGGTAACAATCGTTCTATTATAAAGGATGTCATGGTTACAAGCGTTCTATTATAAAGGCTGTCATGGTAACAAAGTGTTCTATTATAAAGGCTGTCATGGTAACAAGCGTTCTATTATAAAGGCTGTCATGGTAACAAGCGTTCTATTATAAAGGCTGTCATGGTAACAAGCGTTCTATTATAAAGGCTGTCATGGTAACAAGCATTCTATTATAAAGGCTGTCATAGTAACAAGCGTTCTATTATAAAGGCTGTCATGGTAACAAGTGTTCTATTATAAAGGCTGTCATGGCTAACTGCAATATTAGTGGGTTTTTTCTCAAGTCTTGAGTGTCATTTGCAGTGAAGTCTAGGCAGCAAATAACATTGGATTGTTTTCTTTACATGTTTTAGCTGTAAGTTAGGTTCACATGACCCACTTTTTATTTAACACACACAGATTGATCATGTAGATCACATTCGTTGTTGTTTAATTAGTTAAAACCTGTATTTCCCCCTAGCAGGGATTTATTATTCCTCTATTATTCCGCCTCCTCCTCCTCTTCGTCCTCCTGCTCCTCCTCCTCCTGCTCCTCCTCCTCCTCTTCATCCTCCTCCCACTCCTCCTGCTCCCCCTCGTCCTGCTCCTCCTCCTCTTCTTCGTCCTGCTCCTCCTCCCCCTCCCCTACTCCCCCTCCTCCTGCTCCTCCTCCCCCTCCCCTACTCTTCCTGCTCCTCTCACTCCTCATCCTCCAGTTTTTGATTGGCCTGAATAAAGAGTTCTAGAATTTGACATGACTCTGAGCAGAACCACATGGGTGCTGTGGGGTCATGTTTCAGAGGGTTAGGGTTCCATGGGGTTAGTCTGGGTTCAGGGGTCAAAGGCTTTGTAGCCTGTGAGGTAACCTGACCCGGGTAAGGGTTTGGAGCAAAACAACAGCATTTTGACTGTGCAGTCGTACAACACATGCAACAAACACACACACACACATGCGCACGCACGCACACATACACACACACACACATGCAAACAAAGCTTTCAGGCTTTGCATATGCATTCCAAAAAGCAGGAATTTCAAAGTAATTTGAAATTCTTTGCTCAGCTTTCCCATGACAAATCTCTTTAGGATGCCCTCGTCCCCTTTTCCCACCACCTTCCCTTTCTCCATTTCCCCCCCTTTTCCAAACCCCCTGTTGCTCTCTCTTCCCCTGCCTCTCTCTCTTCCCCTGCCTCTCTCTGTCCTGCTGTAGGACCATTAGGCTAGATGGTTTAGATGGGATAGATAGTGTTTCAGCAATACGATTGGCCATTTTGATCCCTCTTGTTGCGAACAGTGTGGTCCATGGGGGTGTGAGTGGTCGTTAGGGTCAGAATGGGTGTGAGGGTGAATGGTCACACGGTTCATAGGGAGGAGACTGGTCAGTGTGGTTGAGAGCTTTGAGAGTGGTCCTTGAGGTCCATAGGTGTGTAAGCATGGTCAGATCAGGACCACTCCCCATGCTGTGGTATTCACCCTCTGGTCCAACAATAACCGCAGGCAGAACAGAACCCACTCACAAACAGGATGAGAATATACTGGAATATACACTCTCTCTCTCTCTCTCTCTCTCTCTCTCTCTCTCTCTCTCTCTCTCTCTCTCTCTCTCTCTAATTCAATTGGCTTTCTCTCTCTCTCACTCTCAGCACTAAGTCCAGTTCCACCCTGTTCTAAAGCTCATGCCTGTCATTGGGCTTTGTTTTCAGAGATGTAAAGTTTTGAGTGAAAAGCTCTCCACTATGGAAGCCCGGACCGACTGTGTTAGGATGAATAACCGTGAACTCCCTCGGGAGGATGGGGACAGCTGAAGAGGGGGGATGCATAGAGAGAGGGAGAAGATGAGTGAAAAAAGTCCTGAGAAAAGGAGTGTGAATTTTCCCCGGTGTTAGTGGCTGGGCAGTGGGGACACTGTATGCTTTTGTCTGCAGGCAGTGCTTAGCCAAACAGGATTAGAGGAGGAGAGGAGGCTCCAAAAGCAGAACAAAGCAGCCCACAAGGCACGTGATCTGGGACTGGCTGGTGCTGTAACCCTTCCCTCTGGTACTGCACCACCATCCAGAGAGACACACTGTAGGCCCCTTCGTCCCATACTACCATCTACCATCCAGACAGAACCGTTTCATCTGGGTTTTATTGGTTTCCTTTGTTTAGTTTCATTTCATTTTGTATTATAAGCCTCCCCTTCCTAATGAATGACATGAGGTCCCTCATTAACTCACAGTCATCCCTATGCGCTCACTTCCTCCACCCCCCCCCACCCCCCCTCCAGCTGCTGGCTAGCTCTGCTCAATAAGATCCTATAGAAAAGCCCAGAGCAGACCTCAATCACTTTCCATATGGCTGCTCTCATCTACCAAGTAATAATGAGGTACAGATGGAAACTGCCTCGTGGCTAGCCACTGGCCTGACGACTGGCTGGTGGCTAGCCACTGCCCACTGGCCTGACGACTGGCTGGTGGCTAGCCACTGCCCACTGGCCTGACGACTGGCTGGTGGCTAGCCACTGCCCACTGGCCTGACGACTGGCTGGTGGCTAGCCACTGCCCACTGGCCTGACGACTGGCTGGTGGCTAGCCACTGCCCACTGGCCTGACGACTGGCTGGTGGCTAGCCACTGCCCACTGGCCTGCCGACTGGCTGGGTGAGGCACTTCCCTCCCTGTGATGAGCAGACTGGTCGGGACTACAGTCCCGTCTCACTCAACACACACACCTCACCTGTGTGACCGCCAACTGACAGACAAGGGCGCAGCCCACACACACACAAACATACACATACACATACACACACAAACACACACAAACACACACCGGTTGGTCTGGTTCCTCAGCTCTGAGAATAATCATTTCATCCCGCCAGGTTTCCCTCTGACTGTGTAATAGCTGTAATCGAGGCTGAAATGAGCATGGCCTGCTGACACTTCCACACATCTGAAAGGAGGTGGTGTGGCTATGCAGCTGTTCCACACTAAACACAGTAGACATCTGATCATCTGAGCCCATGGCATGGCAGACGTGTGCTTGTTGACTGGGGGCACTCCACTGCATGGTCCTTACTATCAAAGCCTGCCAGCATGATGATGCATGATGATGTTCCTAATGCATTTTCCCATTTGTGGTAAAACACAGAGGTCAAATGCTGTACTGTCCCTCTGTCTACTCACTCACCAGAGTTACATGACTCTGAATGTCTGTTTGTTCGTGTGTAATGGCTGTGTATGTACTCTACCTATCCTATACAGTACGGCACATTCTGCCATATACCTTATCAATGTGAATGGCATGTCTGGATGTCTGAGGGTCCAGACAGATGGATGGTGTGTGTGTCCTCTGTTCCCTAATCAAATCACTGTGATAGCACTGTACCCCCCCCCCCCCCCACACACACACACACACACACACACACACACACCTTACAAGTGTGGACATGAGCTCATCCCAGGACAGCCCACCCCATAGAGGAGCAATGTTTCCACAACCCCCTCCCTTCCTCCCAGTCTGTCACAATCTGATCACAATGCGTCTTTTAATCATCTACACTTGTCTAAAAATGTGGGCACAATCAGAATGTGGACAAGATCAGGACAAAGGCAGCATGTTAGAACCAGGTCTAAACAGGGCTTATGTCTGTGAGTAGTTCTGACGCTCTAGGCAGGAGGAGTTGAGTAAACAGAACAAAAGGCAGTGGAACCAGTGTCACGTCCTGACCATAGAAAGCCTTTATTTTCTATGGTAGAGTAGGTCAGGGCGTGACTAGGGGGGTTAGTCTAGTTTATATTTTCTATGTGGGGTTCTAGTTTAGTTTTTCTATGTTGGTGTTTCAGTATGATTCCCAATTAGAGGCAGCTGGCTATTGTTGTCTCTAATTGGGGATCATATTTAAGTAGCATTTTTTTCCACCTGTGTTTTGTGGGATATTGTTTGGAGTTAGTGCACCTCTGTAGTCACGGTTTGTTCCTTTCTTGTTTTGTTAAGTTTCTCTATTAATAAAGCATGTGGAACTCTACATTCGCTGAGCCTTGGTCCATCTCTACAAACGAACGTGACAACCAGTTATTTAATAATAATTTGTTGAGTGTTTGGCCATGGTCATGAAAGACACTACATCCATATGTATGTATATACAGTGTGTATGTATTTATGTGCGTTCCCCTATGTAAACTCTCCGTCAGTGGAGGCGATTCGGACTTTTTTTTCCCTGTGCTCCTCTCCGATGTGAACGCTGTGTTGGTATTTCCTGTTTTTACTATGGAGAGATGCCCTTTGAACTCTCCAACAGGCGCTCCCCCAGGACACCCCCACGCTCTACACTCAGGGCTCCACCCCTTTTTCCCAGCATCCCTCAGAGCAACAACAACACAAATCCACTCATGGATGTTTGTTTTTAATCAATATCCCAAATGTCATTTGTATTTTCCCAAATATTTGTCTCTGACTGCCATAAGGTATTACAGTCAAATGCCTGTCCACATGGTAGCACCCTACACAACAGGCAGGCACTTAAACACACACCGCTTGAGCAACTGACACAACATTGAGTTGTTAACTATTGACCAAGGCCTTCAAAGTGTCAATGTGAGAGAGACAGAAGATAGAGAGAGAGAGGGAGGAGCAGGATAGACGGAGGAGGAGGATAGAGGTACGACAGACCACATATTCACCTTGCACACCCTAATTGACAAACAAACAAACCAAAACAAAGTCTTCTCATGCTTTGTTGATTTCAAAAAGCTTTTAACTCAATTTGGCATGAGGGTCTGCTATAAAAATTGATGGAAGGCGGTGTTGGGGGAAATAAAAATTCCATCTGGACACCATTGCCCTAGAGCACACAAAAAACTATACATACCTCGGCCTAAACATCAGCGCCACAGGTAACTTCCACAAAGCTGTGAACGATCTGAGAGACAAGGCAAGAAGGGCCTTATATGCCATCAAAAGGAACATCAAATTCAACATACCAGTTAGGATCTGGCTAAAAATACTTGAATCAGTTATAGAACCCATTGCCCTTTATGAATGTCAGGTTTGGGGTCCGCTCACCAACCAATAATTCACAAAATGGGACAAACACCAAGTTGAGATGCTGCATGCAGAATTCAGCAAAAAGTCTTCTGTGTACAACGTAAAACACCAAATAATTCATTCAGAGCAGAATTAGGCCGATACCCGCTAATTATCAAAATCCAGAAAATAGACGTTAAAATCTACAACCACCTAAAAGGAAGTGAATCCCAAACCTTTCATAACAAAGCCATCACTTAGAGAGAGATGAACCTAGAGAAGAGTCCCCTAAGCAAGCTGGTCCTGGGGCTCTGTTCACAAACACAAACAGACCCCACATAGCCCCAAGACAGCAACAGCAACACAATTAGACAAATCATGAGAAAGCAAAAAAATATCTACTTGACACATTGGAAAGAATTTACCAAAAAACATAGCAAACTGGAATGCTATTTGGCCCTAAACAGAGAGTATACAGTGGCGGAATACCTGACCCCTGTGACTGACCATAAAATTGTCAGACTCCAGTCACCCAAGTTATAGACTGTTTTCTCTGCTACCGCACGGCAAGTGGTACCGGAGCGCCAAGTCTAGAACCAAAAGGCTCCTCAACAGCTTCTACCCCCAAGCCATAAGACTGCTGAACAATTCATAAAATCGCCACCGGACAATTTACATTGACCCCCCCCTCTTTTTGTACACTGCTGCTACTCACTGTTGTTTGTTACCTATGCATAGTCACTTCGCCCCCACCTATATGTACAGATTACCTCAACTAGCCTGTACCCCTGCACACTGACTCGGTACCGGTGCCCTCTGTATATAGCCTCGTTATTGTTATTGTGTTACTTTTTATTATTACTTTTTATTTTAGTCTACTTGGTAAATATTTTCTTCTTCTTGAACTACACTGTTGGTTAAGTGCTTGTAAGTAAGCATTTCACGGTAAAGTCTACACTTGTTGTATTCGGCGCATGTGGCAAATAATGTTTGATTTGATTTGACCCAAAATTAAGGAAAGCTTTGAATATGTACAGACTCAGTGAGCATAGTCTTGCTATTAGAGAGGCCGTCGTAGGCAGACCTGGCTCTCAAGAGAAGACAGGCTATGTGCACACTGCCCACAAAATGAGGTGGAAACTGAGCTGCACTTCCTAACCTCCTTCTAAATGTATGACCATATTAGAGACACATATTTCCCTCAGATTACACAGACCCACAAAGAATTTGAAAACAAATCCAATTTTGATAAACTCCCATATCTATTGGGTGAAATTCCACAGTGTGCCATCGAAGGGGAGAGAGAGAGAGGGAGAGGACTGCATTATATACCCAACTCTTGCATAAACAGATTGATATTACACAAGCTAGTATCGATCATAGCTACATGTCATTCTCACACCCAATACAAACATACTCATACCCACATGTACACCAACACAAAAGAAAACACACATAGATGCTGTCTAGGTCACCCATTCACCCGAGAGTGTGTAAGGGGATGTGGATGTTAGACTGATAGAGATAGAACAAGTGAAATGATGTTTTAACAGTTAAAAATGTAGAGAAGAGGAGAGAAAACAGACCAGAGGCTGTTTTTTATAAGTGTGGAAGGATAAGTGCAGAACACTAAAGAAAGGGAGCGTGGAAATGGAGAGATGTTGAAAGATGAAGGGAAAAGTAATGAGAGAGAGTGGGGGGGGTGAAGTAGAGTGAGGAAGACAAGGAGAGAAAGGATGAGAGGAGAATGTTTGAGAGAATGTATGAATCTTTAAGAGCAGAGAGGTGAAGTACTAGAGTAAAGGTGTAGCTAGTGATAGAAGGTTTTCTATTCTAGCAAAGTACTTCAATCTTTGTGAGAAGGTGAGAGATGTTGTGAGAGAGGTGGAGATGAGACTTAGTGAGAGAAAAGAACAGATGAGAGAGGTGGAGACAGACAGAAAGTGAGAGGGTACTGAAGTACCCAACGTTAGAGAAGAGGGTATTGTGGTGAGAGGATGATCCTTGAGAGGACAGAGAGAGTAGAGTAGGACTGTAGTAGTGTGAGAGGAGAGGGGAGGGGAGGGTATTTTGGTATTTTACTCAGATCCTCATTAGCTGTTGTGAAAGACTACTCTTCCTGGGGTTCACACAAAACATATCAAAAGAGAACCATGGCGCTCTCCCAGAAGCTTGGCTGGTGCGTAAAACCCACAAATTCAGACAAACTAAAGGTGTTATAGGTTCGCACACAAAACATGAAACATGACATAATACAGAACATTAATAAACAAGAACAACTCAAGGAAAGAACTATATCATTTTAAAAATGGCAAACATAGCCTATATATCAATACATACACACACAATATCTAGGTCAAATAGGGGAGTGAACTGACTGCAACTCCTTGTTAATGTTTTTTTGTGACTGTAGTAGCTGTATTTGCTGACACTTATATGGTTGAATCATCAGCATACATGGACACACAGGCTTTGTTTAATGCCAGTGGCAGGTCATTGGTAAAAATATAAAAGAATAGAAGGCCTAGAGAGCTGCCCTGTGGTACACCTGACACTACATGTTTGACATTAGAGAAGTTTCCATAAAAAAAAATCTCTGAGTTCTATTAGATAGATACACTACATGACCAAAAGAATGTGGACACCTGTTAGTCGAACATCTCATTCCAAAATCATGGGCATTAATATG
The DNA here is from genome assembly GCF_045679555.1 of Salvelinus alpinus. Lineage (NCBI taxonomy): Eukaryota > Metazoa > Chordata > Actinopteri > Salmoniformes > Salmonidae > Salvelinus > Salvelinus alpinus. The sequence continues at coordinate 43,722,774 of NC_092102.1, read as the reverse complement.
GAGTTGGTTCCCCATTTGCTGTAATAACAGCCTCCACTCTTCCTTCCACACCAATCTGGACAAAACATTTCTGTATGGATTCTCCTGGCATCCGCCAAACCCAGATTCGTCCGTCGGACTGCCAGATGGTGAAGCGTGATTCATCACTTCAGAGAACGTGTTTCCACTGCTCCAGAGTCCAATGGCGGCGAGCTTTACACCACCCCAGCTGATTCTTGGCATTGCGCGTGGTGATCTTAGGCTTGTGTGCAGCCGCACGGCCATGGAAAACCATTTCATGAAGCTCCCGACTAACAGTTCTTGTGCTGACGTTGCTTCTAGAGGCAGTTTGGAACTTGGTAGTGAGTGTTGCAACCGAGGACAGATGATTGAGCCGTTGTGGCTCCTAGACATTTCCACTACAAAATAACAGCACTTACAGTTTATCGGGGCAGCTCTAGCAGGGCAGAAATTTGATGAACTGACTGGTTGGACAGGTGGCATTCTATGACGGTGCCACGTTGAAAGTCACTGAGCTTTTCAGTGAGGCTATTCTACTGCCAATGTTTGTCTATGGAGATTGCATGGCCGTGTGCTCGATTTTATACACCCGTCAGCAACGGGTGTGGCTGAACTAGCCGAATCCACTAATTTGAAGGGGTGTTCACATACTTTTGTATATCTAGTGTAGCTCTGAATCCAAACTATTGCAGAGGTTGAAAAGCTATAAAACATATGGTCAATAATATCAAAGGCTGCACTGAACTCTAACAGCTCCCACTATGCTATTATTATACATTTCCTTCAATTAATCATTAGTGTCAGTGCAGTACATAGTTGAGTGCCCTTCTCTATAAGCATGCTGAAAGTCTGTTGTCAAGCTTACAGAGAAATAGTGTTGTATTTGGTCAAACAAAATGTTTTCCAACAGTTTGCTAAGAGCTGGCAGCAAGATGATAGGTCTGCTGTTAGAAACAGTAAACACCTTCCTCTAGACTGTAGACTCAATGTGAGCAAGACAAAGGAACTGATCGTGGACTACAGGAAAAGGAGGGTCGAACAGGCCCCCGTTAACATCGATGGGGCTGTAGTGGAGGGGGTTGAGAGTTTCAAGTTCCTTGGTGTCCACATCACCAACGAACTATCATGGTCCAAACATACCAAGACAGTCGTGAAGAGGGCACAACAACACATTTTCCCCCTCAGGAGACTGAAAAGATTTGGCATGGGTCCCTCAAAAAGGGAAAGATTTGGCTTTTTTTTTTCTCAACGAAAAGATTTGGCATGGGTCCCTCAAAAGGGGAAAGATTTGGCTTCTTTTTTTTCTCAACGAAAATATTTGGCATGGGTCCCTCAAAAAGTTCTGCAGCTGCACCATCGAGAGCATCCTGACCGGTTGCATCACTGCCTGGTATGGCAACTACTCGGCCTCCGACCGCAAGACCGCAAGGCGCTACATAGGGTAATGCATACGGCCCAGTACATCACTGGGGCCAAGCTTCCTGCCATCCAGGGCCTCTATACTAGGTGGTGTCAGAGGAAGGCCCAACAAATTGTCAAAGACTCCAGACACCCAAGTCATAGACTGTTCTCTCTGCTACCGCACGGGAATATTTTCTTAACTCTATTTCTTGAACTGCATTGTTGGTTAATGGCTTGTAAGTAAGCATTTTACAGTAACCTGTTGTATTTGACACGTGACAAATAACATTTGGTTTGAGATTAACGATATGACTGATAGGTGTCTGCTACCATCCTCAGTAACTTTCCATCTAAGTTGTCAATGCCAGGAGGTTTGTCATTCGATAACAATCATTTTTCCACCTCCCCAACACTAACTTTACAAAATTCAAACCTACAATGCTTTTCTTTCATTATTTATGCATGAATACAATGGCTCACTGTTCATTTTTGGCATTTCCTGCCTAAGTGTGCCCACTTTGCCAATGAAGTAATCATTAAAATAATTGGCAACATCAAATGGTTTTGTGATGAATAAACCATCTGATTCGATGAAAGATGGAGTTGAATTTGTCTTTCTGACCATCATTTCATTTAATATACTCAAAAATGTATATATAATTGATCTTGGCTTCATAATAATACAATTTCTTATTTTTGTTGAGTCAGATGTGCATCCAGACTTATTAGCCACTCCTTTCCCCCCCCCATCTCTTTCAACCATACAGTTTTTCAATTCCTCACCAATCCATGGAGCCTTACTGCAGTGGGCTAAATCTGGGTCACACAGAGTGTTTATTGGTAGTCTTAAACAAAACGTGATCAGGACACACATGTTGATTTTGTCCCCCCACACCAGACGTGATCAGGACACACATGTTGATTTTGTCCCCCCACACCAGACGTGATCAGGACACACATGTTGATTTTGTCCCCCCACACCAGACGTGATCAGGACACACATGTTGATTTTGTCCCCCCACACCAGACGTGATCAGGACACGAAGGTTGATTTTGTCCCCCCACACCAGACGTGATCAGGACACGCAGGTTGATTTTGTCCCCCCACACCAGACGTGATCAGGACACAAAGGTTGAAATATCAAAAATAGCATTAAACATTTATAGCAATTTAGCTAGCTTGCTGTTGCTAGCTAATGTGTCCTGGGATATAAACATTGGGTTGTTATTTTACCTGAAATGCACAAGGTCCTCTGACAATGTACACTACTCTGACAATTAATCCCCAGATAAAAGGGTAAACCAAGTTTGTTTCTAGTAATCTCTCCTCCTTCAGGCTTCTTCTTCTTCAGATTTTATATGGCGGTTGGCAACCAACTTTAAGGTGCATTACCACCACTAACTGGAGTGTGGACCTCCGTTCATCTTTCAATCACCCACATGGGTATATGCTCCTAAAAACCAATGAGGAGATTGGAGAGGCTGGACTTGCACTGCGTCAAGCGTTACAAATAGAACCAAGTTCTATTTTAGTGCCTAGCTATGCAGATGCTCGTTGACATGTGCGAGCAGTGTGGGTGCACAGATTGAATAACATGTATGTTTACATTTATTTTGCAATGCTCTCGCACGTGACGCGGGCGGTGTGGTCAGCATGTTACACTTTATATACATTCCAGAAGACTGAAATATATCAAAACCGTTTGACATAGAAACACCAGATTTTCGGCGTTTAATTTTTTTGTTTGTTTATTAATTATGAAATTATGAAAAATATGAATAACATTCCACCCATGAGGCCACTAGGTCATTTGACTGCAGGAAAGAGCTATCTACCAGTTCTAGAAGTCAGTTTCTTAAGAGGTGCATGTTTATCAATAATTGGAAGAAGCAATTTCATAAATTTGTCAGGTGCGGCGTCTGGATTCTCCTTATTAATCATATCAGACCAAAAACATTTTTTAACATCATCCACATAAGAGTCACAGCAAAATATTTTGTATGATCTATTATACACTATTTTAGGCCCAGCTGTTGGAAATTTGGCTTTCCTGGATATAGCCACTATATTGTGATCACTGCATCCAATGGGTACAGATACAGCTTTAGAACAAAGTCCTACAGTATTAGTAAAAATGTGATCGATACATGTGGATGATCTTGTTCCTGTAGCGTTTGTAAACACCCTGGTAGGTTGATTAATAACCTGAACCAGATTACAGGCACTGGTTACAGTAAGAAGCTTCCTGTTGAGCAGACAGTTTGATGAAAACCAGTCAATGTTCAGGTCCACAAGAAAGTAGACCATTCTGTTTACACCACATATCAAGCATTTTACACACAGTATTTAGATACTGTTAGCACTTGGTGGCCTATAGCAACACCCCAAAATAATAGGCTTTAGACGAGGCAGGTGAACCTGCAACCACAACACTTGACATGAGATATTCTCTAAGCAGTACAGGGATATGGCTCTGAATATACAATGAGTATAGAAAACATTACAAACATCTGCTCTTTCCATGACATAGATTGACCAGGTGAAAGCTTGGAGACAATTGAGACATGGATTGTGTACGTGTGTCATTCAGAGGGTGAATGGGCGAGACAAAGATTGAAGTGCCTTTGAACGGGGTACGGTAATAGGTGACAGGTGGTTGGGGAAAGGGGCACAGGTTTGTTTCAAGAACCGCAACTCACAGAACCGCAATTCACCCCCTTGGCATTTTTCCTATTTTGTTGCATTACAACCTGTAATTTAAATTGATTTTTATTTGAATTTCATGTAACGAACATACACAAAATAGTCCTATTTGGTGAAGTGAAATGAAAAAAATTACTTGCTTCAAAGAATTATACAAAATAAAAAACGGAAAAGTGGTGCGTGCATACGTATTCACCCCCATCGCTATGAAGCCCCTAAATAAGATCTGGTGCAACCAATTACCTTCAGAAGTCACATAATTAGTTAGATTGCACACAGGTGGACTTTATTTAAGTGTCACATGATCTGTCACATGATCTCAGTATATATACACCTGTTCTGAAAGGCCCCAGAGTCTGCAACACCACTAAGCAAGGGGCACCACCAAACAAGCAACACTATGAAGACCAAGGAGCTCTCCAAACAGAAGTACAGATCAGGGTTGGGTTATAAAAAAATATCCAAAACGTTGAACATCCCACGGAGCACCATTAAATTCTTTATTAAAAAATTGAAAGAATATGGCACCACAACAAACCTGCCAAGAGAGGGCCGCCCACCAAAATCAGAGAGGCAACAAAGAGACCAAAGATAACCCTGAAGGAGCTGCAAAGCTTCACAGCGGAGATTGGAGTATCTGTCCATAGGACCACTTTAAGCTGTACACTCCACAGAGTTGGGCTTTAAGGAAGAGTGGCCAGAAAAAAATAAACAAACATGTTTGGTGTTTGCCAAAAGGCATGTGGGAGACTCCCCAAACATATGGAAGAAGGTACTCTGGTCAGATGAGACTAAAATTGAGATTTTTGGCCATCAAGGAAATGCTATGTCTGGCGCAAACCCAACACCTCGCATCACCCCGAGAACTCCATCCCCACAGTGAAGCATGGTGGTGGCAGCATCATGCTGTGGGGATGGTTTTCATCAGCAGGGACTGGGAAACTGGTCAGAATTGAAGGAATGATGGATGGCGCTAAATACAGGGAAAATCTTGAGGGAAACCTGTTTCAGTCTTCCAGAGATTTGAGACTGGGAACGAGGTTCACCTTCTAGCAGGACAATGATCCTAAGCATACTGCTAAAGCAAAACTCGAGTGGTTTAAGGGGAAACATTTAAATGTCTTGGAACGGCCTAGTCAAAGCCCAAACCTCAAACCAATTGAGAATCTGTGGCATGACTTAAAGATTGCTGTACACCAGCGGAACCCATCCAACCTGAAGGAGCTGGAGCAGTTTTGCCTTGAAGAATGGGCAAAAATCCCAGTGGCTAGATATGCCAAGCTTATAGAGACATACTCCAAGAGACTTGCAGCTGTAATTGCTGCAAAAGGTGGCTCTACAAAGTATTGACTTTGAGGGGGTGAATAGTTATGCACGCTCAAGTTTTCAGTTTTTTTGTCTTATTTCTTGTTTGTTTCACAAGAAAAAATATTTTGCATCTTCAAAGTGGTAGGCATGTTGTGTAAATCAAATTATACAAACCCCAAAAAAATCTATTTTAATTCAAGGTTGTAAGGCAACAAAATAGGAAAAATGCTACGGGGGGTGAATACTTTCGCATGCCACTGTACCAACATGGGGGAGGCCCCATAAGCATTCCTGTCTCTTCTATAGATGTTATATCCTTGTATTGCTACTGCTGTATCATCAAAGGAATTATCTAAGTAGTCTCAGAAATGGCTAATATATTAATGTTATCTGATGTTAGCAAGTTATTGATTTCATTAACCTTATTTCTAAGGCTACATATATTAATATGGGCTACTCACATGCTGAGATTCTATCAGAGAGGAGAGAGGCTGAGCTGGAACATTCCAGCTACTGTAACACTAGGGAAGGAGAAGGGCTATAGCACCGGCCCCCGCCTTTCTTTCCTCCTCTCTCTCTCCCCTTTGTTTTTTTTGCTCCCCTCTCAGTAACTCCACAGTTAAATTCAGATGCTGGTGGCAGGCTACAATTAAGAGTATCTGTAAAGAGCTCTGGAGTCTTGACTCTTTTGTGTGTTTTCACTGAAGACACTCACAGCGGTACACAAGACATCCATCATCCTTCTGAGACACGCTGGCACAGGTTGTTTGTTTTCTTTTGGTTTTGAAGAGGAGGGGGTGTAGCAGCGTTCACACGGGGACTGAAGAGACCCCCGCCGTTACAACGCTGTCCCGCGCCAACACAGGGACACAGGGGGGGTAAGTTACCTTCTGATCTTTTTTAGGGGACAAAGACCACCCTCCACCCCCCCATTACGCGTCTTTACTCAGGCAATGCTGAGTGTAAGTGCTTTGACCTAAATGAGCATGATATGCTGATAAGCTATATGGTGTTGTCCTCTACTAAGCAGAGGTTATATGGTGTTGTTCTCTACTTAGCAGAGCCTGTATGGTGTTGTCCTGTACTTATCAGAGCCTGTATGGTGTTGTCTTTTACTTAGCAGAGGCTATATGGTGTTGTCCTCTACTTATCAGAGGCTATATGGTGTTGTCTTCTACTTATCAGAGCCTGTATGGTGTTGTCCTCTACTTAGCAGAGCCTGTATGATGTTGTTCTCTACTTAGCAGAGCCTGTATGGTGTTGTCCTGTACTTAGCAGAGGCTATGTGGTGTTGTCCTGTACTTAGCAGAGGCTATATGGTGTTGTCCTCTACTTAGCAGAGCCTGTATGGTGTTGTCTTTTACTTAGCAGAGGCTATATGGTGTTGTCCTCTACTTATCAGAGGCTATATGGTGTTGTCTTCTACTTATCAGAGCCTGTATGGTGTTGTCCTCTACTTAGCAGAGCCTGTATGATGTTGTTCTCTACTTAGCAGAGCCTGTATGGTGTTGTCCTGTACTTAGCAGAGGCTATGTGGTGTTGTCCTGTACTTAGCAGAGGCTATATGGTGTTGTCCTCTACTTAGCAGAGCCTGTATGGTGTTGTCTTCTACTTAGCAGAGCCTGTATGGTGTTGTCCTGTACTTAGCAGAGGCTATATGGTGTTGTCCTGTACTTAGCAGAGGCTATATGGTGTTGTCTTCTACTTATCAGAGCCAGTATGTTGTTGTTCTCTACTTAGCAGAGCCTGTATGATGTTGTTCTCTACTTAGCAGAGGCTATATGGTGTTGTCCTGTACTTAGCAGAGGCTATATGGTGTTGTCTTCTACTTATCAGAGCCTGTATGGTGTTGTCTACTTATCAGAAGCTATATGGCATTGTTCTAAAAGTGAGAACATGTTTACTGATGGGGGTAACAACTATAGTTAGTTAGTAACTATAGTAACTATAGTCTGAACAGTATTTTGAAGGAAAGGGTCTGGTGTGAGGGGAGTTGAGAGTTGAGTGCTGGTTAGATTAGCTAGTCGGGGAGATGATCAGGTTGCTTGTGGAGTGTGTAGGGCTGTAAGCTGGATCTGGGGTCTGAGGGAGGGTGAGTAGGCTGCACCACTGAAGGAGCAGAACACCCAGGGCATTGATGCAGGATTAGGGCCTGACATTCCACTGTGAGGGAACATGGGAGGAAACACAGCCATGAGCGTGGTTGGGGTGATGGGTGTGTGTGTGTGTGTGTGTGTGTGTGTGTGTGTGTGTGTGTGTGTGTGTGTGTGTGTGTGTGTGTGTGTGTGTGTGTGTGTGTGTGTGTGTGTGTGTGTGTGTGTGTGTGTGTGTGTGTGTGTGTGTGTACAGTTGAAGTCGGAAGTTTACATACACTTAGGTTGGAGTCATTAAAACTAGTTTTTCAACCACTTAAACTATAGTTTTGGCAAGTCGGTTAGGACATCTACTTTGTGCATGACACAAGTAATTTTTCCAACAATTGTTTACAGACAGATTATTCACTGTATCACAATTCCAGTGGGTCAGAAGTTTATATACACTAAGTTAACTGTGCCTTTAAACCGCTTGGAAAATTCCAGAAAATGATGTCATGGCTTTAGAAGCTTCTGATAGGCTAAGTGACATCATTTGAGTGAATTGAAGGTGTACCTGTGGATGTATTTCAAGGCCTACCTTCAAACTCAGTGCCTCTTTGCTTGACATCATGGGAAAATCAAAAGAAATCAGGCAAGACCTCAGAAAAAAAAATTGTAGACCTCCACAAGTCTGGTTCATCCTTGGAAGCAATTTCCAAACGCAAGTATAAACACCATGGGACCACGCAGCCGTCATACCGCTCAGGAAGGAGACGCGTTCTGTCTTCAAGAGATGAACGCACTTTGGTGCGAAAAGTGCAAATCAATCCCAGAACAACAACAAAGGACCTTGTGAAGATGCTGGAGGAAACAGGTACAAAAGTATCTATATTCACAGTAAAACGAGACCTATATCAACATAACCTGAAAGGCCGCTCAGCAAGGAAGAAGCCACTGCTCCAAAAACCACCAAAAAAAAGCAAGACTACGGTTTGCAACTCCACATGGGGACAAAGATCGTACTTTTTGGAGAAATGTCCTCTGGTCTGATGAAACAAAAATAGAACTGTTTGGCCATAATGACCATCGTTATGTTTGGAGGGAAAAGGGGGATGCTAGCAAGCCGAAGAACACCATTCCAACCGTGAAGCACGGGGGTGGCAGCATCATGTTGTGGGGGTGCTTTGCTGCAGGAGGGACTGGTGCACTTCAAAAATAGATGGCATCATGAGGATGGAAAATTATGTGGATATATTGAAGCAACATCTCAAGACATCAGTAAGGAAATTAAAGTTTGGTCGCAAATGGGTCTTCCAAATGGACAATGACCCCAAGCATACTTCCAAAGTTGTGGCAAAATGGCTTAAGGACAACAAAGTCAAGGTATTGGAGTGGCCATCACAAAGCCCTGACCTCAATCCCATAGAAAATGTGTTGGCAGAACTGAAAAAGCATGTGTGAGCAAGGAGGCCTACAAACCTGACTCAGTTACACCAGCTCTGTCAGGAGGAATAGGCCAAAATTCACCCAACTTATTGTGGGAAGCTTGTGGAAGGCTACCTGACACTTTTGACCCAAGTTAAACAATTTAAAGGCAATGCTACCAAATACTAATTGAGTGTATGTAAACTTCTGACCCACTGGGAATGTGATGAAAGAAATAAAATCTGAAATAAATCATTCTCTCTACTATTATTCTGACATTTCACATTCTTAAAATAAAGTGGTCATTCTAACTGACCTAAGACAGGGATATTTTACTACGATTAAATGTCAGGAATTGTGAAAAACTGAGTTTAAATGTATTTGGCTAAGGTGTATGTAAACCTCCGACTTCAAATGTGTGTGTAAGTGTGTGTGTGTGTCTGTGTGTGTGTGTGTGTGTGTGTGTGTGTGTGTGTGTGTGTGTGTGTGTGTGTGTGTGTGTGTGTGTGTGTGTGTGCGTGCGTGCGTGCGTGCGTGCGTGCGTGCGTGCGTGCGTGCGTGCGTGTGGAGCTGTACTTTTGACAGCTTCACTTGGCAGACTGTAACGTTGGAACAAAGTGGAACAAACCTTTCCTGTTGTGTTTCTCCTACAAACATGACCGTAAGGTTCTGGAAAATGAGTGTGTTTGTGTGGGTGTGTGTGTGGGTACTTCTGTTTGATAAGCTGAGTAAGGGTTTTGTTGAGAAAAGTGTTTCCATTGTTTCATTGTGACAGTCTCTTTTAGTAATATTAATAGCTAGTAAGATTCATTTAGTTTCCATGCCCTGATTATGTACTCACACGATGGCCATATTTGTTGGGAACTTAACCAGCACAATCTCACAGTCTGTTGTAACCAACAGTCTCATATCTGTCTCACAGTCACACTGCGTCAAATCAGATCCATCTCAACTTGTGTTGTAACCTACAGTCTTATATCTGCCTCCCAGTTGTAACCTCTCCAGTCTCATATCTGTCTCACAGTTGTAACCTACAGTCTCATATCTGTCTCACAGTTGTAACCTACAGTCTCATATCTGTCTCACAGTTGTAACCTACAGTCTCATATCTGTCTCACAGTTGTAACCTACAGTCTCATACCTGCCTCCCATACACTCTCATAGTCTCACAAAATGAGATAAACACAGGTAACAAGTGGTTTGTCCTTCATAAAGACCTTGGTTGCCAATACTGTCAGACCTAGAGACCTATCTCTCTCTCTGAACCGTGGAAGGTCAGAGGGTTTAAAGCTTGAAACTCAGGGGAATGTGCAGGTGGTATTCCGGCCAGGTCTGGCATCCCAGTCACAGGATTCTTTCTTCTCAGTTGCATATGAGCAAGTTGGCTTTGAACAGTCATATGTCTTGTTTACCCACCAAACAAGTCTAAGCCATTGTTTATAGTGCTGTGTGCATGTGGACATATCATACATTTTTGATCCCACATTTTTGGTGTCTTTGAGTGTGTTCTATGTACAGCAGGGAAGTCAGTCCTTTGGGTAAGAATGTGGGTACACAGACCGGTGAGCCACTGCAGCCCCTTAAAGAGTTCAGATGTTTTGTGGCCCCCACCCACCATCAAAGTTGCCCATCCCTGATGTATAAATATTTATTTTATTATTCATAAAAAAATCTTCCTCTCTTCTGTTCCAGGGACCCAGGTCAAAGATGGCAGCCAGCTCCGGGGTCGAAGGCAGCCATGTTAGTGAAGGTGAACAGTATTGGCAGGAACCAATCCGTGGTGCCCCCTAGCACCCAGCACCTCAACACTCTCAGCCCTGGGAGCCCTGCTGTGTACCAGGTCCATTCAGACAGATCCAGCCCCATATCCAGCCCTGCAGGCAAGATGGCTTCCCCTGTGGACCACAAACAAGCCTTCCACCTGAAGAAGGGAGACAACGGTAACTTCGGCCTGGTGATGCCCTCCACTGGCAGCCAGGTCTACCAGACTCCACAGAGGTGTCAGGCTGGCACCCCCCAGCCCTCCTCGCCCCATTACGGTGCCACTCCGCCCATCTATGATGAACCACCCATGGAGACACCTATCTATGATGAGCCCCCGATGGAGGTGGAGGTGGAGGGGGCCGCCCTCCTGAACAGGTCCTCCACCCCAACCACCAGCCTGCAGAGGGTCCGCCAACCCCAACCCCAGACCCAGACCCAGCCTCAGCAGCAACCCAAGCTGCTTCAATACCCAGCCTCTCATCTGGCCTCCAAACACAAGAGGAATCCCTCCGCCACAGAGTACAGCCCCGCTGGACGGGAGTGCATCAAACACATGGTCAACGTGGACCCTGCCACCTGCAAGCAGAGCCCCATATCCCATCCTATCCAGACAGAGCAGGCCCCTGCTCCAGACCCTGACCTGCCCCCCTCTCCATCCCCATGCCCAGTCGTGACCCAGCCCAGGCCTAAGGAGGTGAGCCTGGAGAAGAAGCAGTCGTGGCGTCTCCTGGAGACCAGCGTGAGGAAGAACATGGATCTCCGACACAGCCGGCAGAACAGTGTGGCCTCCCAGGAGTACCCAGCGCCGGCCGCCGTCATCTACCAGGACTCAGGCTACTCCACCGGGCCCTCGCCCAGCTTGAGGAGGAAGAACCGCCGGAGAGCCCTGGGAGGGGGGGCTGGGGGAACAGGGCAGGGCCGGCCAGGCTCAGTAGGCAGCAGTGGGGAGCTCAGTGCCCTGAATGAGAAGCTGATGGCAGAGATGCGGGTGGTGGTGAGTCGCTCTAACACCCTGCGTGGCAGCAAGGCCAGCCTGGACACTGAGATGTCTGACAGCTCTGTACCTCGGGCCCGTTCCCCCCTGGACTCCCCGAAGAAGTACAGGGGCCGCAGCGCCTCCCGAGAGGACATCAGCGCCAGTAACCGCTCTCTGTACCGGACCGGGAGCGGGAGTACCCATGGCGACGTACCCCTCTCTCCCCTGGCGTCAGAGGGCATGGTGCGTCAGAAACGGACCTATGAGAAGGTGGACACTCTGGAGAAGAGCATCATCAGCCAGAACAGCCTGTCCTCCTTGGAGCCCCACATGTCCCTCTCACAGGTACAGTTCAGTACCGCCTCTCAACACTGTGTACTCTATCCGGGTGTGAATGTTAGACTTGTCTTCGCTGTGTCTTAGCATTCAGACCTCTTTGTGTATACCCAGTAGAAAACAGGCCTGTTCCTCTGGCGTGTGTTATATATAGTTATGTGTTGATATGTTGACATGTGTCGGGTGGCTGCTGAGTTCCAGCACACTGGTTGAATCAACGTTGTTTCCTCGTCATTTAAATGAAATTACGTTGAACCAACGTGGACTAGACGTTGAATTGACGTGTGTACGCAGTGCGAGGGCCGATCCAGCCTGCTGTTCTGCTGGGTATAGAACAGAGTGTTGACATATGAAAGGGCGGTCTGTGTGAGGAAAGCCCTGTACTCTCATATGACTGGGCGTGGGCTAATTAGCCTCGTTAGGTGTATTACTGCAGGTCAGCTGGAATGTCTATCATCCATGCCCTGGGAATTCTCTCTCCATCTCTCGCTCACTCTGTCTCTACCAAAAATAAAGCTGTTGCCTTTCTCCTTGCTATCTTTATAAGCAGTTCTAGGGAACAGCAATTGTTCTATTTTCCTCCCGTGTTGTGTTGGAGATGTGGCAGTGTGTAGGCGATGCTGAGGGAAGGCATTGTGAGGTAGCAATCATCTCTGTCTCTCCCTGTCTTCTTTTCTCTGGGATTCACCTCCCTCTCGCTTCAGCCTTCAGGAGAAAAATTGGACTCTGTCGACATCCTGTCGTCGTAGGAACAATGCAGAAGAAAGCTGCTTGTTCTCAGTTTCCTGTTGCCAGTCTGTTCCATTCCAGGAAAAGGGCTTTGCTTCGGAGTTCCTTGAATCATATTGGAGTGTTTTCTAATCACATGTTTTATCTCTCATTTCCTGTAAAAAAAAACAACAACGTCACGTTAATGCAGTGTGTGTGTTGCCACCTGAGACAGCCCCAAGCCGCCTCCTCACCTTGCTTTAGAAATAGTGTATAGTGTGATTTGGGTTAGCCTAGTTGCTCGTTGTGGCTGATTACTTATAAAGTTAAAGTTGTTTTTGTCAAAGGCTTTATAAACTCAAACCGCATCCACCCCCACAACTAGGAGACCGGCTGCTCTGCAGGGACTCTGAACAGAACAACCTGCACATAAAAACTAAAAACACAGAGCAAGGACTCCACAGGCTACACGTTTGCGGTAGACAGGAAAAATAAACATGAAACACGCATGAGTTTTAATGGGGGCGAGCGCGCCACTCCCCCACGTGAGGTGTCGCTCAGCTTTCCAAATCCATAAGGTGGCTTAGTCACCTCCACCAAGAAAACACTGCATGCCTGGAGAAGATCTCCTGCAGAGAGAACGAGAAAACACTGCATGCCTGGAGAAGATCTCCTGCAGAGAGAACGAGAAAACACTGCATGCCTGGAGAAGATCTCCTGCAGAGAGAACGAGTAAAGACTGCATGCCTGGAGAAGATCTCCTGCAGAGAGAACGAGAAAACACTGCATGCCTGGAGAAGATCTCCTGCAGAGAGAACGAGAAAAGACTGCATGCCTGGAGAAGATCTCCTGCAGAGAGAACGAGAAAACACTGCATGCCTGGAGAAGATCTCCTGCAGAGAGAACGAGTGAGGAAAACACTGAGGAAGAGAGAGGTTCCATTCCGCTCTCAGCATCCATCTCAGGTGAGTCAGTGATCGATGTGCAAGGATGTGCAAGGATGTGCAAGGACTCTAAGTGCTTTGAGAGAACTGGATCATAGGATTCAGTGGGCGTGTCCGAATACCCATAAATAGTAGCCATTTGGGGTTTGCGTAAAAAAAAGTAACATTTTTAAATGCCAGGATGTTGTACTCATTTCACCTTTTCATGCTATTGAGGAAGATAAGCATCTTTCCAGACTTCCGTGTGTTTAACAACAGCTGATAATCAGCTGAGGGGACACGCTGTACAAACATGAACGAATAGCGGTAATCAACGCAATTGTGCATTAGGTGATGCGTTCTCAGTAGGATGAGCCTAGTATGTTGATATATTAGTTGCTTACTGCATTAGTTTTTACTAAACAGTACATTCTAAGTAGTATGTAGTACAATTAGTACACAGTATGTACTCTTTACTAAACAGTACATTCTAAATAGTATGTAGTACAATTAGTATACAGTATGTGTAAGTAAGTAGTAGGCATGCCAGATTTCAGACAGGCCACTATGTCAGTGAATCAGAGAGATGAAGAATGAGGTGGTAAACAGTATGGAGACAGGAACACTGAACACAGTACTGAACACAGTACTGAACACAACAGCATCTAGATCACCCTGCAGAAAGAAGTGGTGACTACCAAACTACATGCCCTACCTCCCTGCCTGCCTGCCTACCTGCCTGCCTGCCTGCCTGCCTGCCTACCTGCCTGCCTGCCTACCTGCCTGCCTGCCTGCCTGCCTACCTGCCTGCCTACCTGCCTACCTGCCTGCCTGCCTGCCTGCCTGCCTGCCTACCTGCCTGCCTACCTGCCTGCCTGCCTGCCTGCCTACCTGCCTGCCTACCTGCCTGCCTGCCTGCCTGCCTACCTACCTGCCTACCTACCTGCCTGCCTGCCTACCTGCCTGCCTACCTGCCTACCTGCCTGCATCCTCTTGACTACTGTAGATAGGAGGACCTCCACTGGAGTGGGAATGTGTGTGTGTGTGTGTGTGTGTGTGTGTGTGTGTGTGTGTGTGTGTGTGTGTGTGTGTGTGTGTGTGTGTGTGTGTGTGTGTGTGTGTGTGTGTGTGTGTGTGTGTGTGTGTGTGTGCCTGCGTGCGTGCGTGTGTGCCTGCGTGTGTGTGTGTGTGCCTGCGTGCGTGCGTTGGGCAGCTAATGGGCATCAGTTGGTATATGGCATGGCTTGTAGACAGGGACCTGATGGGACGGGACTGAAACAGGTTCCCATGCCAGGAGGCTTCTTAGTGGGATTTAGGTGTGTTTATGGTGAAGCATTCCTCACCAGATCAACCTAAATGAGCCGTTACAACAGACGCTTCAAAACGGAAACCCTCCCTGTTTAAAACACACACTCTTACTGTGGGACAGTTGCATAGTGGGGACATCATCTCCCAGGGTCTCTGTTCTACTGCTTGGTTGTCCATCTCAGTTGCTGCACTACTAGTGAGCAGAGCTGTTAAATGAAGGAGAGATTTCTCTATTTCTCTTTCACTCCTTTTCTCTGGCAGGGCTGGCAGGGCAGGGCTGGCAGGGCAGAGCAGGGCAGAGAGATTGTACCATGCAGTTCAGTGAACTGTATGCCAGATCAAATGAAATAGAGGACGAGTGACAGCGAGTGGGAAAGAAAACACAGATTTGATCCTGGCTGCAGTGTGTCATGTGTTGAGCTGGGCTTGGGGACTTACTAGGGAGAAGGTCCCGTTAACTGCCTCTGTTTGTCAGCTCATTGAAGCTGCGTATGTGAGACTTTTTCCCACACTAGCGCTTAGCGGAGGTCACACTAGATCCATCCACATCCATCCACTATCAAAGCTGGGCCCCTTTACTCAACTGGAGAATTCTCTAACCTCTGCTCTGAAACATACACTGGACTGGACTTTTCAATAAAACACACCCTCACTTTTTATACTGTCTGGACGAACTAAATAGAAGTGTTGGTCTCATTCCAGGACTATTTCCATTGTGTAAAGGGAAAAAGGATCTGTTTTTGGCAGTAGAAATAAGAACAATCCCTTTTCATTTTTTTGGAGGGGTGGGGTTTCAGACAATGGAGATTTGGGAGTGAGGATTGGGGAGAGGGGCTCCAGGCAGTCCTACTCCCCACCTGTATGTCTCCTGGGTGGGATGAACAGTGTAGTCCCAATCCAGTCAGGAACAGAGTAGTCCCAATCCAGTCAGGAACAGAGTAGTCCCAATCCAGTCAGGAACAGAGTAGTCCCAGTCTAGTCAGGAACAGAGTAGTCCCAGTCTAGTCAGGAACAGAGTAGTCCCAGTCTAGTCAGGAACAGAGTAGTCCCAGTCTAGTCAGGAACAGAGTAGTCCCAGTCCAGCCCTGCAACTATTACAAAGGCACCAGAGTGTTACATATAAAAACACTGTACTCTCTGGATCACTGGGTATAATGGGTTGGAATGGGATCCCTTACATTCTGGATGTACAGTACTTCTAAATTGTAGACTCTCCTTGGGGACTTTTACTGGGTATGAGTGTACTTAGTGTGTAGTAAATGTCCGATCAGAGGTTGAGTTACTGACTGTTATTGACAGCAAAAGCCATCTTGAATGGCCTCAAATCCTCAAAGCTGATATCAATTTTGTCTTGTGGATGTATGCGTGGTCCGTGGTGTGCATTTATCATGTACTCAAATGTGCTCCTATATGAAACGCCTACCTTGTGCAGATGAATACTCCAGTCACATGTTGAAATACATTGGGGCAGAGTCGTTTCACTGTTCATTGTCAGATCTGTAGGAGAGTACACTTGGCAGAAGCTGCCTATGCTCTGCAAGGAGACTGGGGCTGAGGCTGTGTGTGGGTTGAAATGGCCTGACTAAAATGTGGTTCAGGCCCACAGAAGCCATATCATTCACTGCAGTATATGAACACCCATGGAAATGACTCTCCCAAAGGCCTTCAGCAAAAATGCCTGTCTGAAATTGAAAAATGAAGGGGGTCCTAAATAACCAGACATCAGCAATTAGCAGGGTCTGTAATAGTGCTTCTTTTATCAAACCGTAATATAAAAACTAACACAATTAATCAGGATTTATTTGAACACACTTTGTGAGCAATGTGGCGTTAAAAGTCGGTATTTTTGTCGTAACTTTGCCATTCTCTCTTGTCTGTGAGAGCTGTCACTGTCGCTGGCTGGATATGTCTGTTTTGAAGGTACCCCAGCCTGCCATGCACCCCCCCAGCCTCCCCAAATGTGCCTGAGGTGGAGTATCTTGCCATGTTATCTGCAACCCAGCCTGTGAGAGAGCCCAGTCACACACACAGGACACTGTTAAACCCAATCACAGACTATCACACCACACACACTGACCAGGAAGAGATGGCACTGACAGCCTTCTTGAACACACACACACAGAGAGAGAGAGAGAGAGAGAGAGAGAGAGAGAGAGAGAGAGAGAGAGAGAGAGAGAGAGAGAGAGAGAGAGAGAGAGAGAGAGAGAGAGAGAGAGAGAGAGAGAGAGAGAGAGAGAGAGAGAGAGAGAGAGAGAGAGAGAGAGAGAGAGAGAGAGAGAGAGAGAGAGAGAGAGAGAGAGAGAGAGAGAGAGAGAGAGATTTACAAAAACATTGATTTATAGTTAAATAAACTTGGATTTTTCGTCAAGGACATATACAGGAGACTACCCTCTACAACATAACCTTCACTATGTCACCAGGACATATACAGGATACTACCCTCCACAACACAACCTTCACTATGTCACCAGGACATATACAGGAGACTACCCTCTACAACATAACCTTCACTATGTCACCAGGACATATACAGGATACTACCCTCCACAACACAACCTTCACTATGTCACCAGGACATATACAGGATACTACCCTCCACAACATAACCTTCACTATGTCACCAGGACATATACAGGATACTACCCTCCACAACACAACCTTCACTATGTCACCAGGACATATACAGGATACTACCCTCCACAACATAACCTTCACTATGTCACCAGGACATATACAGGATACTACCCTCCACAACACAACCTTCACTATGTCACCAGGACATATACAGGATACTACCCTCCACAACACTATGTCACCAGGACATATACAGGATACTACCCTCCACAACACTATGTCACCAGGACATATACAGGATACTACCCTCCACAACACTATGTCACCAGGACATATACAGGATACTACCCTCCACAACACTATGTCACCAGGACATATACAGGATACTACCCTCCACAACACTATGTCACCAGGACATATACAGGATACTACCCTCCACACCACTATGTCACCAGGACATATACAGGATACTACCCTCCACACCACTATGTCACCAGGACATATACAGGATACTACCCTCCACAACATAACCTTCACTTCAAATCAAAACTCCAAACCTACAACCTGATTTCGGACAAAATGACCTGGAAGGATTCCTACCACCAAAGATGGTTATTTCCAAGCTATACAGCAACTGCTCTGGCAAACAAACAACAGTAACCTGAAAACACCATCCAACCTGGAACTGAGTGAGTAGTTCAGATTCAGGAAACGTTAATGTCGTGAAAGAGGTCATTCATCTTGCAGCAGTCATAAAACATAGAACATGCAACTTCAATTAGCACTGAGGTGTGACGTGAGAGGTGTCAAAGCCCTTGAGCCCAACAATGGCAGGAGAGTTTCACAGCCCACCCCAACCAAATGCAGAGACCTTTGAAGCCCCCTCCCGCTGTTCAGAGGTCATTACAATACAGTTCCCTCTGGATGTAAAACATTAGAAGGCACAAAAAGAATACAAAAAAGCTCCTTATGGAAAATCAAGAGACACTTTTTGCTGACTATTATAAAAATGGGAACATAAACAACTTAATCTTGCACACAGACCATCCCCTGGCACAGTGCTATATTAACACAGACCATCCCCTGGCATGGCACAGTGCTATATTAACACAGACCATCCCCTGGCATGGTGCAGTGCTATATTAACACACTACACCTCTGTTAAGAGGGGAGGTGTTAGCGATAGGTGGAAACTCGGATACTAGACAACGAGGACTCTGAGTCAGCCAATGTCAATCTGTACAAGTCTAGAACAGAACTGAGTGCTGGAGGAGAAGGAGGGAATGATGACATGTGACAGAGAACAACCCATTAGAGAGGTGGCCACCCCTGCAGAGAAGCCAGCAGAACTACTCACCTCAGCTCCCGACAAAAGTCTCGACACCACAGCAGAACAGTCCACCCCAGACCCTGACCATAGCCTTGACATCACAGCAGAACAGTCCACCCCAGACCCTGTCCATAGCCTTGACATCACAGCAGAACAGTCCACCCCAGACCCTGACCATAGCCTTGACATCACAGCAGAACAGTCCACCCCAGACCCTGACCATAGCCTTGACATCACAGCAGAACAGTCCACCCCAGACCCTGACCATAGCCTTGACATCACAGCAGAACAGTCCACCCCAGACCCTGACCATAGCCTTGACATCACAGCAGAACAGTCCACCCCAGACCCTGACCATAGCCTTGACATCACAGCAGAACAGTCCACCCCAGACCCTGACCATAGCCTTGACATCACAGCAGAACAGTCCACCCCAGACCCTGACCATAGCCTTGACATCACAGCAGAACAGTCCACCCCAGACCCTGACCATAGCCTTGACATCACAGCAGAACAGTCCACCCCAGACCCTGACCATAGCCTTGACATCACAGCAGAACAGTCCACCCCAGACCCTGACCATAGCCTTGACATCACAGCAGAACAGTCCACCCCAGACCCTGACCATAGCGTCGACATCACAGCAGAACAGACAAATGAAAAACCCCAAGCCCAGGGGATCTCACCCCCTCTGAGCACCCCCCCTGTCAGCCACCCTGATAGCCCTCCTGATAATCCCCCCACACCCACTGAGAACATATACAAGCCACAGATTGTACTCCTTATGGACTCAAACGGGAAATATATACAAGAAAATGTACTTTTTCCCAAACACACTAAACTCTGGTGTCCAAACACCTAGCATGCCCTAGACCTTCTGTCTGAGGACAACTAGGGTCACCCAGCCACAAAATAATACACACAGGCACAAACGACCTGAGAACACAGCAGGAAATGGTGGCCACAGCACTGAAGGGAGTGATTGGAAAAGCTTCTTCTACTTTCTCCAACGCACAAGTGGTTATCTTCACCCTGCTACCATGAAAATACTTCCACCCTGCTACCATACAGTGGGTAAATGCAAGTATTTTCCGTGACTGTGCCGCAAAGCCAAATGTCTACCTGGCCCACCACTCCACCCTGGACTTGAACAGCCTTTACAACCAAGTCCACCTATACAACGCAGCAGTGCCCACCTTTGCCCGGACCCTAAAGGACATCGCCCTCAACCGCTGCCCCAACACCTCAGTGTCAACAGACACTCCACCCAGACCAGTCGAGACACTCCACCCAGACCAGTAGAGACACTCCACCCAGACCAGTAGAGACACTCTCCCAGACCAGTAGAGACACTCCACCCAGACCAGTCGAGACACTCCACCCAGACCAGTAGAGACACTCCACCCAGACCAGTAGAGACACTCCACCCAGACCAGTAGAGACACTCTCCCAGACCAGTAGAGACACTCCACCCAGACCAGTAGAGACACTCTCCCAGACCAGTAGAGACACTCCACCCAGACCAGTAGAGACACTCTCCCAGAACAGTAGAGACACTCTCCCAGACCAGTAGAGACACTCCACCCAGACCAGTAGAGACACTCTCCCAGACCAGTAGAGACACTCTCCCAGACCAGTAGAGACACTCTCCCAGAACAGTAGAGACACTCTCCCAGACCAGTAGAGACACTCCACCCAGACCAGTAGAGACACTCTCCCAGACCAGTAGAGACACTCCACCCAGACCAGTAGAGACACTCTCCCAGAACAGTAGAGACACTCTCCCAGACCAGTCGAGACACTCCACCCAGACCAGTAGAGACACTCCACCCAGACCAGTAGAGACACTCCACCCAGACCAGTCGAGACACTCTCCCAGACCAGTCGAGACACTCCACCCAGACCAGTCGAGACACTCCACCCAGACCAGTCGAGACACTCTCCCAGACCAGTAGAGACACTCTCCCAGACCAGTAGAGACACTCTCCCAGACCAGTAGAGACACTCCACCCAGAACAGTCGAGACACTCCACCCAGACCAGTCGACACACTCCACCCAGACCAGTAGAGACACTCTCCCAGACCAGTAGAGACACTCTCCCAGACCAGTAGAGACACTCCACCCAGACCAGTAGAGACACTCCACCCAGACCAGTCGAGACACTCTCCCAGACCAGTCGACACACTCCACCCAGAAAAGTAGAGACACTCCACCCAGACCAGTAGAGACACTCCACCCAGACCAGTAGAGACACTCCACCCAGACCAGTAGAGACACTCCACACAGACCAGTAGAGACACTCCACCCAGACCAGTAGAGACACTCCACCCAGACCAGTAGAGACACTCCACCCAGACCAGTAGAGACACTCCACCCAGACCAGTCGAGACACTCCACCCAGACCAGTAGAGACACTCCACCCAGACCAGTCGAGACACTCTCCCAGACCAGTAGAGACACTCCACCCAGACCTGCGGGACCCCCCCCCCCCCCCCCGCCGAGAGAACCTACATCCAGACCACAGTACCACCAGCCACATCCACACCCCCACCCCAACCAATCAACACCTCCCAAGTCAACCATGCCCACACCCCATTTAGAACACCTCAGATCAGACCTATGCCCCTCCTGCCCACCCCATGCACCCCACCCCCGCAAAGAGGGCCTAAACATGGGGGGCCTCAACACACATACGCCCAGGCCGTGAGTAGGAAAACAGGCCCAACCCCCACTCTTACACTAGCCCAAGCCAATGGCATGTACCAGATGCTCAGCAGGCTCTTCTCACAATTACTGGCCTGAAGCCAAACCCCACGACCAACAACATTGGACACTTTATGGAACACAAAATCTTCACCATCTCATCCTGGAATATCCAAGGCCTGAGGTCATCTGCCTTTGGCTTAAAGAGCAGGAATCTGGACTTCATCAAATAAATCAGAAATACAGACATTGTCATCCTACAATAAACCTGGTATAGAGGAGATGGACCCACTGGTTTCCCTCTAGGTTACAGAGAGCTGGTAATCCCATCCACCAAACTACCAGGTGTGAAACAGGGAAGGGACTCAGGGGGTGTGCTAATTTGGTATAGAGCAGACCTAACTCACGCTATTAAATTAATCAAAACAGGGACATTTTTCATCAGGCTAGAAATTCTAAAGGAAATGATCTCAACAGAGAAAAATGTCCTCATGTGTGCTACCTATATCCCCCCACTAGAATCCCCATACTTTAATAAAGACAGCTTCTCCATCCTGGAGGGGGAAATCAATCATTTCCAGGCCAAGGGACATGTACTAGTCTGTGACCTAAATGCTGGACAGAACCTGACACCCTCAGCACACAGGGGGACAAACACCTACCTGGAGTGGACAGTATTCCCTCCCCTATATGCCCCCCTCGGCACAACTACGACAACATAACCAACAAAAACGGGTCACAACTCCTGCAGCTCTGTCACATGCTGGGTATGTACATAGTCAACGGTAGGCTTCGAGGGGACTCCTATAGTGGGTACACCTATAGCTCATCTCTTGGCAGTAGTACTGTAGACTACTTTATCACTGACCTCAACCCAGAGTCTCTCAGAGCGTTCACAGTCAGCCCACTGACACCCCTATCAGATCACAGCAAAATCACAGTCTACTTGAACAGAGCAATACTCAATCATCAAAGCCAAAGGAACTGAATAATATTAAGAAATGCTGTACATGGAAGGAAAGTAGTGTGGAAACCTACCAAAAAATTATTAGGCAACAACTAATTCAGTCCCTTTTAGACAATTTCCTGGACAAAACGTTTCACTGTAATAGTGAAGGTGTAAACTTGGCAGTTTCTCAGCTTCACCATCAAATCAAAAAATTTCAAGCAGACAACCCAAGAAAATGAACAACAATGACAGATGATTTGATGAAGAATGCAAAAACCTAAGAAAGAATTTAAGAAAGCTATCCAACCAAAAACATAGAGACCCAGACAACCTGAGCCTTTTGGGGAAATGCTGTTTTGGCCTGAGCGGGTCTTAGTGGAGCTTAGCTCCAGACCTGCTGACGGCTTTGGGCCTGAGCTGTGGACAAATAAACCAGTTGTACTTCTGATCAACGGCCCACATGTTTCACCATGCTGCAGGGATTACTACACTACTGAAAAGATTACCATGACGCTTTTGTTTTTAATAAGACCACATTATGAAGCCCTTACTACATAGACATATGTCTTTTACGGCTGCTATGTAAAATAGGGGTACCCTCCCTGGTCCCTACCCACACATCTCTGTCAGAACAATAATGTAAAGCCTGATATACAGTATAAGAGGCCAGATTTCCTCGAACAGATCTGCCTGACTTCTGCAGCATTATATTGTAAATATGAGGTCATATGAGTATGAATTTAAAAGAACCATCTTTCAAGGTTATTGTTGGTTATTACTGTTTGTTCTTCTTTAGGCCATGTAATTGAGTTTGAAAAAGCCTTTGGTAAGACATTAGTGTTGGTTCAGAGGCAAACTCACTATTGATATGATTGTGATTGAATTACCTGGATGTTCTAAAGAGAGAACCATGCTGGCCGTTTGGGATTTGATATGATTCGTTGCATAAAGCGAACAAACTCATGTTATTAGATTTGTGAAAGTATAGCGAACACAATTCTAAATGCAACGTGTAAAGTGTTGGTCCAATGTTTCATGAGCTGAAATAAAAGATCCCAGAAATGTTCCTCACGCACAAAAAGCTTATTTCGCTCAAATATTGTGCACAAAACATTGCTGTTAGTGAGCATTTCTCATTTGTCAAGATAATAAATCCACCAAACAGGTGTGGCATATCAATAAACTGATTAAACAATATGATAATTACACAGGTGCACCTTGTGCTGGGGGGAAACAAAAGGCCACTCTAAAATGTGTAATTTTGTCACATGCTACAGATGTCTCAAGTTTTGAGGGAGCGTGTAATTGGCATGCTGACTGCAGGAATGTCCACCAGAGCTGTTGCCAGATAATTGAATGTTAATTTCTCTACCATAAGCCACCTCCAACATCATTTTAGAGAATTTGTCAGTACGTCCAACCGGTCTCACAACCGCAGACCACGTGTCAACACGGCAGCTCAGCAGCTCCACATTCGGATTCATCACCTTCGGGATCATCTGAGACCATCTGAAACTGTGGGTTTGCACAACTGAAGAATTTCTGCACAAACTGTCTGAAACCGTCTCAGGAAAGCTCATCCGAGTGCGCGTCGTCCTCACCAGGGTCTTGACCTGACTGCAGTTTGGCGTTGTAACCGACTTCAGTGGGCAAATGCTCACCTTCGATGGCTGCTGGAGAAATTCAATCTTCACGGATGAATGTATGGTGTCGTATGCGACGAGCGGTTTGCTAATCTCAAAGTTGGGACTTTCCAGCAACTTCACACAGTCATTGAAGAGGATTGGGACAACATATTTTAAATTGTTGCATGTTGCGTACTGTATATATTTTTGTTCAGTGTAGTTTCATTTGTATTTGGTAAAGGGCCAGTGGCAGTGGAAGTGTTTTGGGGCGATGGAAGGGAAGCAGCCAGAGGAAGGCTACAGAGAGTGGGGGATGGTTGTTATGTTACCATATATGTGTTTAGATGTGATAGCCACATTGGGTCACCTATTTCTAGAGTGTGATCTGCATGAATGATTCCAGATTCTACTCTGTTAACGCTTTAGGGGACATTAGTAAACTGATCCTACAGTATGCACAATGACGAACACACAGGCACACACACCATAATTCACATGCTCAATGTACTGTATGTTTACAGAATTAGACACATGCCATCAACAGACAGTAATTCACATATGATTCCAGCTGTAGCATTTATGTCTATGCCTTGTTAAATCTTCCTCTCCCTCTGGATCTTCTTCTCCAGGCAGGAACGCTGGACTCCAAGGCCCAGTCGGAGATCTCGTCACAAGGCGGAGGTAATGGACACAGGGGCACCCCTCATGGAGTCAAAGTGACTGGAGACAGGAGGGGAGGTGGGGGAGGAGGAGGCGGCAGTGTGGGATACCAGTACCCTTACACCACCCTCTGTAAACCTCCTCCGGACACCAACATGGTGGACTGGGCCAGTAAGAACCTGAACCTGCACACCCAGGGCCTGTTCCGCCGCCGCGTCTCCATCGCCAACATGCTCTCCTGGAACCGGGGCTCCATCAAGAAGCCCATGCTGATCACCAGCGACCGCACCGTCAAGAAGGAAGCCTGTGAGATGTTCAAGCTGATTCAGAGCTACATGGGGGATCGTCCGGCCCGGCTGGAGCGCCGTCACACCGCCCTGCTGGTGGTCACTAAGTGCTGGGGAATGCAGGCCCTGAGGGATGAGCTGTACGTCCAGCTGGTCAGACAGACCACTGACAACCTGAGCCTGAGGAGCCTGGAGGCCGGCTGGGAATTCATGGCCATCAGCCTGGCCTTCTTCTCCCCCTCGCCCAAGTTCAGAAGCTACCTTGAGGGGTACATCCAGACACACCTGGAGCCCTCCAACGACAAGAAGAGTGAGTGGCAAAACTGCTTCTATTGATAAAAATGTTTGTACTATATATATACAGTACATCTATGAATCTTTTTCTGTGTTTACCATGGATTATGGGTTGGTGAAGGTTGTTTTCCTGTAGCTGGTAGTTTTGGAATAAATATGATTTATTTGTTTGATTAGACTTGGGTGCATCCAGAGGTGTGTTTATGTATCCGGTATTCCCGTGAGTTCAAAAACAGACAGTTGATATTGGTTTTCCAGCTATTATTATCTGGGATTCGGGCCAGATCAAACAGGATGCAGCACTGGAAAAGTGAGACAAAAAAAAAAAAAATGGAGTGGGAGTAGGGTCAAAGTTGAGAGAGCCCAGCACAAAACACCATCATCTGTTTTTCAGACCTAGACACTGGGGAGAGCGTTATTGCGACAAATCTTTAATCAAAAGAACATTTTGTCTTTCCGTCCTCCTCACCACTTCATTTACAGTCATGCAGCACATTATGGAACAACAGGACATGAAGACCAAGAAGAATTCAAAGTCCCGGAAGAAGAGGAAGCAGAACAGCGAGGAAGAAGAAGAGGGTGAGTTTTACTACAGTAATACTTGTTCACTACAGTAATACTTGTTCACTACAGTAACACTTGTTCACTACAGTAATATTTGTTCACTACAGTAACACGTGTTCATTCACAGAAGAAAAAGAGGGAGGAATAACAGTTGAATTAAATTGATTTGGGTAAAAAACATATACAAAAATATGTAGAATGTGTTCCTAGAGGATAGCAGTTACAAGTATTAATGAAAACACTTGATCCAAAGTAGTCCTCACAGTGTCCCCATCTTACAGCCGGCAGGCCGACACTCACAGAAAATATTCACCTATGATCACACTTTATTTGGATAGTCCGGATTTTCCATTAGTAGATGCTCCACAGATAGTTTGTTGATAGTCATACTATCTGTTGATAAGCAACTGGTTGCTAAGGTTACGGTTAGGTTTGAATAAGAGTTGGAGTAAACGTTTAGATTAAGTGTTAGGGTTAAGTTTATGGTTAGGATAAGGGTTAAGGTCAGGGTTAGCGCTAAGGTTATTTAGTTATTTGAAATGTTACTGATAGTCTGTACCAACGTATGTTTCTTTCTATATGAGATTGACAATTGAAGGTATTGCACACATTCACATCAGTACTAGACTCTTTAAATAAGATTAGCAGAACCACACAAAGGAGCCTTGAGGAACAAAAGCTGGGGTAACGTGTTTCCCTCTGTGCTTTATCTCTGTTGCCCAGCTGGGCAGGCTGGCACACACACACACTGCCAGGCAGGGATTAACAGGCAGATAGCCATGTTATAGGAGTGATCATCCCTGGCCCTGTCTCCTCCTAACCCTCTGGCCTAAAGAGCATGAGTAATGCTGTCCAGGCCATGGCTGAGGGGACCTCTCTGTAGAGTGAGAGGAGACACCACCTTCATATAATCAATAAGAGACACCACTACCTGGACTCAATAAGAGACACCACTACCTGGACTCAATAAGAGACACCACTACCTAGACTCAATAAGACACCACTACCTAGACTCAATAAGAGACACCACCTACCTAGACTCAATAAGAGACACCACCTACCTAGACTCAATAAGAGACACCACTTACCTAGACTCAATAAGACACCACTACCTAGACTCAATAAGAGACACCACTACCTAGACTCAATAAGAGACACCACTACCTAGACTCAATAAGAGACACCACCTACCTAGACTCAATAAGAGACACCACTTACCTAGACTCAATAAGACACCACTACCTAGACTCAATAAGAGACACCACTACCTAGACTCAATAAGAGACACCACTACCTAGACTCAATAAGAGACACCACTACCTGGACTCAATAAGAGACACCACTACCTGGACTCAATAAGAGACACCACTACCTGGACTCAATAAGAGACACCACCTACCTAGACTCAATAAGAGACACCACTACCTAGACTCAATAAGAGACACCACCTACCTAGACTCAATAAAACACCACTACCTAGACTCAATAAGAGACACCACTACCTAGACTCAATAAGAGACACCACCTTGCTAGACTCAATAAGAGACACCACCTACCTAGACTCAATAAGACACCACTACCTGGACTCAATAAGAGACACCACTACCTGGACTCAATAAGAGACACCACCTACCTAGACTCAATAAAACACCACTACCTAGACTCAATAAGAGACACCACTACCTGGACTCAATAAGAGACACCACCTACCTAGACTCAATAAAACACCACTACCTAGACTCAATAAGAGACACCACTACCTAGATTCAATAAGAGACACCACCTTGCTAGACTCAATACGAGACACCAACTTGCTAGACTCAATAAGAGACACCACTTACCTAAACTCAATAAGAGACACCACTTACCTAGACTCAATAAGAGACACCACTACCTAGACTCAATAAGAGACACCACTACCTAGACTCAATAAAAGACACCACTACCTAGACTCAATAAAAGACACCACTACCTAGACTTAATAAAAGACACCACTACCTAGACTCAATACGAGACACCATCTTGCTAGACTCAATAAGAGACACCACTACCTGGACTCAATAAGAGACACCACTTTGCTAGACTCAATAAGAGACACCACTACCTAGACTCAATAAGAGACACCACCTACCTAGACTCAATAAGAGACAGTACTACCTAGACTCAATAAGAGACACCACTACCTAGACTCAATAAGACACCACTACCTGGACTCAATAAGACACCACTACCTGGACTCAATAAGACACCACTACCTAGACTCAATAAGAGACACCACTACCTAGACTCAATAAGAGACACCATCTTGCTGGACTCAATAAGAGACACCACTTTGCTAGACTCAATAAGAGACACCACTACCTGGACTCAATAAGAGACACCACTACCTATACTCAATAAGACACCACTACCTGGACTCAATAAGACACCACTACCTGGACTCAATAAGACACCACTACCTAGACTCAATAAGAGACACCACCTACCTAGACTCAATAAGAGACACCACTACCTAGACTCAATAAGAGACACCACTACCTTGACTCAATAAGAGACACCACTACCTAGACTCAATAAGAGACACCACTTTGCTAGACTCAATAAGAGACACCACTACCTAGACTCAATAAGAGACACCACCTACCTAGACTCAGTAAGAGACACCACTACCTGGACTCAATAAGACACCACTACCTAGACTCAATAAGAGACACCACTACCTAGACTCAATAAGAGACACCATCTTGCTGGACTCAATAAGAGACACCACTTTGCTAGACTCAATAAGAGACACCACTACCTGGACTCAATAAGAGACACCACTACCTATACTCAATAAGACACCACTACCTGGACTCAATAAGACACCACTACCTGGACTCAATAAGACACCACTACCTAGACTCAATAAGAGACACCACCTACCTAGACTCAATAAGAGACACCACTACCTAGACTCAATAAGAGACACCACTACCTAGACTCAATAAGAGACACCACTTTGCTAGACTCAATAAGAGACACCACTACCTAGACTCAATAAGAGACACCACCTACCTAGACTCAATAAGAGACACCACTACCTAGACTCAATAAGAGACACCACTACCTGGACTCAATAAGAGACACCACCTTCCTAGACTCAATAAGAGACACCACCTACCTAGACTCAATAAGAGACACCACTACCTAGACTCAATAAGAGACACCACCTACCTAGACTCAATAAGAGACACCACTACCTGGACTCAATAAGAGACACCACCTACCTAGACTCAATAAGAGACACCACCTACCTAGACTCAATAAGAGACACCACTACCTGGACTCAATAAGAGACACCACCTACCTACTCAATAAGAGACACCACCTACCTAGACTCAATAAGAGACACCACCTACCTAGACTCAATAAGAGACACCACCTACCTACTCAATAAGAGACACCACCTACCTAGACTCAATAAGAGACACCACCTACCTAGACTCAATAAGAGACACCACCTACCTAGACTCAATAAGACACCACTACGTAGACTCAATAGGAGACACCACCATCCTCACATACTGTACGTATAGCAGAACCCCAAAAAATCTTTGTCACATGCTTCGTAAACAACAGGTCTGTGTGAGAGTGTTTTCACGGGTATGGATAAAGGGGAGGAGGGATTGGATGGGGATGGTCGTTGGAATGTTTTGAAGGGGGAGAGGTGGCATCGTTGTGGGCTTCACCAGCTGCCTCTCTGGGCCCAGGCTGCTGAGTGGGCATTGTTCTGGGCGCCAGTTTGGGGCCTCGGATCCAGCTCTTCATCAAAAGAGGAGAAAGAGGGCGTAGGGGGTTTGTTTTGGTAGTGTCCGATCTCTCTGTGGCACGTTTAAGAACGTGTGGCTGACAATGGGGCCGGCCCATGGGCCTCAGACAGGCTGGGAAGACCTGGGCAGCCAGGCATGGTGGTGGCAGCAGTGGGTGTCCTGGAAATGAAACAGTGAGCCAAGCCCAGTTAAGCCCCCAGTACAAGGGGAGCGTGGGCCAGAGGAGTGGAGTGGCTGGGGCCTCTTCTCCTCTCTGTGGAGGAATAAAGGTTGGCCGTTACACCACCAACTATTTGTATGCAAATAGTCTCTGTTTCCTCTGTATCTTTTCTCTGGCCCTGGCTGGCCCTGTTTAGCGTGGGATCGCTGGATCCCATTTGACACTCAGCTGAGGTTTAGGCCACAGACACAAACAGGCTGCAAGTGGAGAGTAATGAAGAGACTGTTGATCTTTTATGTCACCTGCTTTATAGATGCCCCACATCAACTCCCTAGTTCTCTGTCTGTTTTTTTATGCATACAAACACATTTACAGCCATGGTAACAGACTCATACACACACATCCATGTAGCCCCCCTGTCCTCTCTCTGTCTTCTTGTGGTATCACATAGGGATTACGACCCACAGGCAGTGGAAAGTCAACACAGGATTCTCTCTGTCTCTCAGAGCCTTAATAACAGTCTCAGAGGTCTTAACCGTGGTGCTCAGTGGTACAAGCCAGCCCTCTACCCTGCCTGGGCTATGTGCCTCAGTAACATCATCTGACACATAAGAGGGGAAATCAGTCCACTGCTCCCACATGCTTGTCATTCCAACCCTAACAACACAGGAGAAGGAAGGAATGCTCAGGAAGTAAGAGAGAGAGAGGGATGCTCAGGAAGGAGGAGAGAGAGGGGGGGGGGGGGGTGCTCAGGAAGGAGGAGAGAGAGAGAGAGGAATGCTCAGGAAGGAGGAGAGAGAGGGGGGGGGATGCTCAGGAAGGAGGAGAGAGAGAGTAATGCTCAGGAAGAAGGAGAAAGAGAGAGAGAGAGAGAAAGAGAGTGAGAGCAAGAGGGGTGGAATGCTCAGGAAGGAGGAGAGAGAGAGGAATGCTCAGGAAGAAGGAGAAAGAGAGAGAGAAAGAGAGTGAGAGCAAGAGGGGGGGAATGCTCAGGAAGGAGGAGAGAGAGAGGAATGCTCAGGAAGAAGGAGAAAGAGAGAGAGAAAGAGAGTGAGAGCAAGAGGGGTGGAATGCTCAGGAAGGAGGAGAGAGAGAGGAATGCTCAGGAAGAAGGAGAAAGAGAGGAATGCTCCGGAAGAAGGAGAAAGAAAGAGAAAGAGAAAGAGAGTGAGAGCAAGAGGGGTGGAATGCTCAGGAAGGAGGAGAGAGGGGTGGAATGCTCAGGAAGAAGGAGAAAGGGGAAAGATGAGGAGAGCAGGAGAGAATAACAGTACAGAAACCATTAGAGAAGAGGAAAATAAATGAAGGATTGTGAGGGTCAGAGGAGTGAGGAGAGGAGTGAATAAAAGAGGATAAGAGAAGACGAGGGATGTGAAGACAATAAGGTCTAGAAAAAAGGAAGGAGCAGATCTTGTAGCAGGTGTTCCCAGCAGCAGTCCTGAGCCAGAGCGATGTGTGTGTCCTGCAGTCCTCAGCAGCACAGAGATCAGAGAGCAGAGACAGGGGCTTGTGAAACCACTGCCCTGCCTCTTAAATATGTGTTTTTACAGCCAAATAAAAGAGGACTTCTGCCTAAAACAACTCCTATAAAACTCTCTTCTCCTTCTCTGTTACAAAGCCCTCAATCCACTATGTTGACAACACTGTAAACACGGTCAGAAGAGGAGGAGAAGTTAAAGGGTTTGTTCTGGACTGAGGTCATCAGGCTGTGTGACCGGTCACCTCTCTGACTATCCCTGTTGAGGCCTGCTTGGCCATGTGCCCTCACAGCTGTGCTCGGAGGTGAATGACCCAGTAGTATTATCCAGGCTGGTGTCTGGTCCTCTGAGCCGATACAGTGCTACAGTAACACTAGGGCCTGGGCGGGCTGATGAACGACAGCCCTGTGTCATAGTGTTCCATTTTCTCTACCTCGCCTGGTCTCTGGGACCTGCCCAATTTGAGTCCCCCCTCCTTTTCTCTTCCCCCTGAGGACCTTACTTTGATATGTCAGCACCCCTCCTCTCTCTTTGTTGTTTCATGAAGCCGTAAAGTTGTCCCGTGATTGAATTACTTTCCCTCATAATTGAAATCCATCTCATTCCCGTTTTGGATGAGGAGAAAGATCAAAGTTAAATCCCCCCCTCCAGAAATCAACACCATGTCAGTTATGTGTGTGATTCATTTGACTTACGATATGAGACAATAATCGCGAAACCTTTTTAAAGCCTCAGGTTCTCGTAGTCTCAAAACTCAACTCAGCTAACCCTCTGCCAAACCTCCTGCTGCTGTTTTGTTGCTGAGGACAGGCTGTGAACGACTTTCACCTGTTTGCCATAAATCTGTGTCATGTAGTTTCAGCACCAGGGTCTGCAGCCAAGATGAACTCTGGTTCTCACAGAGTAAGGACAACAGAAGAAAAAAATGTGTTGGCCAATACCTCAGTCGCTCATTCTTCACTCTTGGAAAGAATTCTACATGGAATCCAAAAGGGTTCTACCTAGAACCAAAAAGGGTTCTACCTGGAACCAAAAAGGGTTCTTCAAAGGGTTCTGATATACAGTAGTAGGACTGGCAGGTAAAGTAGAAGCAGTTGAAGCATAATTAAAAATGCAGATTCAATACTGATTGTAGTAATAGTGCTTTAATAACAGTAGCAGTACTATCTGTTATAGTAATACTTAGCGTTTGATATCTTGGCGGCTTTAACCTTGAGGTACAGCTGCTCCCTACAGCTCGATAATACGGTAATAATACACCATGGTGACTGGGCAGGATTCTCCTGGAATGTGCAGAGCTGATATCCAAAATGCCCTGCGGTGAACAGATTTGGTTTTGATGATTCATTGGTAACATGTTCTGTCGGTGGGGTTTATGACCCCCGTGTATTACTCCAAACTCCTGTGGAACTGACACTGAGGACTTTCACATGCAGATAGAAAATGGTAACGAATTGTATTACTGCCTCAGGCTTGGTCAGTAATGGTGTCTGTCATCTCCCCTCTCTCCAGGCCTGCCAATCAGCACTTATGCCAAGTACTGCTACCGCAAGCTGCAGAAGGTCGCCGTCACTGGGGGAAAAAAGGTAAGGTCATCCTAAAACACTATTAACATGGCCACGGAGGGATGTCATACAAGGAATACAAAGACAGAGGGGGGTTGCTCCATCGCTCATTGCTCCATCACTCACTGCTCCATCGCTCACTGCTCCATCACTCACTGCTCCATCACTCACTGCTCCATCGCTCACTGCTCCATCACTCACTGCTCCATCGCTCACTGCTCCATCGCTCACTGCTCCATCGCTCACTGCTCCATCACTCACTGCTCCGTCGCTCACTTCTCCATCACTCACTGCTCCATCACTCACTGCTCCATCGCTCACTGCTCCATCGCTCATTGCTCCATCGCTCATTGCTCCATCACTCACTGCTCCATCGCTCACTGCTCCATCACTCACTGCTCCATCGCTCACTGCTCCATCGCTCACTGCTCTATTGCTCACTGCTCCATCGCTCACTGCTCTATTGCTCACTGCTCCATCGCTCACTTCTCCATCACTCACTGCTCTATTGCTCACTACTCCATCACTCACTGCTCCATCACTCACTGCTCTATTGCTCACTGCTCCATCGCTCACTGCTCTATTGCTCACTGCTCCATCGCTCACTTCTCCATCACTCACTTCTCCATCACTCACTGCTCCATCGCTCACTGCTCCATCGCTCACTGCTCTATTGCTCACTTCTCCATCACTCACTGCTCTATTGCTCACTGCTCCATCACTCACTTCTCCATCGCTCACTGCTCCATCGCTCACTGCTCCATCGCTCACTCCTCCATCACTCACTGCTCCATCGCTCACTGCTCTATTGCTCACTGCTCCATCACTCACTGCTCCATCGCTCACTGCTCCATCGCTCACTGCTCCATCGCCCACTGCTCCATCGCTCACTGCTCCATCTCTCACTTCTCCATCACTCACTGCTCCATCGCTCACTGCTCCATCGCTCACTGCTCCATCACTCACTGCTCCATCTCTCACTGTTGGAATGGATTGAGATTTCATTTCCAGACCTTCTGCTGCAGTTTTATATTCTAATTATCTAAATGATCTAGGAACTCCAACTCTCCCAGCAGACAAAGAGAAGTGGAATGTTTCTATTGTTCTAGTGAGTTAGTGTTGCCCCTGAGGTTAGCGTCGGCTATGAAGCGAGGCATTCTGGGAGCTCGCACATGTGTTAGCAATCATCACACTGAGCCGTTAGGAGTCCTCAGCAAAATAGGCACTAATCTGTAAACCAAAACTGAGACGGGGGCGTTACAACAACCCTTTAGACCCCCTCCGCCACCCGCTCTCTCCCAAATCCCCACTGGACACGTGGATCTAAAGAGAGGGTTCAAGTCTGAGCTTGTGCCTACCAAACCACCCCTCCATCAGTCAGCCAGTAGAGCAGCCATCTCCCAACCTCCACCCTGTCCTCTGTTGTGTCCCACCCTGTAATCAGCCAGCCCACAGCCCGCCCCCTGCAGCCTTACTGCAGCCTTACTGCAGCCTCACAGCCTTACTGCAGCCTTACTGCAGCCTCACTGCAACCTTACTGCAGCCTCACTGCAGCCTCACTGCAGCCTCCCTGCAGCCTTACTGCAGCCTCACTGCAGCCTTACTGCAGCCTTACTGCAGCCTCACTGCAGCCTTACTGCAGCCTCACTGCAGCCTCACTGCAGCCTCCCTGCAGCCTTACTGCAGCCTCACTGCAGCCCCAGGGCAGCCTCACTGCAGCCCCAGGGCAGCCTCACTGCAGCCTTACTGCAGCCTTACTGCAGCCTCCCTGCAGCCTCACTGCAGCCTTACTGCAGCCCCAGGCCCTTTTACTGGGGGCTATATTTTATTTGTCACATGCTTCGTAAACAACAGGTTTGGACTAACAGTGTAATGTTTACATACGGGCCCTTCCCAACAATGCAGAGAGAAAGAAAATAGAGAAATAATAGAAAAGTAAAACACGTAATAATGAAAGTAATAATAAATACACAATGAGTCATGATAACTTGGCTGTATAGACGGGGTACCAGTACTGAGTTGATATGCAGGGGTACGAGGTCTTTGAGGTAGATACAGTAGGCACATATAACCAGGAATAGAGTGAGAGATAGCAAACAGTAGCAGCAGGGTATGTAATGAGTCAACAAAAAGTTATTGCAAAAAGGGTCAATGCAGAAGATAGTTAAATAGTTAACCAACTAGCTACCCAGACTAACTATTTAGCAGTCCTATGGCTTGGGGGTAGAAGCTGTTCAGGGTCCTGTTGGTTCCAGACTTGCTGTATCGGTACCGTTTGCTGTGCGGTAGCAGAG
Organism: Salvelinus alpinus; assembly: GCF_045679555.1. Taxonomy (NCBI): domain Eukaryota; kingdom Metazoa; phylum Chordata; class Actinopteri; order Salmoniformes; family Salmonidae; genus Salvelinus; species Salvelinus alpinus. The sequence continues at coordinate 43,687,550 of NC_092102.1, read as the reverse complement.
AGAACAGTCTATGACTTGGGTGGCTGGAGTCTTTGACAATTTTTAGGGCCTTCTTCTAACACCATCTGCTATAGAGGTTCTGGATGGCAGGTAGCTCGGCCCCAGTGATTTACTGGGCCATACGTACTACCCTCTGTAGCGCCTTGCGGTCGGATGCCAAGCAGTTCCCATACCACGCCGTGATGCAGCCAGTCAAGATGTTCTCAATGGTGCAGCTGTGTAACTTGTTAAGGATCTGAGGATCCATGCCAAATATTTTCAGCCTACTGAGGTGGAAGAGGCATTGTTTTGCCTTATTCACGACTGTGTTGGTGTGTTTGGAACATCATAGATCCTTAGTGATCTGGACACCGAGGACTTGAAGCTCGACCCGCTCCACTACAGCCCTGTGGATGTGGATGTGGGTGTGCCCAGCCCTCCGTTTCCTGAAGTCCACGATCAGCTCCTTGGTCTTGCTGATGTTGAGGGAGAGGTTGTTGTCCTGGCACCACACTGCCAGGTCTCTGGCCTCCTCCTTATAGGCTGTCTCAATGTCGTAGGTGATCAGGCCTACCACCGTCGTGTCGTCGGCAAACTTAATGATGGTGTTGGAGTCATGCATGGCCATGCAGTTGTGGGTGAACAGAGAGTACAGGAGGGGGCAAAGCACACACCCCTGAGGGGCCCCCGTGTTGAGGGTCAGTGTGGCGGATGTGTTGTTGCCTACCCTCACCACCTAGTGGCGTCCCGTCTGGAAGTCCAGGATCCAGTTGCAGAGGGAGGTGTTCAGTCCGTAGTGTTGAATGCTGAGCTGAAGTCAATGAACAGCATTTTCACGTAGGTGTTCCTTTTGTCCAAGTGGGAAAGAGCAGTGTGGAGTACAATTGAGATTGCATCAATTGTGGATCTGTTGAGGTGGTATGGAAATTGGAGTGGGTCCAGGGTGTCTGGGATGATGGTGTTGATGTGAGCCATGACCAGCCTTTCAAAGCATTTCATGTCTACAGATGTGAGTGCTACGGAGCGATAGACATTCAGACAGTTTTCCTTGGCATTCTTGGGCACAGGGACTATGGTGGTCTACTTGAAACACTTGCCAGCTGGTCAGCACATGCGCGTGTCCTGGTAATCCTGTTTAATGATCTTACTCACACCGGCCACACAGAGCTGGTGCTGTCACTCATGGTTCAAACATAGAAGGCATTTAGCTCTGGTAGGCTCGCGTCACTGGGCATAGAAGGCATTTAGCTCTGGTAGGCTCGCGTCACTGGGCATAGAAGGCATTTAACTCTGGTAGGCTCGCGTCACTGGGCATAGAAGGCATTTAACTCTGGTAGGCTCGCGTCACTGGGCATAGAAGGCATTTAGCTCTGGTAGGCTCGCGTCACTGGGCATAGCTAGGCTCGCGTCACTGGGCATAGAAGGCATTTAGCTCTGGTAGGTTCACGTCACTGGGCAGCTTGCGGCTGGATTTCCCTTTGTAATCCATGATAGTTTGCAAGCCCTGCCACATCCGACGAGCACCAGAGCTGGTGTAGTAGGATTCGATCTTAGTCCTGTATTGACACTTTGCCTGTTTGATGGTTTGTCGGAGGGCGTAGCAGGATTTTTTAATAAATGTCCAGATTAGTGTCCCACTCCTTGAAAGTGGTAGCTCTAGCTTTTAGCTCAGTGCGGATGTTGCCTGTAATTCATGGCTTCTGGTTGGGATATGTACGTACGGTCACTGTGGGGACGTCGTCGTTGATGCACTTATTAATAAAAAAATAATAATAATAAAAATAAAATAAATAAATAAATAAATAAAAAATAAAGATGGTGATTGATGTGATAATCAATGCCATCAGATGAGTCCCGGAACATATTCCAGTCTGTGCTAGCAAAACAGTCCTGTAGCGTAGCATCCACATCATCTGATCACTTCCGTATTAAGCAAGTCACTGGTACTTCCTGCTTTAGTTTTTTCTTGTAAGCAGGAGTCAGAAGGATATAATTATGGTCAGATTTACCAAATGGAGGGCGAGGGAGAGCTTTGTACATGTCTCTGTGTGTGGAGTAAAGGTGGTCTGGAGTTTTTTCCCTCTGGTTGCACATGTGACATGCTGGTAGAAATTAGGTAAAACAGATTTAAGTTTTCCTGCATTAAAGTCCACGGCCACTAGGAGCACCGTTTCTGGATGAGCATTTTCTTGTTTGCTTATGGCCTTACACAGCTTGTTGAGTGCAGTCTTAGTGCCAGCATCGGTTTGTGGTGGTAAATAGACAGCTACAAAAAATATAAATTGTAAATAGTACGGTCTACAGCGCATCATGGGTTATTTTAACTCAGGCAAGCAGAACCTCGAGACTTCCTTAGTATTACACCAATTGAACAGAGGGTAGAGGATGATTATTTACTCGTCGCCATAGTTTCATCAGGGTACCCACACGTCGGCCTCTAGGTTGCAGTTTATTTTTCGTCTGAATGTCGGGGATTGGGGTCAGGGGTAAGGAGTATATGCCGCTGACTCATTGAAGTAGAAATGTTCTACCAAATCGAGGTTAGGGATCGCTGTTCTGATGTCCAGAAGCTATTTTTATGGTCATAGGAAGCAATGGCAGAAACATTATGTACAAAAACAGCTAAGATCTGTGTGGGGAAAAACACACAAAATAGCAGAATTGTTCAGGACCCATTAAAATGTCCGCCAAACATTCCAGCGCCATTCTTTCTTTTAAACCTTATTTAACCCCTCGGAGCTGCTGAGATGGAAGCTGGGCTTTAAACATGGCTGGGTGTCTCCTGTCTACTTCTGTATATGAGGGACCTGACCTACAGTTCAGCTGTGATTGCAGTAGGGAAGTTACAGTAGTGTGAGCGACTCCACCTGGGCCTGACATAGATAGACAATGTACCTAGATAAGGGTCGGCTTAAAACCAGTTCTAAGATCAAGACTTTCTAGAGCTGTGTTTAGGGACAGGTCCCTTTTTCCTACTCACACCCCCACCCCCTCCCCCCTCACAGGGTCTGAGGAAGCCCACCCTGGAGGAGTTAGACCAGGGGAGGAATGCCATCGTGACCCCTTCCTTGTTCGGCAGCGCCCTGGAGGAGATCATGGAGCGCCAGAGCGAGCTGTTCCCGGAGCGCAGACTCCCCTGGGTGCAGGTGCAGCTTTCTCAGTACGTCCTAGCCCTAGGAGGGGCCCAGACAGAGGGAATCTTCAGGTGAGGAGTCACACCACCATACCATCACACCACACCACATCACCATACCACCACACCAGGCTCGGCTCCTGGGAGAAGGGGTGGGCGTCACGGTGGAAGGATAGGGGGAGCAGAGCAATGTTGGTGGAATTGGATAAACTTAGGGTTCCAGAAACGGTCTCCACAGATGAGGATCACTTTGAGGGGGTAAGTAGCGGTATGTGGTAAAGAAAGACAGGCGTGCATCATGGGAGAAAATACAGTATAGCCATCCCTGACACACATGGTATGCAGAACCAGACTGGGTGGGAGCCATTGTTTCAGCATTAATTAGCAGTACAGACAGACAGAACTATTCTGCTCCTTCTCTCCCAGCCCCAGGCCAGCAGCGTTATAGGACCAGCCTCATCAGAGACTCCCATTGGTCGGGAGGGGAGGAAGTGAGGCTCTTTCTCCTCTGATCTCAGGCTATGTTAATCAGTTAAACAAACACCCTATGTTAACCCGGGGAGGTTAATCCTTACTGACTGGGCTGTGGAGGGAAAATGGAGGAGATGACTGTACACCGTTCTCGCTGATTCATACCCTCTCCTGTGGCATCGGTACAGATGTCTGGCGCTCTGAAGACCCCTTCAAACTCGGGGCCCTGCTCATGGCTCAGACAGACTGGGTGGTCCTACTGAGAAATGGTAGTTCAAACAAACATTAATATGTTTGACATTACCAAATGATACAAATTCACAGACTAAATCCTTGTCACACAGCAAATAATGAAAATCCACCAAGTTCATGCTTCAGATAAAAGCATCCGATGATTAAAGACATTGTTTTCTGCCTGTGTGTGTGAATGTAAATACAGTGGGCAGAGTTTCCTCTTTCTCTCCCGTTCTGTTTGTATTGAAGTACATTTAGAGCCCAGTGGTCTGCACACCATCTCTGTGTAAGTTCCTCTTTGGCTAAGGTCTCATCACATACTGACAGACTGTGGATTGTACATAAAACAAACAGGAGATTATGTGAGATACTGTAAACATATTTTAAGACAGTTCCCTTTTTGTCACAGTTCTCATTTTGTCACTCACATCTCCCTTCAGTCTGGTGTGTGATTTGAACATTGACAGGAATTCTACCCTGACAGTTTTTTTTAAAACCCCTGCTGTCAGAGGATTGTCTTTATTTTTGTTTTCTTATTGAGCATCACGGTTTATTTATTTTTACTTGACAGGGATCCCGGTGTCGGGGGAATGACTGGCGTTATCCTTGTGGCTCAGTGATTTTGCTTTGGTTTTTATCCTTGGCACAATCAGTCCCCATGTAAAGGATACCTCCTAGACGTGTAGCACTGCTATGTCCGTGTCTGCGGACATGAAACACCTTTCTTACTAATTATATCTGCGAGGTATTGTATAACCATGTCCACCTGGGATCATATATCCCCCATATGTGTGGACTAGACCACGGTAACATGCTGAAGTGATACCGTGGTTGTCCCCAGAGACATGTATTAAATACATGGCTTTGGTCTTCACTGGGCAGCTTCAAGGGAACTTTCACAGCTGCTCTCATTTCACTATAAATGATATTAACATATCATGTGTCAAAACATTTTTTTCCCCTCACTACACGCAAATACAACACTGCATCGGTAGAAACGGGTTAGCTACATTTCCTGATTGTAAAAACCACAATATCCAGAATTCATAACAATTTCAGGACGTGGAGGACAGCGCCGTGACGGTTTATCCAATTGATGTGAGAAATATCAAAATGTCTGTTTGTAGCAAGCACTTTCAGCCAGAGGATTTTGAAACGGAACTGAAGTCTCAACTGATGGAGTTGGTACGTTGTCGGTCGTTGACAAGGGATGCTATTCCAATCCCTTCACTTCAAAGGGGAAGGCATCCGATCAGCCAACATCAGTGCAGCAGAAAAGAGGACAAGCTGAGGTAAGGTAGCTAACTTTACCTAGCTAGCTAGCGAACTAAATGTATTTATCTAAACCAAAATCGAGCTAGCTAGCTAGCTAACTTTCATAATACGCTGGCTAAACATTCCAAAGCATATCAATGTAATTAGCCAGCTGCTATCTAGCGATGTGATTTGTAACTTTGCAAGCTAACATTAGCTTCGTTAGGTTATGTTAGCTAACCATTAGCTAGCTAGCTAACTAACTACCGCTGAGGCTAATGTGACTGTTCTATTTAGAGTCCAATCTCATCAACATCTGCAGAGGCATCAACATCAATAGGTTGTGCGTGGGTCCTTAAAAAGTATTACATTAATTTATCTGATTTAAAGGCCTTAAGTCTTAAATTCAGTTTTCAAAGGTCTTAAAAAATGCCACGGCGTGTCACTGCTTAATTGTTGCCACCACAGCAAAAAAAGAAAACAATTGAAAATCAAAATATACTGGAGGCCACTTTAAGATGTTAGAGAGCTATCCACATGTGCGCTTCTGCGTGTGCACGTCACGTGCGTGTGCCAGTGCGAGTCGGGCCGTTGCCAGAGGAGGATCTGCCCTGTCCCCGTTTCGCTGCAGGCTCTCACTCCTGCTCTCCCCCTTTGCACACAGAGGGAAGGGAGAAATGCAAGGGCAAGTATACTGACAGTTGAGCAACATTTTGAAATGTAATTGCAGGAAGGACACCATTTTTAAAACAACAACTGTTACTGTTGTTAAAACATAGTAGTTTCAGCTTTATGTGAGTACAACAATTATTTCTCAACTGTCAATTATAGAGGAAACAACATCACAAACAGAGTATATAATTGAGATGATTTGCCGGCAGAATGGAGAGGAGCCTGTCATTTGCAGTGAATTCATCAAGTAGCCTATATAGGCCTACCAATGGAATGTTTTTGTAGGACATTCCATTTACTGTTAAATCAATTGCATGGCTATCTAGAAATTCTGTTATACCTTTTCTTACCTCCTGTTTCAGGAAGTTATGTCACTGAGTACTGCCCCTATATATAGGACCTTCCACCCCCACCTGGGCTATGGATGCCTGGTGACCTAAGGGTCGAAAACGTTGTTGTAAATACATTTCACCTGGGAGCATGAGCAGCAGGGTGCTGCGTTTTCCTGTCTGTTTTCCATCTAGCAACAATATCATATTTAGAGTTAGCAATCTAGCTAATTGTGTTTTGAGCCCTCACTTCCTCAGGTGGTAAATGATGTACCATGGGCATAGCCTAGGCCAATATGCACAAAAAACATGCAGGCAAATTCATCTCTAAAGAGCCAAACATATATCTGATTTTTCCCGATCCTATTTCGACATGTTGCACATCATCATGCATTCCTTGAACATATTAGATGAAATAGCTAACTTCTCTCATGTCTTACTTGGCACTGGAAATAGTCAGTCTAGAGCCCTCAGCCTTAGCTTCCTTCCTTGGAAGTATTGCCATTTGATACCTAATTCACTGAATGAGGGAATTATTTGATTAGACCTCTTTGTTGTAGGCTAATGTTGTAATGTTCTAATGTCATAGCATAGCATAATACTACCTCCAGGAGAACTACTGGAGCTGGTATTGGTATCAAAGTAAAAATTCTGAACACTTGATATAGCTAATGATTAGCCCATTGGGGTAGCCTAAACAAATGCAGATGGGCAACCCCATGCTTCAGCCATCTATAGCCTAGCCGCTATGCTACTACATCCGTCAGACTACAGGAGAATGTTCATGGCTGCAATAGCACACCTGCCTGATAATATGAGCCATGTAGGCTATAGCCTTTGGGGAAAGAGCTAGCTCTATAAATACAACTTTTTGGCAACATGGGCTCATCTCTGGAGATGAACATTGGCAGGTGTGTGCTGTGCACAGACCTCAAAATTGGTATTGCATTGCATTCCAAGTGGCATTCAAATGGTCTTCAAAAGACTTAAATTTAACTTCATGGAACCTGCAGATAGCCTTGATTCAAGCGCCGCACCAGAGAACAGTGACACCTTCTTAAGTCACCTTCTAAAGTCACCTTCTAAAGTCACCTTCTAAAGTCACCCTCTAAAGTCACCTTCTAAAGTCACCCTCTAAAGTCACCTTCTAAAGTCACCTTCTAAAGTCACCTTCTAAAGTCACCTTCTAAAGTCAACTTCTAAAGTCACCTTCTAAAGTCACCTTCTAAAGTCACCTTCTAAAGTCACCTTCTAAAGTCACCTTCTAAAGTCACTCTCTAAAGTCACCTTCTAAAGTCACCCTCTAAAGTCACCTTCTAACGTCACCTTCTAAAGTCATCTTCTAAAGTCACCTTCTAAAGTCAACTTCTAAAGTCACCTTCTAAAGTCAACTTCTAAAGTCACCTTCTAAAGTCACCTTCTAAAATCTGACTAAAATCTACTAAATCTTTCCATGACTCCATGATTAGCAAATAATATACTGGAGCTAGGCATAAACAGGTCTTGTTGTCAAGGTTGGTGTGTTTACAAGTAGGCTACAACTTCTACTGTAGTTTTGTCTCTATTATGACTGCAAGGCTTGAAGGCTACATTTGCGATAATGAGGTATTAGTAAGGAGGCGATGGTGTGGGTGACTGACTACTGTCTGTTGGGGGGTGGGTATTGTGTGTGAACGTTAGTATGCATGATCTATTGACATGAACAAAAATTCACCAATACACTAAACTGTCTACAAGACAAGTGTTCCTCAAACTTTTCACACCCTTGCAGTCAGTTCTTTGGCATAGGGGAGAGGGTCTGTTAGTGTACCCTTCTAGACTATTAACACTATTGTTGACAGTGCTTGTCTACTCAACAACTGTAGGTGCTCATACACAACTAGACTGTCTACAAGTCAACTCAAACTTTTCACATCTTTGCTAACAGCCCATCTCAATGGCACACTCCGAGTCAATAATGGAACAAAACACATACCAGTCTACCGTACCCTTTTTAGTTTATAGATGAACATGGTTTATTTTATGGTTACACATCCTAATGATCAGTCTTCATGTCTTTCCAGGAGACTTGCAGTACAACAAATCTCCTGCAAGAGGTCGAAGGAGTGGGTGGTGAAGAAAGTGTATGAGAGGCTTGTCTACCTGACTGTGGAGTGTAGAAAGGACCAGACGGTTGTCTACCTGACTGTGGAGTGCAGAAAGGACCAGACGGTTGTCCACCTGACTGTGGAGTGCAGAAAGGACCAGACGGTTGTCTACCTGACTGTGGAGTGTAGAAAGGACCAGACGGTTGTCTACCTGACTGTGGAGTGCAGAAAGGACCAGACGGTTGTCTACCTGACTGTGGAGTGTAGAAAGGACCAGACGGTTGTCTACCTGACTGTGGAGTGCAGAAAGGACCAGACGGTTGTCCACCTGACTGTGGAGTGCAGAAAGAACCAGACGGTTGTCCACCTGACTGTGGAGTGCAGAAAGGACCAGACGGTTGTCTACCTGACTGTGGAGTGTAGAAAGGACCAGACGGTTGTCTACCTGACTGTGGAGTGCAGAAAGGACCAGACGGTTGTCTACCTGACTGTGGAGTGCAGAAAGAACCAGACGGTTGTCCACCTGACTGTGGAGTGCAGAAAGGACCAGACGGTTGTCTACCTGACTGTGGAGTGTAGAAAGGACCAGACGGTTGTCTACCTGACTGTGGAGTGCAGAAAGAACCAGACGGTTGTCCACCTGACTGTGGAGTGCAGAAAGGACCAGACGGTTGTCTACCTGATTGTGGAGTGTAGAAAGGACCAGACGGTTGTCTACCTGACTGTGGAGTGCAGAAAGGACCAGACGGTTGTCTACCTGACTGTGGAGTGCAGAAAGGACCAGACGGTTGTCTACCTGACTGTGGAGTGCAGAAAGGACCAGACGGTTGTCCACCTGACTGTGGAGTGCAGAAAGGACCAGACGGTTGTCTACCTGACTGTGGAGTGTAGAAAGAACCAGACGGTTGTCCACCTGACTGTGGAGTGTAGAAAGAACCAGACGGTTGTCTACCTGACTGTGGAGTGTAGAAAGAACCAGACGGTTGTCTACCTGACTGTGGAGTGCAGAAAGGACCAGACGGTTTTCCACCTGACTGTGGAGTGCAGAAAGAACCAGACGGTTGTCCACCTGACTGTGGAGTGCAGAAAGGACCAGACGGTTGTCCACCTGACTGTGGAGTGCAGAAAGGACCAGACGGTTGTCCACCTGACTGTGGAGTGCAGAAAGGACCAGACGGTTGTCTACCTGACTGTGGAGTGTAGAAAGGACCAGACGGTTGTCTACCTGACTGTGGAGTGCAGAAAGAACCAGACGGTTGTCTACCTGACTGTGGAGTGTAGAAAGGACCAGACGGTTGTCTACCTGACTGTGGAGTGCAGAAAGAACCAGACGGTTGTCTACCTGACTGTGGAGTGTAGAAAGGACCAGACGGTTGTCTACCTGACTGTGGAGTGTAGAAAGGACCAGACGGTTGTCTACCTGACTGTGGAGTGCAGAAAGAACCAGACGGTTGTCCACCTGACTGTGGAGTGCAGAAAGGACCAGACGGTTGTCTACCTGATTGTGGAGTGTAGAAAGGACCAGACGGTTGTCTACCTGACTGTGGAGTGCAGAAAGGACCAGACGGTTGTCTACCTGACTGTGGAGTGTAGAAAGGACCAGACGGTTGTCTACCTGACTGTGGAGTGCAGAAAGGACCAGACGGTTGTCTACCTGACTGTGGAGTGTAGAAAGGACCAGACGGTTGTCTACCTGACTGTGGAGTGCAGAAAGGACCAGACGGTTGTCTACCTGACTGTGGAGTGTAGAAAGGACCAGACGGTTGTCCACCTGACTGTGGAGTGTAGAAAGGACCAGACGGTTGTCTACCTGACTGTGGAGTGCAGAAAGAACCAGACGGTTGTCCACCTGACTGTGGAGTGCAGAAAGGACCAGACGGTTGTCTACCTGACTGTGGAGTGCAGAAAGGACCAGACGGTTGTCCACCTGACTGTGGAGTGCAGAAAGGACCAGACGGTTGTCTACCTGACTGTGGAGTGCAGAAAGAACCAGACGGTTGTCCACCTGACTGTGGAGTGCAGAAAGGACCAGACGGTTGTCTACCTGACTGTGGAGTGCAGAAAGGACCAGACGGTTGTCTACCTGATTGTGGAGTGTAGAAAGGACCAGACGGTTGTCTACCTGACTGTGGAGTGCAGAAAGGACCAGACGGTTGTCCACCTGACTGTGGAGTGCAGAAAGGACCAGACGGTTGTCTACCTGACTGTGGAGTGTAGAAAGAACCAGACGGTTGTCCACCTGACTGTGGAGTGTAGAAAGAACCAGACGGTTGTCCACCTGACTGTGGAGTGCAGAAAGGACCAGACGGTTGTCTACCTGACTGTGGAGTGTAGAAAGAACCAGACGGTTGTCTACCTGACTGTGGAGTGTAGAAAGGACCAGACGGTTGTCCACAAGGAGCCAGAGCCAAAGCCCCCCAAACCCAACATCCCTGCCAACATCGCCACAGCGCCTAAGCCTGCTAAACCAGCTGCCATTACCCAACACAAGAAGAGGCTCACCAGCTGAAGAACATTCTGGAACTTGCCTGGAACATTCAGCCAACACAACATCCATATTCAGTACTGATGTTGTAGTATAATATAGAATGCTCACAACTGCATTGTGGTATAAACATTGCTAGCTGTTGTAGATATGTATATAATGCGTTTTACTAAATGTAACAACATTTTACAAGTGACTAAATTATTCCAGCTGCATCAAAAACCAATAAAGTGTTGACTTCAATTTCTTGATCAATTCATTGTGATATTCAAGTCCAATGCACGGTAACATAGCTCCTGCGAACCTGTAAACTAGTACTGCCCCCGTTTTGAAAAGCCTGCCTTCGAGGGTGAGAACAAGGAAGTATGACTCCTGTCAGGCTGTAGTCTTTACAAAGCCAGGGAAAATGAGTCAACCTAGGTATCCTGCAATGTCCTGGCAGATAGGAACATCGTTGAGACAAGTCCGGTGGCTCTATTGAACAATGATGACCAAATCTACTCGCTGATAGCATGATCGTCCAATCGGCGAAACACAAAGGCCACAATAATTGCTACAAAACTTGACTCCATACATTGTTTTGATCAGACAGCTGACTCAATCAACTAATGACGTCAGTGGTTGAACTCTCCCGGCGAGTAAATTCAAAAATACAGCTATAGTGCATAATTATGTCTGAAACACCCTCTCATCACTCATAATTATGTAGGGAGACTGGAAAAACACCCCAAATACTGGCTAGTGGCGAAATGTCCCTTTAAAGGACCTGCTGCACCACCTAGTGGAGCAGTATCACACTACAACAATCAATATCAACGCTGTCATAATACTGTAGTTCAGCTTCTAGTCCTCCGTTGACATAGCTTTATCTCCTAGCACTTCCTCGTCTGTAGCAGCTGTTAAACCTATCTGCTGTGTGTCTCTTCTCTCAGGGTGCCTGGAGATATTGACGAGGTGAATGCGCTGAAGCTGCAGGTAGATCAGTGGAATATTCCAGAAAACCTTGGGGACCCCAACGTCCCGGGTAAGAAATAAATCCCTCTCATTCAACATCAAAAAAACACTAAATTCCTTCTCTTGGCTGCCTGTCTTGAATGGAGAAACTAACTTTTTCTTTGAAAATGTTGTCAAGGCGGTATATTTAGCAGTCTGCACTCCATCATGCCTGGGGGACAGCAGAGGTGTGGGTGTCAGAGGGGTTCTGTGTACAGTGGAAAAAGAGGGGGGGGGGCTTGTTTTTTTATCTTTTTAGCTCTGGTAAAATGAGGTAAAGATTGTTCTCAAATGTACGGAAAAATAAATATATTTAAAAAATAAGAACATCTCTCTCCCCTAGCGTCTCTGCTGAAGCTGTGGTACAGGGAGCTGGAGGAGCCAGTCATCCCTCAGAGCTTCTATCAGCAGTGCATCAGTAACTATGAGGATCCTGAAGCAGCTATCAGCGTGGTGCAGTCTCTGCCTGAGCTCAGCAGACTGGTGCTCTGCTACTTTATACACTTCTTACAGGTAACCCTCCGACATATAGACGGCTTGGTTGTTTAGCAACAAACCCATACTTGCGCAACCGCGGAGCAAAACAGGCGAGGGTTAGCTTAGAATCACAGGCTTGTTGACAACATGTAAACTACACTGAGTGTACAAAACATTACTTTGTATGTTTTGAAGTCATATCTACATAATAACTAGATGTATTAGTATAAACACAACAAATACCACATAAATGTCTCTGATCTTGACTCGCACCCTAAACTCATCCACTCTCCTTCTCCCTCCTGCAGGTGTTTGCTCAGCCCGTCAATGTGAGTAAGACCAAGATGGACGTCAATAACCTGGCCATGGTAATGGCTCCCAACTGTCTCCGCTGCCAGTCAGACGACCCACGCGTAATCTTTGAGAACACGAGGAAGGAGATGTCCTTCTTACGCATGCTCATTGTTCACCTGGACACCAGCTTCGTCAAGGACATCCTCTGAGGGGGTCAACTCTATCCCTCTTTATCAAGGACATCCTCTGAGGGGGTCAACTCTATCCCTCTTTATCAAGGACATCCTCTGAGGGGGTCAACTCTATCCCTCTTTATCAAGGACATCCTCTGAGGGGGTCAACTATCCCTCTTTATCAAGGACATCCTCTGAGGGGGTCAACTCTATCCCTCTTTATCAAGGACATCCTCTGAGGGGGTCAACTCTATCCCTCTTTATCAAGGACATCCTCTGAGGGGGTCAACTCCATCCCTCTTTATCAAGGACATCCTCTGAGGGGGTCAACTTTATCCCTCTTTATCAAGGACATCCTCTGAGGGGGTCAACTCTATCCCTCTTTATCAAGGACATCCTCTGAGGGGGTCAACTCCATCCCTCTTTATCAAGGACATCCTCTGAGGGGGTCAACTTTATCCCTCTTTATCAAGGACATCCTCTGAGGGGGTCAACTCCATCCCTCTTTATCAAGGACATCCTCTGAGGGGGTCAACTTTATCCCTCTTTATCAAGGACATCCTCTGAGGGGGTCAACTCTATCCCTCTTTATCAAGGACATCCTCTGAGGGGGTCAACTCCATCCCTCTTTATCAAGGACATCCTCTGAGGGGGTCAACTCTATCCCTCTTTATCAAGGACATCCTCTGAGGGGGTCAACTCCATCCCTCTTTATCAAGGACATCCTCTGAGGGGGTCAACTTTATCCCTCTTTATCAAGGACATCCTCTGAGGGGGTCAACTCTATCCCTCTTTATCAAGGACATCCTCTGAGGGGGTCAACTCCATCCCTCTTTATCAAGGACATCCTCTGAGGGGGTCAACTCTATCCCTCTTTATCAAGGACATCCTCTGAGGGGGTCAACTCCATCCCTCTTTATCAAGGACATCCTCTGAGGGGGTCAACTTTATCCCTCTTTATCAAGGACATCCTCTGAGGGGGTCAACTCTATCCCTCTTTATCAAGGACATCCTCTGAGGGGGTCAACTCCATCCCTCTTTATCAAGGACATCCTCTGAGGGGGTCAACTTTATCCCTCTTTATCAAGGACATCCTCTGAGGGGGTCAACTCTATCCCTCTTTATCAAGGACATCCTCTGAGGGGGTCAACTCTATCCCTCTTTATCAAGGACATCCTCTGAGGGGGTCAACTCTATCCCTCTTTATCAAGGACATCCTCTTGAGGGGGTCAACTCTATCCCTCTTTATCAAAGACATCCTCTGAGGGGGTCAACTCTATCCCTCTTTATCAAGGACATCCTCTGAGGGGTCAACTCTATCCCTCTTTATCAAGGACATCCTCTGAGGGGGTCAACTCTATCCCTCTTTATCAAGGACATCCTCTTGAGGGGGTCAACTCTATCCCTCTTTATCAAAGACATCCTCTGAGGGGGTCAACTCTATCCCTCTTTATCAAGGACATCCTCTGATGGGGTCAACTCTATCCCTCTTTATCAAGGACATCCTCTGAGGGGGTCAACTCTATCCCTCTTTATCAAGGACATCCTCTGAGGGGGTCATCTGTTTATCCGTCACCATGCCCTGGAGAGCTGCACTCGTTCATCAGCCCTCATAGCTGCTCTGTCTTTCTATCATACAACTCTCTACAACTGTCTACCACCTTATTCACAACAAGCCCTCTGTTCCTTCACACTTCTCATCAACCATATCACATCTCAACCCTAGATTCCTTCTGGTTCACGAACACCACAGCTGGAGGAACACAGACAGTGGACTGCACAAACAGTGATCGGGTATCTAGACGGTTTTTCGTGCTCCGAATCATCTTCCCTTTTTGTTTGAGACTTTGGGACAAGCTCACATGTAATGGTAGTGGGAGACTGTTTATCCGTTGGAAAGCAGGACATACAGTACACGGTGTTCTTGGGCTCGTGTTAATGACTGGAGCGGAATCAGTGGAATGGTATCAAACATGGTTTTCTATGTGTTTGATACCATTCCATTTGCGCCGTTCCAGCCATTATTATGAGGCGTCCTCCCCTCAGCAGCCTCCTGTGCTACTGTTTCTGCTCCAAACACTGGACCGTGCTGGCGTGAGATTCAGCATGTGAAGAAGAGCAATCGCAATACGAGACTATTATGCACAAGAAGCATGTGTGCAGGGAAAAGTCCAGAGACAAATGTGTAAATATGATGTTGGTTTTTTTTGTGGGGGGGGGGATTAGTTCCTGCTTTGAGTGCCACATATGTATCTGACTGCCATGGTTGTGAATGATGATGATGTCTCATCACGTTTAGACATGACGAATTGAGGGGAAACCCACTACAGACAGAATCTGTATTATACCGTTCTCTTGCAGCCAACGCTTTCCTTCGCATTTCATTTGGAACGCTTTTTTGACAAATTTTAATATGAATTCTGGCTGTGTTGCCAGAGCTGCAGGATGAGTTGATAGTAAAGGTTTAGACTTCCCCTGACCTCTTCACTGGCCGCAGAGAGACCGATTCCCCCTCTGGGCAAAACATAATAATATTTATTTCTAAACCGTTTCTCTTATAAGAAGAATGATAACCCATCAGTTAGGCAGAGATGTGTGTACATATGTGAGAGACAGAGTTTTGGATTAAAACCTTGAGGACAACACATGCCTATTCTCCTCAGCGGTGGAGTTGGGGGGGGATAGGGAAAATTTGTGGAGCACTTTCTGCTGTTTTACTCCAGACAATTACATTTGGCTTATTTTGGAGAGGGCCAAAAAAAAAATTATCCTCCCTTCGAACACAAGTATACCTTTGATGGAGCTTGTAAAAATGCTAATTTTAGCTATTAGCCGGTCAGGGGAAAAGGATGCAGGAGAAAATGAGATCGCTGCTGCTGCCTGGACCTAAAGCCACGCAGACAGCTGTGGATTTACAGTGCGAGCCAAAGGGAGAGGCAATCTGGCAGTGGTTTTAGGGTCTGGGGGTACATTAGTTTAGTGCCATATACTGGAAGGACAAAAAAACAAGCCGATTTAGTATTTTTAGACAATATTGCCTAACAAGGACTTTCCTATTCCTCAAAATCTTGTGCCACATAAGGAGAAGAGGGTTTAAAATCCATATTTCAGCTGTCTTAAGGGCCATGCGGTCTCTGTTATATTTAGCGGTGCGGTCAGGGTTTAGGTTTTAATGCCCCACGTGTTTTCTCTGTGTCTACTTCATCTTAGTGATGGGGTCTGTGCTGCGAGGCTTGTGTGTATGTGTGCGCACGTGTACGTAAGTACTTGCACGTGTGTGTATGTGTGTGTGTATGTTTGCCGACTATGCGTGTGTGTCAACTGTAAATGTGTGTGTTTGTGTGGTAGGAGTCTGTTCATATAGCATATACTTCGTAGTTACTGGAAGCTGGAGCCCCTAAATTAGAGGGTGTGTTTAGCCAGAAAAATGCATCTAGAGGTTATATGGTTGTTAACCCCTTTTCTGCACTCACAGCATTTACAGCGGCCGCTCCTTCGTTTCCTGCTTTAATGCTTTACTGTTAGTCTTACGAAAACCCAAGCCACCAGAGTTGGGTACTCCATAGCCACATCAGAGGACACTACCCAGCTTTCTCCTCACCTCTAGCCAACAGGGGCAGCTCTGAGGTGGGGTGGAGGATGGCTAGGCAGTGCCAGTAGTTCTGGGAGTGCATGAGAAATATATACTGAGCCTGCAGAACGAGGAGGAAGATTTCAGGGGCCAATAGTCACTGGTCTATTGCTAAAGTTGTTGTATTTGTATCACAATGTGATAGTGTTCTTCTAGAATCTATACACAGACCTTTAATAAAACAGCCGAGGACCTGTAACTTTTAAGACACTGAACTCCTGAAGCTCTGGTTGAACTATTCTCCATCCTGTGTTCTTCAGTGGCTGATGATGAATATATACACAGTGTTATATATGAATAGTAGCATGGTCTTTGGTCACTGAATGTTCACAACAATGACGGTTGATTCCACAATGATTCCACAATATTGTGAAAACAAGTTCAATTCTTCAGTAATGTCAATATTCTCTTCGTTTGACACCAATGCTTATGGTGCGAGTCAACGGTGTAATTTCTTGATTTGATAAATCATTTTTGACTCTATTTTGTTCCTAACTGGAATGAGTGTCGATAATGTTTGTTGAGATGATAGAGAAACGGAAGTGTGTCATGTTTAGACTGTGTTTGATGACAGTTACAACACATGTTGTAACTGTTTGCACATATGCTTCCTCTTCCCTGGCCCTCACATGATGGGTGCTATTGAGTCTTGTTGTAAATATGCTTGCAGGTCTTTTGGGTATGCTGGTGTGTGTGTGTGTGTGTGAGTGTGTGTGTGTGAGTGTTTGAAAACAAGAAAAACAGCAACGGTGATTGTGTGGATGGATTTATTTCATAAATAATTGAAAAAATAAAGTTTGTAAAATAAATTTGTCATCACTTGTTTTATACTGAACAAAAATAAACACAACATGTAAAGTGTTAGTCTCATGTTTCATGAGCTGAAATATAAGATCCCAGAAATGTCATACGCACAAAAATATTATTTCTCTCAAATTGAGCACAAATTTGTTTACCTCCCTGTTAGTGAGCATTTCTCCTTTGCCAAGATATTCCATCTACCTCGCAGGTGTGGCATATTAAGAAACTGATTTAAAAACATGATCATTACACAGGTGCACCTTGTGCTGGGGCCAATAAAAGGCCATTCTAAAATGTGCAGTTTTGTCACACAACACAATACCACAGATGTCTCAAGTTGAGGGAGCATGCATATGGCATGATGACTGCAGGAATGTCCATCAGAGCTGTTGCCAGATGAATCCCAGTTTCAACTCTACTGGGCAGATGGCATCGTGTGGGCGAGCGGTTTGCTGATGTCAACGTTGTGAACAGAGGGCCCCAAGTAACTTCACACAGCCATCGAAAAGCAGTGGGACAACATTCCACAGGCCACAATCAACAGCCCGATCAACTCTATGTGAAGATGTGCTACGCTGCACACCAGATACAGACTGGTTTTCTGATCCATGCTCCTACTTTTTTTTTTAAAGGTATCTGTGACAAACATATTCATATCAGTATTCCCAAATCATGTGAAATCCATACATTTGGGCCTAAAGAATTTATTTCAATTTACTGATTTCCTTATATGAACTGTAACTCGGTAAAATCTTTGACATTTGCATGTTGCGTTTATATTTGTGTTCAGTGTATCTTGAAAAGATTTGTTAACAAGGGATGAGTCGAACTTGTGCAAGTCTCCCATTGACATCAATATGCATTTCAGGGTTTTAGTCTCTGGTGACCTACAGAAACATTGGAGTACACAAGTTTGGTTGCGGGGGCCGAGGATACCATTAGGTCCATATGTTATGATAGAATGATGTTTTTCACTGCACCCAACACACCCCGACACTGCCACATCTGAACGTATTTGACAAATAAGCAGCAAATGTTAACCCAATCCCAACAGAGCCATGGCAACTCTGTGTTAAAGCAAAGCTCTGGTATCCACCTGGACAGCTGTAAGCATCAGGCCAAGTAGAGTAGAATAAGCAGACCTGCAATAAATAAAAAGTCTGCAAAATGCTCAAAATACAGGTAACTGCCAAAATACAGGAAACGTTGGAGTAAATGAGGGTTCTGGTGTGGGGTGCATTTTCCTGGCATGGTTTAGGTCCACTCAGCCCCTTAGAGGGCAAGGTAAACACCAATAAATACACAGCCATTCAAAGTGATGACCTTCAACCTGTGGTGAATCATTTCTATGCTGATGGGAGTGGTCTCTTCCAGGATGACAATGCTCCCATCCACAGGGCACAAGGGGTCACTAAATGGTTTGATGAGCATGAAAATGGTGTTACACCATGTGCCATGGCAGTCTCATTCACCAGATCTTAACCCCAATTGAACACTCATGGGAGATTCTGCAGTGATGCCTGAGAGAGTTTTCCATCTACAAAACACAAAAATATGGAATAAGTCACTTGTAGCACTATCCAGACACTTGTAGCATTCCAATCTAGAGGCGAAAGAAACGCACACCTATTTAGGCGAGGTGCTGGCTAGAGGAATAGAACACTTGAAAAATGTAAGGAGAGCAGCACACTCTAGGAGCTCAGATGCAATAACCTAATCACCAGCGTTTCCACAGACAAGCTGTCTTCATCAGGGTTCATCAGGGTACTTGTAACATTCTTATTATTATTATTCTTCCAAGGCGTATTGAAGGTGTTCTGGCGGTTTGTGGTGGTCCAACAGCCTATTAAGACGCTTTGTTGGTGTTTCCTTTCTTTTCGCCATGCTACCTGTACACCATAGCCTAGGCCTACATGGAGATGTTTCTAGCTAGCACAGTGACTGAACATTATCAAGGAAAATACAAAAGCACATTGCTGAAGTTGTTCTTAAAGGCCCAGTTCAGTCAAAAACTTGAGGTTGCTGTGTTATATATATATATATTTCCACAATATGATGTTGGAATAACTGTGAAAATTATGATAATGCACTTTTAGTGTAAAAGCTGTTTGAAAAGACCACCTGAAATTACAGCCTGTTTTGGTGGGAGGGAGTTTTGGCCTTCCATGATGACATCACCATGTGGTAAATTAGTTAATAGACCAATAAGAAAGAGCGTTCCAAACCTCTCTGCCAATAACAGCTTTCCCCTCGCCACTCCTACAGTTTATTCAAAATTCTTGCTAGAGAAATTGCCCTTTGCTAAGAAGCTTTTTTTTTTTTTTTACCATTGAAATTGAAAACAATCACAGTAAGGAACTTAATTGTTACCCAGAAATGATTTGATATTGAGATAAAAACGGCATTGGACCTTTAATAAACTAGAATGAGAAGTGGCTGAACTTAACATCTACATTATGTATGTACGGAGAAACAAAGAAAGTTGGTAGCAGTAGCAAGGAGATCTGTTCTCCTAAATTAAAGCTATACTGCTCTCTGGTGGACAGATGTTTTATAGCATTTGTTTACGTGTAGACCTACTTAATACATGCACAATGCAAAACACAAGTTTCTCAAATTATGACGACTGCATTTCATACAAAAGAGGATTTAAGCCCTACTCTTCTCAAAGTCCTACATATAGTGTAGGTTCATCACAAAGCATGTACACTGGACATTAACACGAAGGGGAATCAAAATGATACAGAATAATAGAATTGAAAAGTACAAACTAAAAAAGCACATGGATCATCATCACTGTGTAGCCTATATTCTCTCTCTCTCAGACAAAAAGAATGCGAGAAGCAATGTGAAAACCGGAAAAAAAAATCTAAATTCTCTCCAAAAAGTTACATTTCATAATAGAAAGACATCGAAAATGTTATGTACACTTCTTGTTCTTGAGCTAGGAGGCAGACAGTAGAATAGCACACACGCATTAGTTATCTGCTTCGTAACAGTGGCCTTGCTCTGACAGACAACGTTTTCCATAGAGGCCCGAGAAGCACGTTGCTCGAAGGAAGGATTTGCAACGCAGTGTGAAACAACTGCGGAGCGCAAGGTAAACGTCTTTGTAAAGAACATGTACAGTGTATTTAAATGTAGCTGTATAATTTAAACGTAAAACTAAAATGTAAAAAGTTTTGGTGGCGGTAATGATGACGCTTCTGTGGATATGAAACTTGCCTGCACGCGTGCGGGATGATGTCTGTCTCGTCATGGTAACGTTAGGCAGTTCAACACATACAACAACACAGAGTTACACATGGAGTAAAACAAACATACAGTCAATATTACAGTAGAAAAATAAGTCTATATACAATGTGAGCAAGTGAGGTGAGATAAGGGAGGTGAAGGCAAAGAAAAAGGCCATGGTGGCGAAGTAAATACAATATAGCAAGTAAAACACTGGAATGGTTGATTTGCAGTGGAGGAATGTGCAAAGAGATAGAAATAATGGGGTGCAAAGGAGCAAAATAAATAAATAAATAAATACAGTAGGGAAAGAGGTAGTTGTTTGGGATAAATTATAGATGGGCTATGTACAGGTGCAGTAATCTATGAGCTGCTCTGACAGCTGGTGCTTAAAGCTAGTGAGGGAGATAAGTGTTTTCAGTTTCAGAGATTTTTGTAGTTCGTTCCAGTCATTGGCAGCAGAGAACTGGAAGGAGAGGCGGCCAAAGGAAGAATTGGTTTTGGGGGTGACCAGAGAGATATACCTGCTGGAGCGTGTGCTACAGGAGGGTGCTGCTATGGTGACCAGCGAGCTGAGATAAGGCGGGTCTTTACCTAGCAGGGTCTTGTAGATGACCTGGAGCCAGTGGGTTTGGCGACGAGTATGAAGCGAGGCCCAGCCAACAAGAGTGTACAGGTCGCAGTGGTGGGTAGTATATGGGGCTTTGGTGACAAAACGGATGGCACTGTGATAGACTGCATCCAATTTATTGAGTAGGGTATTGGAGGCTATTTTGTAAATGACATCACCGAAGTCGAGGATTGGTAGGATGGTCAGTTTTACAAGGGTATGTTTGGCAGCATGAGTGAAGGATGCTTTGTTGCGGAATAGGAAGCCAATTCTAGATTTAAATTTGGATTGGAGATGTTTGATGTGAGTCTGGAAGGAGAGTTTACAGTCTAACCAGACACCTAGGTATTTGTAGTTGTCCACATATTCTAAGTCAGAGCCGTCCAGAGTAGTGATGTTGGACAGGCGGGCAGGTACAGGCGGGCAGGTGCAGGCAGCGATCGGTTGAATAGCATGCATTTAGTTTTACTTGCATTTAAGAGCAATATATTCGCTAGCTACAGCAACATAATTTGTTTAGGGAAAAGTTTCGAAACTCAAGTGAAGTGTAGTATATAATTGTATTTATTTGATTTGCTGCATAAGTGAAGTTAATGTTCTGTGTTCTCAGACTGTAGTTACTTACCGTAGGCAGTGAAAACCATAGTGAGAGCAGGCCTACGGGGCCCCGGGAAAGGAAATCACTGATTGACAGTGGCTGCATCCTATGAAACGTCTGTATCGACCTCCGTCATAAATTGTAACCAATCATTCATCGGCGGCAGTTGCTATCAGTAGAACGCGGAGACAAATTTTTCTTTTTACATTGGCAAATTATGGTTTTCACTGTTTTAACACAATTACGTTAAATGGCTGCATCCCGCTACCGGGATCGATATGACAGCAGCCAGATAAAGTGCAGGGCGCCAAATTCAAAAAACAGAAATCTCATAATTAAAATTCCTCAAACATACATGTGTCTTATATAATTTTAAAGGTATTCTTGTTGTTAATCCCACCAAAGTGTCCGATTTCAAATATGCTTTTCAGTGAAAGCACTACAAACGATTATGTTAGGTCACCATCAAACCACAATAAGCACAGCCATTTTTCCAGCGAAAGATAGCAGTCAGAAAAAGCAGAAATAGAGATAAAATGAATCACTAACCTTTGATTATCTTCATCAGATGACACTCATAGGACTTAATGTTACACAATACATGCATGTTTTGTTTGATAAAGTTCATATTTATAACAAAAAAATCTGAGTTTACATTGGCGCGTTAGATTCACTAGTTCCAAAAACATCCAGTGATAGTGCATAGCCACATCGTTTCAACAGAAATACTCATCATAAATGTAGATGATAATACAAGTTATACACATGGAATTATAGATATACCTCTCCTTAATGCAACCGCTGTGTCAGATTTTAAAAAAACTTTACGGAAAAAGCAAATCATGCAATAATCTGAGACGGCGCTCAGAACAATAGCCAAATTAGCTGCCATGTTGGAGTCAACAGAAACCAGAAAATACATGATAAATGTTTCCTTACCTTTGATGAACTTCATCAGAATGCAGTCCTAGGAATCCCAGGTCCACAATAAATGCTTGATTTGTTCGATAATGTCCGTTATTTATGTCCAATTAGCTACTTTGGTTCGCGCCTTCGGTAAACAATTGCAAAGTCAGAAAGGGCCTCCACTATAACGTGACGAAATGTCCAAAAGTTCCGTAACAGTCAGTAGAAACATGTCAAACGATGTACTGAATCAATCTTTAGAATGTTGTTAACATACATCTTGAATAACGTTCCAACCGGAAAATGTAATTGACTTCAGAAGAGCGATGGAACGGACGTCCTAAGTTGTTCGATGGAGTCGTCAAGACCGTTAAGCCAACCAAAGTAAAGCCATATAAGCTAGAGGTGAGAGCTCCATATGACTGTTGGTTCACAGAAGATGGTAGAAGATGTAGAAGATGGTTGCTCAGGTTATCTTAATGTTTTAAATGTTGTCTTGTGTAATAGAATGTGAAGGCCAGGGAGAGAGACATAACTCAAAGTGAGCAGAGCAATGGGAAAGATGAAGCCAAGGTGAACGGGAAAGCAGAGAGTTACAAATCTTGGCTCTGTCTGGGTGCAGTGGGCCACCGTAGCGCTGCGCCAGCTCCAGCAGGTCCTCAGTGCTCCTCAGGCTGTCCTGCAGCTCAGAGCCTCCCGGTGTCTCCACCATCAGCCTCTGCTCCACCGCTGGGTAGTACGCCCACGGCTGCTGGTAGCAGTGCTCACTGCTGATATAGGAAGCGTTCGAGTCCTAGAACGAGGTTGGGCTCTTCTGAACCCTGTTGGTGCTGCTCAGAGTGTGTTGAAATTCACGTTGCACTCAGCGTGTCGCCCACCTCCTCTCTGTCGTTGGCTGAGGTGAAGGGGCCCTGCTGGTCTCCATACTGCAGCTCCTACCCACCTCCTCTCTGTCGTTGGCTGAGGTGAAGGGGCCCTGCTGGTCTCCATACTGCAGCTCCTACCCAGCTCCTCGTCCTGCTTCCAGGGCTGGCGCTTCAGATCAGAGTGTGTCTGGGTCCTGTACAGAATGACAGAGAGGGGTGAGGGAGAATTCACATTCATTGAAGATGGATCATCCAAGAACCAGTCACACCCCAAATTGTGGAACATGATGTTTTTAGGAAGTATTTGCAGTAACTTTGATAGTACTCACTGGAGGATGCTAATCTTAAGATGTAGGCCGTTGAGCACGTCAAAGACGTGATGCACGTTGCACAGGAGCTGGTGAGTGCTGCCCTTACCACTGTCATCAGACCCAACACTCTTAACCACTAGAATACCTGCTGCCCTTACCACTGTCATCAGACCCAACACTCTTAACCACTAGACTACCTGCTGCCCTTACCACTGTCATCAGACCCAACACTCTTAACCACTAGACTACCTGCTGCCCTTACCACTGTCATCAGACCCAACACTCTTAACCACTAGAATACCTGCTGCCCTTACTATTGTCATCAGACCCAACACTCTTAACCACTAGACTACCCTTACCACTGTCATCAGACCCAACACTCTTAACCACTAGACTACCTGCTGCCCTTACCACTGTCATCAGACCCAACACTCTTAACCACTAGACTACCTGCTGCCCTTACCACTGTCATCAGACCCAACACTCTTAACCACTAGAATACCTGCTGCCCTTACCACTGTTATCAGACCCAACACTCTTAACCACTAGAATACCTGCTGCCCTTACCACTGTTAGCAGACCCAACACTCTTAACCACTAGAATACCTGCTGCCCTTACCACTTATCAGACCCAACACTCTTAACCACTAGAATACCTGCTGCCCTTACCACTGTTATCAGACCCAACACTCTTAACCACTAGAATACCTGCTGCCCTTACCACTGTTATCAGACCCAACACTCTTAACCACTAGAATACCTGCTGCCCTTACCACTTATCAGACCCAACACTCTTAACCACTAGAATACCTGCTGCCCTTACCACTGTTATCAGACCCAACACTCTTAACCACTAGAATACCTGCTGCCCTTACCACTTATCAGACCCAACACTCTTAACCACTAGAATACCTGCTGCCCTTACCACTGTTATCAGACCCAACACTCTTAACCACTAGAATACCTGCTGCCCTTACCACTGTTATCAGACCCAACACTCTTAACCACTAGAATACCTGCTGCCCTTACCACTTATCAGACCCAACACTCTTAACCACTAGAATACCTGCTGCCCTTACCACTGTCATCAGACCCAACACTCTTAACCACTAGAATACCTGCTGCCCTTACCACTGTCATCAGACCTAACACTCTTAACCACTAGAATACCTGCTGCCCTTACCACTGTTATCAGACCCAACACTCTTAACCACTAGACTACCTGCTGCCCTTACCACTGTTATCAGACCCAACACTCTTAACCACTAGAATACCTGCTGCCCTTACCACTTATCAGACCCAACACTCTTAACCACTAGAATACCTGCTGCCCTTACCACTGTCATCAGACCCAACACTCTTAACCACTAGAATACCTGCTGCCCTTACCACTGTTATCAGACCCAACACTCTTAACCACTAGACTACCTGCTGCCCTTACCACTGTCATCAGACCCAACACTCTTAACCACTAGAATACCTGCTGCCCTTACCACTGTTATCAGACCCAACACTCTTAACCACTAGAATACCTGCTGCCCTTACCACTGTTAGCAGACCCAACACTCTTAACCACTAGAATACCTGCTGCCCTTACCACTGTCATCAGACCCAACACTCTTAACCACTAGACTACCTGCTGCCCTTACCACTGTTATCAGACCCAACACTCTTAACCACTAGACTACCTGCTGCCCTTACCACTGTTATCAGACCTAACACTCTTAACCACTAGACTACCTGCTGCCCTTACCACTGTTATCAGACCCAACACTCTTAACCACTAGACTACCTGCTGCCCTTACCACTGTTATCAGACCCAACACTCTTAACCACTAGAATACCTGCTGCCCTTACCACTGTCATCAGACCTAACACTCTTAACCACTAGACTACCTGCTGCCCTTACCACTGTTATCAGACCCAACACTCTTAACCACTAGAATACCTGCTGCCCTTACCACTGTTATCAGACCCAACACTCTTAACCACTAGAATACCTGCTGTCCTTACCACTGTTATCAGACCCAACACTCTTAACCACTAGACTACCTGCTGCCCTTACCACTGTTATCAGACTCAACACTCTTAACCACTAGACTACCTGCTGCCCTTACCACTGTTATCAGACCTAACACTCTTAACCACTAGACTACCTGCTGCCCTTACCACTGTTAGCAGACCCAACACTCTTAACCACTAGAATACCTGCTGCCCTTACCACTTATCAGACCCAACACTCTTAACCACTAGAATACCTGCTGCCCTTACCACTGTTATCAGACCCAACACTCTTAACCACTAGAATACCTGCTGCCCTTACCACTGTTATCAGACCCAACACTCTTAACCACTAGAATACCTGCTGCCCTTACCACTTATCAGACCCAACACTCTTAACCACTAGAATACCTGCTGCCCTTACCACTGTTATCAGACCCAACACTCTTAACCACTAGAATACATGCTGCCCTTACCACTGTTATCAGACCCAACACTCTTAACCACTAGAATACCTGCTGCCCTTACCACTTATCAGACCCAACACTCTTAACCAATAGAATACCTGCTGCCCTTACCACTGTTATCAGACCCAACACTCTTAACCACTAGAATACCTGCTGCCCTTACCACTGTTATCAGACCCAACACTCTTAACCACTAGAATACCTGCTGCCCTTACCACTTATCAGACCCAACACTCTTAACCACTAGAATACCTGCTGCCCTTACCACTGTCATCAGACCCAACACTCTTAACCACTAGAATACCTGCTGCCCTTACCACTGTCATCAGACCTAACACTCTTAACCACTAGAATACCTGCTGCCCTTACCACTGTTATCAGACCCAACACTCTTAACCACTAGACTACCTGCTGCCCTTACCACTGTTATCAGACCCAACACTCTTAACCACTAGAATACCTGCTGCCCTTACCACTTATCAGACCCAACACTCTTAACCACTAGAATACCTGCTGCCCTTACCACTGTCATCAGACCCAACACTCTTAACCACTAGAATACCTGCTGCCCTTACCACTGTTATCAGACCCAACACTCTTAACCACTAGACTACCTGCTGCCCTTACCACTGTTATCAGACCTAACACTCTTAACCACTAGACTACCTGCTGCCCTTACCACTGTTATCAGACCCAACACTCTTAACCACTAGAATACCTGCTGCCCTTACCACTGTCATCAGACCTAACACTCTTAACCACTAGACTACCTGCTGCCCTTACCACTGTTATCAGACCCAACACTCTTAACCACTAGAATACCTGTTGCCCTTACCACTGTCATCAGACCTAACACTCTTAACCACTAGAATACCTGCTGCCCTTACCACTGTCATCAGACCCAACACTCTTAACCACTAGAATACCTGCTGCCCTTACCACTGTCATCAGACCTAACACTCTTAACCACTAGAATACCTGCTGCCCTTACCACTGTCATCAGACCCAACACTCTTAACCACTAGACTACCTGCTGCCCTTACCACTGTTATCAGACCTAACACTCTTAACCACTAGAATACCTGCTGCCCTTACCACTGTCATCAGACCCAACACTCTTAACCACTAGAATACCTGCTGCCCTTACCACTGTCATCAGACCCAACACTCTTAACCACTAGAATACCTGCTGCCCTTACCACTGTTATCAGACCCAACACTCTTAACCACTAGACTACCTGCTGCCCTTACCACTGTTATCAGACCTAACACTCTTAACCACTAGAATACCTGCTGCCCTTACCACTGTTATCAAACCCAACACTCTTAACCACTAGAATACCTGCTGCCCTTACCACTGTCAGACCCAACACTCTTAACCACTAGAATACCTGCTGCCCTTACCACTGTCATCAGACCCAACACTCTTAACCACTAGAATACCTGCTGCCCTTACCACTGTTATCAGACCCAACACTCTTAACCACTAGACTACCTGCTGCCCTTACCACTGTTATCAGACCCAACACTCTTAACCACTAGACTACCTGCTGCCCTTACCACTGTTATCAGACCTAACACTCTTAACCACTAGAATACCTGCTGCCCTTACCACTGTTATCAGACCTAACACTCTTAACCACTAGAATACCTGCTGCCCTTACCACTGTTATCAGACCCAACACTCTTAACCACTAGAATACCTGCTGCCCTTACCACTGTTATCAGACCTAACACTCTTAACCACTAGACTACCTGCTGCCCTTACCACTGTCATCAGACCCAACACTCTTAACCACTAGACTACCTGCTGCCCTTACCACTGTTATCAGACCTAACACTCTTAACCACTAGACTACCTGCTGCCCTTACCACTGTCATCAGACCTAACACTCTTAACCACTAGACTACCTGCCACCTATACCAATGTCTGTTCCATACCACTGTCATCAGACCCTATGTGGCACAGAGATTATTCATTATAGAGATACATTTAAATGATCCTGTTGAAGGAAGATACATTTTTACATGGATGTAAGTATGATGGAACTATTATTTATTCTTGCCATGTCTTCCTCACTCGGTTTCTCCCCTTTCTGCTCTTCCTGCTCCTCCTGCTCTTCCTCCTCCTGCTGCTCTTCCTCCTCCTCCTATCCCTCTGCAGTTTTGGAGAGTAGGCTGGACTACACAGGGGAACTGGAACCTCCTGACCCGTTGACCCGATTGCCTCAGCTCAAACATCGCATCAGACAGATGGTCACAGACCTGGGCACCGTGCATCAGATGTCCCTCTGCTCCTCCAACACATGAGTGCGCCACTGAGTTCAGCACTTCACCACAGAGACCTGGCTGGAGCAGGGCGTAGCAAGCAAGGCTACAGTACAAATGATGTGTGGGCAGGGTAGGGGAGTAACACAAACTGTCGTTAATCAGTTATTATACGAGCAAAACTATTGTAATCAGATTACAGATACTTTTGAAAAACTACATTACTTCTTGGATTACTTTTCAAATCAGAAAAAAATACATTATGACACCTTTCAGTTTTCTTAATGACATTCAATTCAGCATTTTAAAAAAGGCGCAAGTTTAAGTTTGTTCCAACTGAGCAAGTCTGACCGGATGTCAGAGACCACTATGATGACACACCAAATGCATTTGATGGATCCTTTTCTGTCTTCAGTCCAAAAGTAACTGAAAGTAATCAGATTGATAATGAGTTTAGATAATCCAAAAGTTACGTAACTGATTACAATTGTGGACAGGTAACTGTAACGGATTACATTTTTGAAAGTAACCTACAGTCCCCAACCCTGTGTGGGTTACAGGGACAGAGACGTTAACAGGGGATTCCTGACTGAGACACCTGCTACTACTGACGATTCGAGAATCAACAATATGAAATGTCTGGCAACCTGCATTCCTGCCACTGTGATGCAGGATGGATAGGACAGGCTACTTTTCTGAAATGTCTGGCAACCTGCATTCCTGCCACTGTGATGCAGGATGGATAGGACAGGCTACTTTTCTGAAATGTCTGGCACCTGCATTCCTGCCACGGTGAAGCAGGATGGATAGGACAGGCTACTTTTCTGAAATGTCTGGCAACCTGCATTCTTGCCAAGGTGAAGCAGGATGTATAGGACAGGCTACTTTTCTGAAATGAAAGAAAAATAAGAACAGAACATAACCATGTTCAACACTTTTAATTTAGTTTATTAATTCGACCATTTAAAAAAAAAAACAAGCACACATAAAACCTAAAAGCCATACATGCACATGAAACTTAGGTTTTTGATTGTAAGTCAACCCCTCCTAATAATGTAGTTCTTGCAATTAAATGTAAAACATGGTTAATACTTTGTTTTTGCTAACATAAATAATCTATATCCAACAGTGCTTTATGATTGGATGGTTTTGCTATAAGGTTCAAATATAGACCACTGTAGGCTTTTTTTTTCTAGTTAAATGTTTGTATAACATTACACATGTTTGTTCAATGTAAGCACATAGGATTACATATGTTTCAAATGCATATTTTTGATGAGTGTTTCAATGAAATGCATTTGGAAAAAATTGCTTAATAATGATGTTTTAAGATCATAAAAAATAAGGGTCACACTTTATTTGGATAGTCCGGATTTTCCATCTGTAGATGCTCTACAGATAGTATGGCCATCTTGTTGATAAGCAACCTAGCAAGGTTAGGTTTAGAATAAGGTTAGTGTTAGGGGTAGGGTTAGTAGATAGTTAGTTGAAATGTTACTGATAGTCTGTAGATCATCTACAGATGAACTATCCAAAAAGTCATACAAAAAAACAGAAGTAATTTTTAAAGGGAGGGGAAATATTTTCATATTTGCAAATATTGTCCTGTCTTTTGAATGTCCAGAATGTTCTTGAGAATAGATGGTATCTGGTTTCTTTCCTCATAGATATTGACGTAGTATAGTATACAAAGTTATTTAGAGGACATTGACAATATTAATGCTTTTGCAAACAAACAGTATATTTTGTGAATGTAAATACTTTGTTAAGATATTTCTCTTTGATTGAAATATTTAGTTGTGATGTTTGTTTTTTTGTTTCGTTTTTTGTTCTTATTTCATGTTTTTCCATGCGGGCACTGTGCTCTTATCCTTTTATATATTCTGATTCAGAATTTAATTTAGAATTTTTTTGATTGCATCTTTGTAATCAGTAAAGTAATGGTATGTATAGCACGTAGTCCATAGAGTATAGGACTGTGTCACAGTATATTTAGTACTGATATACGCAGTACATTGCCTGTGTATCCTTCCCTGGTGGGTAAAACTAGAGGATGTGTGTGTGCGTATATGTGTTGACTGGAGAGCAGTGGGGGAAAAGCAGATGGAGCCAGCCCAGCATATGGCCCCACAGTGTGTAGTCAGAAGACTCTGGAGTCCCTTATGGTAGTGCCACCCAGATTTTTATATTGGAATTAAAGTGCAGACCTCTGCGTTTCCTTGTACCATATCGGGAATATTACTTTGGTTTCTTTCTATTGTGCATTTTCTTAATCTTTGCATGTGAAATGGGTATTTTATTTAACTAGGCAAGTCAGTTAAGAACAAATTCTAATTTACAATGATGGCCTACCCCAGCCAAACCCTAACGACCCTGGGCCAATTGTGCGCCACCCTATGGGACTCCCAATCACGGCCGGTTGTGATACAGCCTGGAATCAAACCAGAGTCTGTAGTGATGCCTCTAGCACTGAGATGCAGTGCCTTAGACCACTGCGTGCCACTCTGAGCCCCAAATTGACATGTGACTTTGACCTGACCCATTTCAGAATGATTTGTTTTCCCTTACTGTTTGTTTCAATGGTTAAATAATACTTTATACTTCAGCACAAAAGGTGCATTTAATTATTATTCCCCAAGTTGCTAGCAACATTAGCTTACTACTGATGGTATTAGCTATGCAGATACTAAGCATAACTGACATGGATTCATTAATTTGAAGTACCAGAGATCTATAAAATCTTGCTAGCTACTGAGCGCACTGCCAGTAAATTATATTCGCAACGATGTTCACGCTGTGTGTTGGTTTCACTGCTTTGCTCACCTCGCTCCACCCGCTCACTTCTGGTGAGTTTTGCACTTTAGCTGTTTTAGTAAACGCATCAACTACTCTCATTAAGCTAACTTCCCACATTTTAATTAACAGCCATTTAACCAGAAATTTCCATTTATTGCACATTCTAATCATGTATTTATTTAACTAGAAAAGTCAGTTAAAAACAAATTCTAATTTACAATAATGGCCTACCCCAGCCAAACCCTAACGACGCTGGGCCAATTGTGCGCCGCCCTATGGGACTCCCAATCACGGTCGGTTGTAATACAGCCTGGAATCAAACCAGGGTCTATAGTGGCCCCTCTAGCAAATTGACGTTTGATGTGACCCATTTCAGAATGATTTATTTTCCCTTACTGTTTGTTTCAATGGTTAATAATATTTTATATTTCAGCTGTATGTTGGCAGCGTCAGATTTATCAATGTCAGTTTTTTTAATGTATTAGATTTTGTCATGAGAGGACTGAGATTTTTTAAGAAATAATTATTTAATATTTCCATGCATGAAAATAAACATTTTTATTTATCTAAATTACGTGTTGTCTGTACGTTGTGTTACTCTTGGAACATTATAATTCAGACTAGCAAGCATATGATATGCAAATTCACGATTTTACATTGCCAAGAATCAGTCTAGGGAAAGTAGCTAGGTCAATACCAGTATTCATTTTTAGATAAAATAAAACTGATTCAGATACAAAGCAACACGGCTGAAGGAAGTCACAGTATACCTCCTATCACTCACACTGGTCATCCTCTAGGGTCGGTGAATGGAAATTCATTCGAGTTGGCCACCATTTACACGTTGAAGGGTCCGCCTTTAATGTGTCAGATCAGCGTGGTGGTGGTTTCAGTTGGTACATTGTTGGTATCAAGCGGTTCGAGCACTACGAGACCGCCAGTCCGACTGCTATTTCCATTGTTTTATCAAAAATCAACGGGTGAGTAACATGGTGCAAAAGGTACATTCTCGGATATAAATTGTGTAGCTAAGACATTTGTATGGCAGTTGCTGATTTTCTTAGCCAAAGCAAAGGTTTGGTAAAGTGCGTTGTTCTTAGCTAGACAACGTTAGCGAGCTGCTAACGGTAGTTAACTAATTGTAGCTAGCTAGTTCAACGTTAATTGATTAAGCTAGTTATCTATGAAGCCTAGCGTAATCCTTATAATTAATTTGGTTTGATAACATTTTCACACATGTTTTAATAGCTAAACGTTACTGTTTAACTTGGCTAGTTAACGACCATTGGACCAGCAGAGAGTGGTTGGAAGAGTAGCATGTCTGGTGTAATCCTAGCTAAAGTTAGCTAGCCAGGACTTGAGATGCTAACTAGTCACCCCAAACCGTTAGTTATAGCTATCTTGGGTGTGTATGTATAGTTAGTGTGATACTGAATGAATGATTTCACATTAAGAATCAGAACACGGCAAGGGATTTAGGGAGATGGACTGTCAATGTTTAGTTACAGAGAAAGAAGCAAGTCCTTGGCAGAAGAACCATGCCCTTTAAACATAGCTGTCCCTTTGATTGTGTATTCGTGCTGCTAACCTAGATTCCCAAAATACAGAGATTAACAACACAAACAAAGGCCAGCAAAACCATGAGATTAGTGACAGCTGTTTAGGAGTCCAGATGGCCTCTGCAACCCTACAGTAAACCTACACACAAATTATGGCGTTCTGTTCAGACAGAGACCAGAGACTAACATTGAGGGTTGAATTGTGCTTCGTCCCTGTACGTAATCTGCAGCCCTTGGATTTATGTACTTCTTTAAACTGTGTTAATCGATATGTACTTTTTATAATGTACACTACTGCTTCGAAATTGCTATAAAGGAACTGTGGAATTTACGCTCTTTCCAAGACAGCTGAGTTCTGTTGGCAATGGCAAGAGATGATGCCCCCCCCAGGGCTGCTGAAACAAGCAAAGCCTTCTAATGTACTTGAGCTGGATTTTCCAGGTTTCTGTTTTTGTGTGTTACATACAACAGCTGCTGCACAGCCAAGGTGCGGGACAGTTCTCTCCATCCTTGGTTCTATTTCTGTGGCTGTCCCTGGGGAAGTCTTTGCCAAGCTCTGCTGGAGGGGAGGGGAAGAAGGCACCACTACTGTATGTAAACAATGGTGAACATTGTATCCCCTGGGCCCGAGTTCCATTCAATGTGGTTTTGGTTTATTCAATTTGTTTTTGTCCTGTTAATAACTGCTAGGGGGTTGGTTGATGTCTGTAATTTAGATAATTGTGATTAAGCAATGTAATGACAGCAACCAACCTCAATATTACACTCAAGGACCACGTGCAATTGCACGTTACACAGTTGAGATTGAGGTTATCATCCTAAAGTTCCAACATCTTTTATGATTGTGCATCAGCTACTGTGTGGATGGGCGCTAGCTGGCGTATTAAAAATGCTAGCAGACACTCGGCCCTCCGTGGAATGAGTTTGACAGCTGTGATGTAGACCGTCATGAAAGTAAAATAACCGCTATAACCATTTCTTTACGAACAGCCGACTGAAGACCGGAAGGCCAGGCATTCGTGCGGTTGAGTCTGTTTCTGTGATAACATGGACTCTTAGTAACGTAATAACTTTTGTTTTCCCTTGCTGAAACAAGAAAGGTGTTTTAGCAAACAATGAATAGAATGGGCTTGGAACCTCTAACCCTGCCGATTTGACTGGTAAACTCATGAGCTGTGTTCTTATACTCATACTAACCATACTATTTGTTATGTAAATTGAGTATGTAGTATGCTTATTGGCCATAGTATGGATATATTTAGTATGCCAAAAGTTCCAGGCAGTATATTAATTAGTTGTCTAACTAACTCACCAACATTTATTGATTTGATTATTCACGTCATTCTTAGCTAAATGGTTTATTCGTTGTTAATTCTGTCTATCTACTCCGATTTCAGAGCACTCTCGTCTGTGTGCCAGAGCGCAGAATAACTGATGAATTTACGAATGCTCAACACCTGGTTGAATATAGCTGGTGTCTGTAAACATCGGCAAATTTTTGGGGGATTAAATTGTTGCCAGCAGCACAGTTAGTCACCAGCGCTCTGGTTAACATGAAAGCAGCCTAACCAGCTCTGCTAGGGCGGGTAAATTGGTCAGAGTAAGGTGTTCTCTTATTTGTGTCTAGAAGTAGCTAGCCAACGTTAGCCTGTTAGCTTGGGTGCTTGACTGCTGTTGTGAGGTCAGAACCCTCGGATCAACCCTACTCCTCAGCCAGAGCGTCCAGAATGAGGTCAGAACCCTCGGATCAACCCGACTCCTCGACTAGAGGAGTCCAGTATGAGGTCAGAACCCTCGGATCAACCCTACTCCTCAGCCAGAGCGTCCAGTATGAGGTCAGAACCCTCGGATCAACCCTACTCCTCGGCCAGAGGAGTCCAGTATGAGGTCAGCACCCTCGGATCAACCCTACTCCTCGACTAGAGGAGTCCAGTATGAGGTCAGAACCCTCGGATCAACCCTACTCCTCGACTAGAGGAGTCCAGTATGAGGTCAGAACCCTCGGATCAACCCTACTCCTCGGCCAGAGGAGTCCAGTATGAGGTCAGAACCCTCGGATCAACCCTACTCCTCGACTAGAGGAGTCCAGTATGAGGTCAGAACCCTCGGATCAACCCTACTCCTCGACTAGAGGAGTCCAGTATGAGGTCAGAACCCTCGGATCAACCCTACTCCTCGGCCAGAGGAGTCCAGTATGAGGTCAGAACCCTCGGATCAACCCTACTCCTCGGCTAGAGGAGTCCAGTATGAGGTCAGAACCCTCGGATCAACCCTACTCCTCGGCCAGAGGAGTCCAGTATGAGGTCAGGACCATCGGATCAACCCTACTCCTCGGCCAGAGGAGTCCAGTATGAGGTCAGGACCCTCGGATCAACCCTACTCCTCGACCAGAGGAGTCCAGTATGTGGTCAGGACCCTCGGATCAACCCTACTCCTCGGCCAGAGGAGTCCAGTATGAGGTCAGGACCCTCGGATCAACCCTACTCCTCGGCCAGAGGAGTCCAGTATGAGGTCAGAACCCTCGGATCAACCCTACTCCTCGACTAGAGGAGTCCAGTATGAGGTCAGAACCCTCGGATCAACCCTACTCCTCGACTAGAGGAGTCCAGTATGAGGTCAGAACCCTCGGATCAACCCTACTCCTCGGCCAGAGGAGTCCAGTATGAGGTCAGAACCCTCGGATCAACCCTACTCCTCGACCAGAGGAGTCCAGTATGAGGTCAGAACCCTCGGATCAACCCTACTCCTCGGCCAGAGGAGTCCAGTATGAGGTCAGAACCCTCGGATCAACCCTACTCCTCGACTAGAGGAGTCCAGTATGAGGTCAGAACCCTCGGATCAACCCTACTCCTCGACCAGAGGAGTCCAGTATGAGGTCAGAACCCTCGGATCAACCCTACTCCTCGGCCAGAGGAGTCCAGTATGAGGTCAGAACCCTCGGATCAACCCTACTCCTCGACTAGAGGAGTCCAGTATGAGGTCAGAACCCTCGGATCAACCCTACTCCTCGACTAGAGGAGTCCAGTATGAGGTCAGAACCCTCGGATCAACCCTACTCCTCGACTAGAGGAGTCCAGTATGAGGTCAGAACCCTCGGATCAACCCTACTCCTCGACTAGAGGAGTCCAGAATGAGGTCAGAACCCTCGGATCAACCCTACTCCTCGGCTAGAGGAGTCCAGTATGAGGTCAGAACCCTCGGATCAACCCTACTCCTCGACTAGAGGAGTCCAGTATGAGGTCAGCACCCTCGGATCAACCCTACTCCTCGGCCAGAGGAGTCCAGTATGAGGTCAGGACCCTCGGATCAACCCTACTCCTCGACTAGAGGAGTCCAGTATGCGCTCCGACAGCAAAAAGCTCTGAATTTACGAATGGACAATCTGACTGCTCTGGATTTACGTACGCCCAGAGCCACTCTGGCACTCCAGATTGAATTTACAAACACCCAAAATCGTCAAATGCCTAGCTAGTCATTAGTTATGCTAACAAGCTAGCAAGAGTATCAACTTCTGGCAGACAGGCGACTAGTATGCTCAACTGAAACGATACCGTTTGTTTACAGTATACTAAAATGAAGTAATAGTATGTAGTAGATACTCATTAAGTATACAGTATGTTAGTATGGGTATTTGAACACAGCTATGGTTACACTCACAATGACTGCCTGGTATTGTGATGCCATAATGTCCATGGTAATGTTGAATCCTCATTCAAATGATGTTAGCTGATATGGCTCATGGAATGGAATGTAGTTTTTGTGATGTCAGTTGAGTTGAATCAAAAAATCACAGCACATATTGATGGGTACACTCCTTGCTTTTACTTCCTGCTTTGCTCCTAAGTGTACACTCGCTACGGCCGCCAGTCCACCCATTATGCTGTCATTGACTTGAATGGGGACTCCTGGTCTATTCATTCTATTTCTATGGCAGTGCATGCGGTCAGGAAAGGAGAATATGTGAGTGTAAATGATTTGTTGTTGCTATTCGAATGGTTATCACGGAGCCCGTGGTCATTTGGCTGGACAATTACCGTCATACAAAATTCCATGACCGTCACTGTCCGAGCAGCAGCACTGCAGAGATGCCTGGTAAAGAGCTGCGCAGTGGCATTACCAATTAGGCTACCCAAACAAGACTGGTTTGAGCGGGTGTTGTATCACAGAACAGAGAAAGCACTGGCTGCTCCCTGATATTGTGTCGGCCTATATGCAGGGCACCTTTGTAAAATAGATATTGGTTTCTATGGGACTCCCTGCTAAAATAAAGGTGAAATAAAAAAATAATGGCTGATTTCTATATTTAGATATTTTTTCCTTACTAAATCACAAACTTGGCTGAGTATAACCCAGGAGGAACAGGTCCCTTGGCTGTGTATTAGTAAGCACAGTTACTCAGGTAGAGAGGGTGGGGAATACAAAGCAGTGCAAAGGAAGGAGCTAACATCAAATGCTAGTTACCCAGCCCAACGGCTCATAAAGAATATTCTGTCAGAGGTTTTTGCTTGCCGTTTGGATAGCCTTATTACCTCCTGTGGCTTGTCCTGGCTGCTTGGTCACGGTCCCCTAGCCAGGCTACTCTCCCTCTCCTTACTGTGTTGCCAGGAATGAACTATTCTCCTAGCAAAACCAGTGTCTCCATTTCCCCCCCCCCCCCTAGCTCTTCTCTCTTTGGAAGCAGATGTCACCCTCATCTGCTCCGTTGCGTCTTGAATACCAACCTCAATATGTAATGGAGACGAGTCACGAGTGAGTCACTTTGCAGTGCTCAGCCTGCCAACCTTATTCTCCTAGTATTGTGGCTGGCGCCCATACAGACTCTCCATTAGCTGACCATCAGTAGGAGACACCGATGCCTGACCTGGCAGCTCTCCACAGGTGAATCCCTGTGAAACCAGTGCCAGAGGAGAGCCAGACCTTGGGGGCTGCACTGGAATAAAAGAAACCTGAATGTTAGTTGTTTAGTCACTTTAGTGTGGGTTTGTGAGATACTTGGATGGAGTTGGTGACCTTGAGCTTGCTGGAGTGATGTGAGCTTATAGTCCCTGTGCCCAAGAATGCCAAGGTAACCTGTCTAAATGACTATCTCCCCGTAGAACTCACATCTTTAGCCTCGACATGCTTTGAAAGGCTGGTCATGGCTCAACACCATCATTCCAGACACCCTGGACCCACTCCAATTCACACACTGCCCCAACTGATCCACAGATGATGCAATCTCTATTACTCTCCACACTGCCCCTCCCACCTGGACAAGAGGACCACTTGTGTGAGAATGCTGTTCATTGACTACAGCTCAGCTCCAAGCTCATCACTAAGCTCAGGAACATGGGACTGAACAACTGGATCCTGGACTTCCTGACGGGCCGCCCCCAGGTGGTGAGGGTAGGCAACAACACATCTGCCACACAGACCCTCAACACGAGGGGCCCCTCAGGGTGTGTGCTTAGTCCCCTCCTGTACTCCATGTTCACCCACGACTATGTGAATGAGCATGACTCCAAAACCTTTAAAGTTTGCTGACGAGACAAGTGGTAGGCCTGACCGCCAACGACTATGCGCACGCCCCTTTGATCATTCCTTAGTGATGTGGACACTGGGAACTTGACTCGCTCCACATCGTCAGAGCTGTGGTGGAGCTGGTCAAGAGCTTCAAGTTTCCAGTGTCCACGTCACTAAGGAATGATCATGGTCCACACACACCAACACAGTCGTGAAGAAGGCATAACAATGCCTCTTCCCCCTCAGGAGGCTGAAAATATTTGGCATGGATCCTCAAAGTTCTACAGCTGCACCATTGAGAACATCTTGACTGGCTGCATCACGGCGTGGTATGGGAACTGCTTGGCATCCGACCGCAAGGCACTACAGAGGGTGGTACGTATGGCCCAGTAAATCACTGGGGCTGAGCTCCCTGCCATCCAGAACCTCTATAGCAGATGGTGTCAGAAGGCCCCTAAAAATGTTCAGACTCCAGCCACCCAAGTCATAGACTGTTCTCTCTGCTACCGCACGGGAAGCGGTACCAATAGGACCCTGAACAGCTTCTCCCCCCAAGCCATAAGACTGCTAAATAACTACCCGGACTATCTGCATTCATCCTTTTTGCACCCACTCTTTTGACTCCTCACATACTCTGCTGCTACTATTTTTATATATCCTCTTGCCTAGTCACTTACCTATATGTACATATCTACCTCAATTACCTTGTACCCCTGCACATTGACTCGGTACTGGTACCCGGGTATATAGCCAAGTTGTCGTTACTTATTGTGTATTATTTTTCTCTGTGTTGTTGGGAAGGGCCCGTGAGGAAGCATTTCACTGTTAGTCTACATGTATTCTATGCGACACATACAATTTGATTTGATCCCCTGCACTGCTGCAGAGAGGCTGTTGAATATTACATGTGATACACTGGTGTAGCATCGGAGTTTCTGTCTCCTCCAAATTCCAGCCCTGCAATTATCCCCATGGACCTGCTGCATCTGTGGAATGACAGTTCAGTCCTCCTTTTTGAAATAAACTCAAAGACAAAGGGGTTAAATAAGGCTCCCTTTGTTAGTGTCTTCCCCTCTGTACAATGCGACGTTAATGGAAACCACCCACACACACAGCTGAGACTCGGTGTGTGTGTATAAATGAGCCTAGAGAGCCCTGGGCTTTGTCATCACTTTCTCTCCCCCCCTGGCCTCCATGCATCTTTAATACAGTATAGTGACAGTGTGGATATCATATTAGGCCTTACACTGGGTCCATCTATTTAAGTAGCCGTGGTTGACAGACGGAACGGCGGTCACCTGGCTGTTTTACACTCACTGATCTGTTTGTAGCCTGGTGTGTGTATGACCATTGTGTTTTCTCTCCGCCCAGACAGCTTCCAACATGGAACAATTTATTCATTTTTTTGCCAAGAAGTACGTGGCACACTAGGACTAAATCTGGTGTTGTGAAATCTGTTTCGATACTCTAAGGTAAACGTGAGAAGAGGGGGGGGGAAAGTATTAAACTTTAAACTGCAATTTTTTTATTTCATAGTTTTAAAGAAAGAAAAAAAAATGCCGTGAATTTCACAAAACAGATATGGTCCTACATATGACCGGTAGGGGGTGATTCAGTTCAATGTACCTCAGTCCAGGCTACCAGACGGTGCTCACCTTATTGCTGTCCCCCACCCACTCAGCAACCATGGTAGGTCGTGCTGTTTTTTTAGGTTCTCTGCTGTGTGCCTCCCCCATGTTCTCAGGTCAGTACATGGGACTTCATATCCCACTTCTCATCCGTGTGATGGCTCGCTGCAGTGATGTATGAAGCGTGTTCATATGCAGCCAACAATCTGTTGTTAACGCATATGGTGTTTGATAGCTTGCGCTTTGTACTTGTAGAGCAATCATTGTACAATCTCTCAATCCAGACCATCACATTTTTTTTTTCATGGCATCTTGTAGTCGGGCGTAGATATGCCATCAGGCATTGAAGCCAACATCCTCTACCATTGGCTGCATGTCAACTGCAATCTTTTCTGTAATCAACGCTGTGATTTTGTCACTCCGTCCCTCATC
This sequence comes from Salvelinus alpinus, assembly GCF_045679555.1. Classification (NCBI taxonomy): domain Eukaryota; kingdom Metazoa; phylum Chordata; class Actinopteri; order Salmoniformes; family Salmonidae; genus Salvelinus; species Salvelinus alpinus. Next base: position 43,647,359 of record NC_092102.1, on the reverse strand, counting down.
GCCTCTGTCTGTTTGTGTCTCACCGTGCCTCCCTTTCAGATGGTTGAGCATTGCACCTGTACTGCCACTGTAGCTCATTTCCACCTCCTAAAGTTTCACCACCTTCTCATTTAACTACTCAAAGTATTGTCCATTGGCCATACAGGACTTTGCTTCCCTTTCTCACTCTCTGCCATTTTTCCAACTGTGAACAACGACGACGCTTTATAACCGTGGTAAATCATGTGAAAGATGCTTATCTCTTAACGTTACAGCATTGTTGCGTTAGGCATTTTCTGCAATTTAAATGTTTCCCTTTTATGATAATGATGATCAGAACCTGTTAGTGGTAGTTTCGTGATAACTGCACTGTGACATTTAAAAAATAAAAACAGTTTTTCAGTTCAGGATTTTTTTCCTAAAGGTTAACAATCCCAATTTCGTTTAAACGTTCACACCCCTACTGTGAGGTGTCATTATCTAGGCTAAAATGTGGACAAAGTGGGAAGCAATTGAAGAGTGTTAACCAGGTTGTGAATAAATGGCTCAGCGGTGTCAAACTAATTCTCATGGAGAGGTGTGTGTGTGTGTGTGTGTGTGTGTGTAGTTACTTTAATCAGTAAATGGCCTGTGTGTTTCCTTAGTCTGTCTGGATCAGAGCACAGCAAAGCGTCATGTAGGAGTGACGTCACCTGACGTAAGACAATGAGAGTGAATTACAGTTGGTTTGAATTGAAACCGTTAACTCAGGAGGTGACAGGGAAGACGTACATATTATCTCCCACAGAAATATAACCCCCTGCCAGAATGTTATAATGATGTCAATGGAAGATGCTCTAAGGATTAGGAAATGAAAAAAGTTAGAGTAAATCTGTGATGCCCTAACCGCAGGGGCTCTGGTGCTTGCATCTGTTGCCAGTCATGCAGTGGCAGCTAGACAGACTGCCAGTTGGACTAGTTATTGGCAGCCCATCTTTATTCCCTTGTGTTGTGCCACAAACTTACCCCAAATGTGCAATGGAACAGTCGGACTGGTCTGACAAATGCCCAGACTGCTGAACATTTTTGGGGGTCACTGGACCGGGTCCCCTAACCCAAGGATCTGAAACCTAAGCCTGTACTGTTCCCTGGGCCCCTCTGTCACAGTTTTTTTAAAATATTTTTTATTCTAAGCACAGATGCAGACTGCCAGTGGTCCAGGAGAGAAGTTCTCATGGGCTTTGACTGCACATGCTGGGTCCAGTGAAGGGAGGTAATTACCCACTAGCATGGCCAGAGTGGTGCTGTCCCTCCACCGCTCCCAGACTCTGTTCCCCCTGTGGCCTGTCTGCTGCCCAGGCCTGCAGGGCAGTGTGACAGAGACCATCAGCCCTGTGATTAGGCTCCCAGATTACTCCAGCAGCTCCCTGAGCCACGCCCAGCTCCCAGAGCTACAACCACCTGCTGCACGTTACTTGCCCTCTTCCTCCATCTATCATAGGAGGTTGGTGGCACCTTAATTGGGGAGGACGGGCTTGTGGTAATGGCTTGAGTGGAATGGTATCAAACACATGGTATCTGATGCCATTCCATTCACTCCGTTCCAGATATTATTATGAGTCGTCCTCCCCTCAGCTACCTCCAAGATTGTGGGGGCTGCTTTGTTAGATTTCAGTGCGGCTTTTGACATTATCGATCATAGTCTGTTGCTGGACAAACATATGTGTTATGGCTTAACACCTCCTGCTATATTGTGGATAAAGAGTTACATGTCTAACAGAACACAGAGCGTGTTCTTTAATGGAAACCTCTCCAACAAAATCCAGGTAAAGTCAGGAATTCCGCAGGGCAGCTGTCTAGGCCCCTTTACATTTTTCAATCTTTACTAACAACATGCCTTTGAGTAAAGCCAGTATGTCTATCCATGCGGATGACTCAACACTATACATGTCAGCTACCACAGGGACTGAAATGACTGCAGCACTTAACGAAGAGCTGCAGTTCGTTTCAGAATGGGTGGCAAGGAATAAGTTAGTATTTCAAAAACTAAAAGCATTGTATTTGGGACAAAGCATCCACTAAACCTCAACTAAATCTTGTAATGTGGTAATTGAGCAAGTTGAGGAGACTAAACTGCTTGGACTAACCCAGGATTGGAAACTGTCATGGTCAAAACATATCCATACAACAGTAGCTAGGATGGGGAGCAGTCTGTCCATAATAAAACGCTACTCTGCTTTCTTAACAGCACTATCAACAAGGCAGGTCCTAGGTTTGTTGCACCTGGACTACTGTTCAGTCGTGTGGTCAGGTGCCACAGAGGGACTTAAGAAAATTGCAATTGGCTCAGAACAGGGCAGCGCGACTGGCCCTTGGACGTACACAGAGCGCTAACATGAGTAATATGCATGTCAATCTCTCCTGGTTCAAAGTGGAGGACAGATTGACTTCATCACTGCTTGTATTTGTAAGGGGTATTGACATGTTGAATGCACAGAGCTGTCTGTCTGAACTACTGGCACACAGATCCGGCACTCATGCGTACCCCACAAGACATGCCACCATAAGTCTCTTCACAGTCCCCAAGTCCAGAACAGACTATGAGAGGCGCACAGTACTACATAGAGCCATGACTACATGGAACTCTATTCCACATCAAGTATCTCATGCAAGCAGTAAAATGTAATTTAATGTTTTAAATACACCTTATGGAACAGCGGGGACCATGAAGCTACAGATAGGCACAGACTCATGCATACATACACATGATAACATACGCACTATACACACGTACACATGGATTTTGTGTTGTAGATATGTGGTAGTAGAGTACGGGCCTGAGGGCACACACTTAATGTGTTGTAATGTTTAAAAAACTATAACTGCCTTTATGTTGCTGGACCCCAGGAAGAGTAGACAGCAGCTAATGTGGGTCCATAATAAATACACTGCCACCTACACTGAGTGTACAAAACATTTAAGGACCTCTTCCTAATATTGAGTTGCACCCCCCCTGAAAGGGTTCCACAGGGATGCTGGTCAACGTTGTGTCAAGTTGGATGGACGTCCTTTGGATGGTGAACCATTTTTGATACACACGGGAACTGTTTAAGGTGAAGAATGCAGCAGCGGTGCAGTTCTTGACACAAACCGCTGTGCCTGGCACCTACCACCAAACCCCGTTCAAAGGCACTTCAATCTTTTGTCTCGCCCTCAATGCCACACATACACAATCCATATCTCAAATGTTTCAAGGGTTAAAAATCCTTCTTTAACCTCTCTCTTCCCCTTCATCTACACTGATTTTTGAAGTGGATTCATCAAGTGACATCAATAAGGGATAATAGATGTCAGTCTGTCATGGAAAGAGCAGATGTTGTTAACATTTTGTACACTCAGTGTATATATCTTGTATTTGCTTCTCTCGTTTTTCCGTCCCATCTTTTATCATTTCGGTTCATCTTCATTTCCCTTTTTCGATGAATACAGGCAGGTCCTTAATATTTTAATTGTGTGTTTGGGGAATGGGGATAACCAATGATATCTCTTCTCGCACCTGATGACGAAGATTGGTCACCATGGCAACTTAGGTTCCGTTCGGGCAGATGTTGCGCTGGGTGGGTGGGGGGAATTGGGGGAGCTGGGCCATGGCTCTCTGTCTGAGAAATCGGGTTAGGAGTTGCCATGATCTGTCTCTCAATAAGACTAATCAGATCTGCATGTCTGTGTCTCTGTATGGCTGTATGTGTATCTCTTATCGCTGCATGTCTGTATCTCTGTATGGCTGTATGTGTATCTCTATCGCTGCATGTCTGTTTCTCTGTATGGCTGTATGTGTATCTATCGCTGCATGTCTGTATCTCTGTATGGCTGTATGTGTATCTCTATCGCTGCATATCTGTATCTCTGTATGGCTGTATGTGTTTCTCTATCGCTGCATGTCCGTGTATCTCTGTATGGCTGTATGTGTATCTCTATCGCTGCATGTCTGTTTCTCTGTATGGCTGTATATGTATCTCTATCGCTGCATGTCTGTTTCTCTGTATGGCTGTATGTGTATCTCTATCGCTGCATGTCTGTTTCTCTGTATGGCTGTATGTGTTTCTCTATCGCTGCATGTCTGTTTCTCTGTATGGCTGTATGTGTATCTCTATCGCTGCATGTCTGTTTCTCTGTATGGCTGTATGTGTATCTATCGCTGCATGTCTGTTTCTCTGTATGGCTGTATGTGTATCTCTATCGCTGCATGTCTGTTTCTCTGTATGGCTGTATGTGTATCTCTATCGCTGCATGTCTGTTTCTCTGTATGGCTGTATGTGTATCTCTATCGCTGCATGTCTGTTTCTCTGTATGGCTGTATGTGTTTCTCTATCGCTGCATGTCTTTCTCTGTATGGCTGTATATGTATATGTATCGCTGCTTGTCCGTGTATCTCTGTATGGCTGTATGTGTATCTCTATCGCTGCATGTCTGTTTCTCTGTATGGCTGTATATGTATCTCTATCGCTGCATGTCTGTTTCTCTGTATGGCTGTATATGTTTCTCTATTGCTGCATGTCTGTATCTCCATTACAGAAAGTGATTGGGGATTCATATCTAATGTCTTTAGTCTTGCTACGGAATGCTGGCTGATGATTCCTCTGATCTAGGATACATGAACTAGTCTACTATGCTCAGTGCTGGGCAGAAAACTGTCTAGGCAGATCTGGGGACTAAGGGAAAGGCCTATATTACAGTAGCACTGTCTGGCTGCACTGGATCCTCACCTGTCCCCCCTCCCTCATAGCCCTGGCTGTGACCCTCCCTACTAATGCTTGACTAACTTTGTTTTCAGACAAGTATTATTTTGCTTGTCCAAAAGCTCAGGTCACTGCAAGGAACCACTTTACAAAATATAATGTATTACAATATTTTTGAACATAGACAATCAGACAATAATGTAGGCTACACTCTGCCTATTGGCTGCTTTGCATATCTGTCAAAAAAATAAAAACAACACTGTCCCTTTAAGGCTCTCCTGCAGGATGGTTGGCCACCCTTTTAAAAACATTTATTTATTTAACTAGGCAAGCCAGTTAAGAAGAAAATCTTATTTACAATGACGGCCAACCGGGGAACAGTGGGTTAACTGTCTTGTTCAGGGGCAGAATGACAGAATTTTACCTTGTCAGCTCGGGGATTCGATCTACCAAACTTTTGGGTTACTGGCCCAGCGCTCTAACCACTAGGCTACCTGCCGCCCTTGGTAGCCTATAAAATATTGCAACATTACAATTACAACCAAATACTTTTTATGTCTTTATAAAATAATTCCCTTCAGGGCTTGAAATTAGGGCCGGCCCGTCGTCCCTCAGACGATAAATATGTCTACGGTTCGAAACAGACTCTGGGACAGTTCTCGGACTACAGATTAAACATTCGTACAACCACTGCACACCATTTTTAGTGTAAAGCAATGAGGCTGATGCAGCAGATCAGACCGTTTTAGTTTAAAATGTTGATTGTTTTATTTCTTCATATTTTAAGCTCAACAAATCAAATCAAGTTTATTTTATATAGCCCTTCGTACATCAGCTAATATCTCGAAGTGCTGTACAGAAACCCAGCCTAAAACCCCAAACAGCAAGCAATGCAGGTGTAGAAGCACGGTGGCTAGGAAAAACTCCCTAAACTCCCAAATGCACACATACATGGCTGTTGGCTAGTATAGGCATATGCACTGTTCCAAAAAGTAATTACTGGTGAAAACACCGTTCTCAAAAGTGCATCGCATGCACGTGCGATTTCATGTGATGAAGATGAAAATACTCCGTTAGAAAGAGGGGGAATCTGATAGCAACATTTAGGATGGGTTATTAATATGACTAGGATTATGCCTTGGTTGCTTTGGGACAATGAAAGAATATTGAATTTGAAAACCAATGGAACATGAGAGAAATGCTGGTTTCAATGGCATTGAGTGTTAGTTCCCTCAACATTTGTATGGTTGTGTTTTGGCTAGGCTACTTTGAAACAAGATAAGACATGCTTCATAAAATGTCCAGGTTTTAAACGATATAGTGAATGGTTAAATAGTTTCAAAATGCTGACCGCCGCCTCTCAGATTCAAGGTGGGTGATGTGCTATACACAACTTGCACTGTCTTTCACTCGGATCTTGTGACCATTTGATCTGAACCAACTGTGCCTCGTATGTCGACAGAATCAAGCCTTTAGACGTTAATGTTAGTTGTCCTTCATTATATTTGTCGAACATGACTGGCTTTTAGCCTATATTTATACACTTCAAAATCTCATTCAAGTTCAGCTTCATTTTCTGGTGCTCCCCTCATGTCAGCGTCAGTTTTAACATGAGGCTGTAGCCAATATGCATATCACCTACACTTTGATCTGTAGGCTTTTTTTTTTTAAATATATGTACATCGAAAAATTTATTTTTATTTTTCCAATGTCGGCCTCCAAACCTGGCCGGCATAATTGTTTGATTGTAATTTTTGAATTTTTTTACTTGTCCATTTCGACATCTTAAATCTATATTCTTCTTGTCCGACTATATTCTTTTTTTAATTGTCCCGGACAAGATGGCAAGCGTTAATGTCGAGCCCTGCTACTCTGTCAACTGCTTTTCTCAAACTCATTATTTATCAACTCATCTGACATGTTAATCTCTTCTTATTCTTTATTCCTGAAAATAAGGCTATACTAGATTACAATTGATGACGTGAGCTACATAATCTGATTGTGAAAGACTCTGTGATACACATGGTCATGGACAGGATATTGGTGTGTATGGCAATAACAGGATTTGTGATTGACGTGTTAGAAAATAGAATTTTGTGATTATTTTTTTTCAAGGGAAAAGGTCATCTCAGTCCTGTCTTGTGTATGCCATGGTTAGCGGGATTGTGGGCGTGTTAGTTTGACCGACTCATCCACGGCTGATATCTTGGGACAGTGTCTCTGTTGCTGCAGAGCTCCTGACTAGGGTTTAATAGCAGGAACCGGGTTACAGAGATTTACTGAGATTTCACCCACTCCGTTTTCCCGGGATAAATAATTGAGGAACCGGTGAAATATAAAGATTTATTTCTATCAACAGCATGACGTGAAATGGAATTGTTAAATTATATGCAATGTCTAAATCTGGCTTCTCTATGGCCTCTGTCTGCATGATCAATCATCAATGCTGAGAGTGGGGACAGACGGTGCATCTCATATGGATCGCAGTTTACAATGCATGTATCATATTGTTTTCTTGCGACAGGTACATTTACTGCAGCATAGCCTATGCATGCCTAATTTACATATCACCATCTGGCTTTCAGGGGGTCACCTTATTTTTGATTTGTAAAAAAGCAGCTGCACAGTTTTCTTTTTTTTTAAACAACCCTATCACTCAAATATCATTGCTTTAAACGGTAGGAAGGATGTGTGGTCCAAATCTTAGTTAGTTGTCACGATCTGCTTACCTATAACTATTATTTTTATATTTAACTTATTTCCAGATATCTTCGGAACTACCCACAATGCACTATTTCTCAAGGTCATATGGAGGATCTACTCTGTGCTAAAGAGTTCATATGCTAGCTCGGCCTGGGTACCGTTAGCAACACCTCTTGATTTTCACAGACTTTGTGGCTGTATTATCTAGTTGGAACGCTTTAGACTGCAGGATCTGGTGCATTCTTGCAGTGGGCTCAAAATGAAAGACAAAATCATACCTGCTTGCTCTAATTGTGCAACAGTGGTGGTACCTTGTCTCTTCTCCTTTTTGTTTTGTCAACTTTTTGTCATGATCTCTGAAGTAGGCGACGCAAGTTGTAACTTTTTCCACCTTACTTAGTGCTAGTGCTAGTTGATTTGACATCTGGAAGCTATCCATTTTGAATTTTTCTCGCTATTGAATTTCCCTCACTCTTACTTACAGATTGATGCCTGGGGCCCATTCGATGGTATCTGCTCTTTTGTTCTGCGGTTGTTATGTGTTGTTTTAACTGGTTTTCAGTAGTTGGGCTCTAGCATGCCGACCGTAGCCGTGCTGGTTGTCTAGGCTGGCTAGGCTAATGTTACCTGGTTATGCTAATAGCTAACTTTAGCTGGCTACCTTTTTTTATTAAAGTTTTGTTGATTACTGGCTAACATAACTGAATATTAGTGATGCACCGATATGACATTTTTGGCCGATACCGATATTTTCCTTGCCCCTAAAAAAACGATACCGATATTTAAAATGTTAGTGGCTATTTTAAGCATTCAGTACAGTTAAATAGTTAACACACACACATGGACGCATCGGTCTCAGGCTGTATCACATCCGGCCATGATTGGGAGTCCAATAGGTCAGCGCACAATTGGCCCAGCGTTGTCCGGGTTTGGCTGGGGTAAGCCGGCATTGTAAATAAGAATTTGTTCTTACCTGACTTGCCTAGTTAAATAAACATTACACACCACACTGACCAAAAAGTTATTTTGTTGGCATTTACGTATGTCCCCATTACCAGTAAAACATAATCAAAACCAATTTCTTTCACTTACTTGCTGTGCTGTTTCGCTGTTCAGTCGTTTCATTCTCAACCAGGATTTCTATGGAACGCCACTTGGGTCTTTGCATGTCAAAAAAGATACACGTCAAATATCACTAATTGACATGTCAAATAAGCTTGTTGCCCAATCAGGACCTGAATTTGACTGCGCGTCACAATTTAACGCGTTCATACATATTTTACGTAGTTATTTCACTATCACTCCTATTTCATGTCACAACGATTCATCGATACGTGTGCTATGATGCTGGTAAAGTTGTCTCGCGCACCTACAGTGCTGGTCATTAAAAAAAAAAGATGCAAATGGATGCAAACAATGTTCTTCCCCAAAAACATAGCAAAACAACATCTGTTTCAGTAGCTATATAGTTTGCTAGCTAACTATATAACTAAGTGTCATCATCTAAAATAACCCTAATTTTATAACAGTTATTATTTGATTAGTGGTCGGATCCATCTATGTGAAGCTAGCCACAAGAAATAGCCACAATAGTGGACTTTGCGGTTAGCCTTCAAAATAAAAGTATGTAATTGACAGTGATGCAAATGAATACAAATGGTACATTTTGCAGTAATTGAATAGATCATGCTAAACGAGGTTGGAATGTTGTTTATATAAAATCAACAAAAGACAATTTGTTAATTTGAAAAATCTGAAATCACACTGGATGTATTATACTTTAGAATTGCATTGGGGGCATACTTATTTTACTGTACAGCCTTACCTATAGATTGATACCATGTCATTGATCTACAATCTACTCAGTGACACCCAGAGAACATTAGGGAGAACGTTAGTCTAACTCTGAGGACGTTGGCAAAAAATATCTTGGATATTGAGTAGACTGATACCCCATTTCATTCATTCCCAATCCTTAGGAAAAGCTGTACAGTGCAATATGAATCTCAATACACACAATAGGCTGACTGAGGTGATTTCACACCTCAGAGTTGCAACGCTAATATTTGCGTAAACTCTTCACAGTTGTGTTCTGTGAGTCACCGAGTAGACTGATACCCCATTTCATTGCTTCACATTCCAACCTTGTTTAACATTATCTAGTCTAAATATGCCATGATTCCAACAATTTGTAATCTTCTGCATCACTTTCAGAGGTACTTTTATTTTGAAGGCAAACCGCAAATTCTACTATGGTGCTTAATCCCAGGGTTAAGTAGCTAGCTATTTATTTTCATGAACCGATGTTCAATTTCAATAGGCAAACAACAAGTGGCTACCTAGCTAATACTTACTCACAAGGATTACTTTATCATTGCTAAGAATAATGAAAATGACTGCAGTTTCTACTGGTCATTGTTTTCAGGCTGGTTGTATTGGTGCTACAGTGGTCCCTCCTTTAAAGTTGCGGCACACCTTGCGTGCTGCCGCAGAATTCTGTGGCACGTCATTAAATTGTCAGACATTTTTTTTCTGTTATTACTAGTTTGACCACCAGAGGGCATCTTTGAGAAGCATTTGATAGTATTCCGTATTTTTATTACCAGATCATTTAAAACCTTTTTTGTAATAACATAGTATATGGGATTGATTTTAAGAAATTTGACTTAATTAATTTGATTAATATTATGGTGTTTCTATTCAGAGGAAAAACTAAGCCCTCAAGGTTTCCATTAGGATGGAATGGAAAATATGACGCTGTACAACGTGATAGTCGGGAGTTGGCTACAGGATTGGAGGATTCTCTACATTGTTTGCCTTCATTAGACAACTTTCTTCCAATATTTCTGTAAATCAGTGATATTTATTCCCATAGTAATTTGTTATGGATCCATAACTAAATCAACATCTGCATTTTGAAAGGGTATTTCTTTTTTTAATCATTATTTAACAAAATGTGTATTAGGCTACTGTGCAGTCTACAATACATACTGTAGTAAACATGGGAAAGTGCCTAATTCCTTACATAAGGGAGAGCAGGCCATGTCTTTACTACAGAATGCGGGGCATGTGGGAGACCGGTGTTATTTCATAGTTGTGATCCTGGAATGAGTAGGTGTGTCCAAACTTTTGACTGGTACTAGCTTAATTAATTTGATTAATATTATGGTGTTTCTATTCCATCAAATAATGTAATAATTGTTCTGAAAGCAACTTTTCTGACACAAAGGAAGTCTAAGCGGACACCTACGAAGAAGGACTGTGTGATGATGGCATCTCAGGTAAGCAGCACTGGGCGTTCTTCCATCCAACTTTTACATAGCTAGTATTTAGCTCCTACGATTTAGTGTCGGTTCATAACATTCTACTATATTACATACATACCGTAGAATGATAAATCATGCAATTATTATTCTCGAGCTAACCAAAGGCATTTAGCTACGAACGCCTGTTCTCGCCAGTCGAATTGATCTAACTTTCTTTCATGGAAACTCATAAGCAGGCCATGTCATATTTGTTTCATAGTCGATATATAATCATATTTCATGACTGTGTAACGGTTAGCTTTTTTTTACAGAAGGATGAAAGAACACGAAGAGTTAGTCTTTGCAGCGTGTAGATGGTGCAGGTATCATTGCATATTTCCCATCACCTAATGAACAACCACAATACCAGTCTGGTGTTAAGCTTTCTCTGCTGTATTGACGTATCCTGAAAATGACATCTTCATCCATCTCCCCCTGCTCCCTAAATCCTCTAGGTTAGATCAGCTGTTTTGGTGAACCCCTCCTGTATCTGAACTGGCTGACAGAGGGCACAGCATGATCATAGGTGAGAGGTCACTTGGTCGGGTCAACAGGAAGTATTATTAAAAATATGCTTTACATTGAAATACAGACAGAGATGTAGTAGTCCCAGAGTTAATGATCCAAGGTCTGTTTAGCATTTCACCTCCTGATGATTATGATGACTGACCGTGTTAGATTAAAAAAACAAAAAAACAAGGCTTAATCATGGTCTCTCACTATCCATCTGTCTCTCGTCTGCAGGTATGTTTTGATGTGAGAGAGGACGCCATCGCCACCTCAACCTTCGGGCCAAATGGGGGCCCAAGGCTGGTTAGGATAAACTGCAATTGTGATGAACTGAGAGAATATTAGGGTAGCACTGCAATTCATTAATCATATGCTGTCTGCCGCTGTTCTTACCTCTTTCCCTTTCTGTCTTCTACACCTCTCTCCCCACCTCGTGTATCTTCCTTGTTTTATAATGCACACCATATGTGCATTGAAGTACAGATTGAACTTGTATATATAATATATTACAATTATCATAATTATAATGCATGTATTATGTATTTATAACACCTGGATAATGAACTTCTTTCAGTAAAGCGTTTCACATTCTCCACTGGTTGAAATTAAGTATCTCATTGAAATACTATCCTGTGTCCTCAGATTGATGCAGGGAGTTAGATATGCATATTTTTTTTTCTGTATAGGAATTACAAATCAGCGTTACTTAAATCATGTTTCTTGTCTATTGCATAGTTACAATGTGTAATCATTAATGTCCCAGGTGCAGGAGTGGTAAACACTGTTGAAGTGTATAATTGTAATACATACATGCAGACACAGCATCATTCAAATAATGGAGTTTGATATGACTGAAAAATAATGTCTCAATGTCTTTATTTGCCAAGGAAGAGTACATGATCAGTGAACATATTCAAAGTACAGGCTACAATGTGAGAATCTCATGCATGGTAATAACTACAGTACATGTATATAGGACTTGCATCCTTGGCACAGTAAAGTTATTATATTCTACTCTATCCATAGGCTTCATTAATGCCATCCAGACTTGAAGTTGATACAACAACTATGATAGCTGAGGTTCATAGATTCTGGTTCTGAACTAATATTCATACCAAACGTTTTAGGGTTGATACACAGATCGGCTACATACTTTAGCTAGCTACACATCCATAGGCATACAGTTATTTTTATCCTCTACTACACAATAAGCAAGTAAATAGTTAGCTAAGTTACTTCAGCTGCAAGGCAAGCTTACACAATAGTACGTTCAATTTGCAGTAAATGCTTTAGCTAGCTAGATTCTTTACATCCACTGTTTCCCAAGATGACAGCCTGGTTTGCTGGTTTTCTCAGGAGTCCCTAAAACATTAAACAACACGAATTATAACTCATTCTCCTATCATAACGCTGGCTAGCTAGCTAGCTGGTTAATGTTAGCTAGTCAGCAAACTTGCTAAATAGCTATTTTCGTAAATTAACTATATGACAAAAATATGTACTAACGTTTGTCTCTACATTAACTAACATTCCTCTCAATTGTACATTTTTTTGCTTGACTCGTTATGACGTTATAACTACTTACATTTGGTTCCACCGTAATGATTTGTCAGCCATCTTCACACAGGGATGGGTGGCTCGCGTCAAATTCGTCATTGGAACCACTCGATATGATTGGTCATATAAAACCCTTGGGACCCAAATGTATAATGAGTGCTCTAACTCCCCCTTGTCGTGGTCTGGAGCAATGAAGCCGTGATGCTGGGTACCTCAAAGTCCTGCGGTGAAAGCTCGCAGCTTTTAAAGGAGGAAACACTGTAGCTAGCTACCCCAGAAGTTGCAGTCGAACAAATAATGCTTTATTATCAACGCAGTATTGTAAACACATCGTTCATGGCCAGTGTTTGCTTGTTTTCAGAACATTTTTTGTACAGCTTTGACAGTGCTACTGATAGTAGTGGTGCTTGGCTTGCACGTGCAAATTCAGAATACACAACATTCTATAATAGAACTGTGTTATTTGACGTGTCAAATTAAAAGCTTATTTAACTATTCAAATAGTGTTATTGTCAAATAGTGTTCTTTGACGTGTATATCTTTTGACACGCAAAGACCCAAACGGCATTCCATAGTATGTCGTGAAGCTAATACCAGTGACGCTTTTACTGTGTAACTCCGGTAGGGCAACATCTGGAAAAATAGCGCACTTGGTAGTTTGTACTGGTGCTGGACCAGTCGGCGAAAGCCAACATCACCCACGACCGAGAACGGTTGATTGTCAAGGGCAATGAATTCCATTATCTTGGCTTTAATGGATTTCTCCTTTCTCGCTGAAATTTTCTTACTCTTTCAAATGACTGCTGGACTTGTTGACTGCTCGATGCACACAGCATTTTTAGCTAATGTTCACCGATATATCGTACATCCCTACTGAATATAGCTAACATTCTTTGATGTTTGTTTAGATTCCGTTATATATTTCCAAAACATTGGTTTACTTTTTATGTAGCTGGAAGCTAGGTGTTGATAGCAACTGGCACTGCTAATGTAACGTTAGCAGGCTGGTAGGGCTTGTGAGACAAGGGCCGATCCTACAAAAACATCTGTAGAGTCCGAATGGTTTGTGCTACAAACTATATTAAAAGCTATCCATGAAAAGCTGAGACTCTCATGATATGTTTTGCTCTGTGACACTCGCAAGCTACACAAGTCATTAGAAGGTAAGGTTAATTCTACATAGGAGATCATAGGGAATAATAAGCTCACATAGTGACTGTTACAAACGCCAAACTCACTGACTGACTTGTTTGACGTTTTGTCAATAAAACTTATGAATGCAACTTTGTCAAATTTTTGTAGTCCTGACTAAAAAAATTCTTTCTCCATAAATTCCATTCAAATTGCATCCATAATAGATCATCTTGTTCAAGGTAGATGTGCTAGCCTCCCTCTTTCAGGCAATACATTCAATGCAGTATTAGCCTTATATTTAGCTAATGAATTAGGGTTTAATATGCATAAGATTCTAATTTAGCTATAGCCTCTGCAGTGTTCTTTTGCACAATGAAACTGCTCTCCCAGGAAAAGCTAGACTAGAATAGATGGTTTGAAGAGGGACGCAAGGTTGCTCTCGTTTGCTGAACGTTAAATACAGCAGCGAAAATAACTCGCAATGAGATTGAACGAAGAGAGAGAGAGAGGGAGAAAGCATGGATGGCTATAGCAGTTATTTATTTGTCTTACAATGTAATGTCTTTGTCCTTGGCTGCCATCGACTTCATTCGACTCTTCCTGAAAGCAAATCCCTTAGCATAGTCATTGAGCTGATCTAACATGGTGGGAGAAATAATGTCTGCTTCGTTCAGGACGTCTCCAGTGATCCATCAGTAGTGCAGGCAGGTAAGCTGCAGGCAGAGTTTTGGTAACAATCATCTCCTGGGTCAGCAAGTGCAACCATCGTCAGCGACTACAGGTTTTCTCTTGGCTTTGTTTGTCCCCCTTTCAGCTTTGTCACATTGAAGGAAGTGTTGGATCCATCCCCTCTCCCGGAATAATACCGCCCCTCCAGTCTCCAGTATGCTTGGCTGATATGGTTTTAATTGAGAGCGATTGTACGGAGATGTTGCTTTGACCTCCGTCCACTTATAGCTTCCTGTTAGTGGGCTTCCCATGTTTGGTTTTCCTGCCTGTTTTGTAATTTAATCAATACTATAGAAAGAGACATGTTTGAGTGGTAGGCTCTGTTGAGTTCTCTGCTGAAAATCTCTTCATCAATGTACCCATCAAAGATGCATTCTATTTTCAGCCCACACTTTCAAATCCCTTTGTTTTCTGTCTAAAAAATTCCTTCCAGATTATGTGAGTGAGACTGTGTGAGACACAGGCATGCTGTGAAGTCCTCATCTACCCCACATATAATTAGATTTAGAACTGGGACAGACTTGGCAACGTTCACTAAAAAAACATAGCAGCACAGAGAGAGAGAGGAGCGTTCAATAAACCAGGGGACATTCATCATGACAGTCAGGATGATATCCACTACATGTGATCCTGGGGCCATTTGCTAGATCCTTGTCTTGTTGGTTCTCTTCTGGCTCATTTCACCACTACTGTAGCATTTAGACGTTGGCCACACAGTGATGACACTCTGTCACATGCTCCCCTACTGCGACAGGATAAGGGACTGTCCCCACTGACACCCCCATGGGGAGGGAGATGAGGGTCGGTGTTGACATGCCCAAATGCACATGACACACAATTTATTTTCCCTTTCTTATTGCACCCTCAGTGTGCAATAATATAGGAATTATTTTGGTGCACTGTTAGAGTTCAGTGGAATATGTCTGCCAGTGAATGGCTGAAAACTCATACTAGTATCCATTTAGGGGTTCTGACAACTTGAGTAGCTAGGCTACTACTGCGATTAAATCTAATTTCTATTTTAAATGGATTCGTCATAAAATAGAAGTGTAGCAGTTATTATACTGACAATTTCCAGCCAGACGTGTCAGTACTACTACATCAATACTCCCTCTCCATGTCATTACTTATTCATGTCCTCATTTCTAGTGCTCTCCATCTCTGGTTAACAGGATTCTTCCTGCTCTCTAATCCTGTTCTCTCTCTCTTCCCAGTTCTGCTCCCTTTCTGTGGGTAACAGAGCTCCAGTCCACACATCCTAATCTACCACTATAGCATCCTGTTCCTATCTAGTGAGCAATGTTAAGAGGACACTCTGTGTCCATGGCAACGGAGCCGCTGTTTCTCTCTTGGTTTCTCCTGATCTCTGTTTTTGAGTCTTCTATCCTCAGACTTATTCATGCTGGCAGAATACAGGATATCACTCAGGGAGTTGAAGTCAGGGAAATAAGTTGGTGGTAGTAGCTTACTACTGCTTCCTGTGTCTGATACATTTCTCTCTCTGTCTCCCTCAGGTGTTGTCAGACCTAAGTTGAGATGGACGAGCTCCAGGACGTGCAGCTGACTGAGATCAAGCCCCTGCTCACAGATAAGGTGAGTGGACAGGAAGAATAAACCCACTCCTTTACTCCCACCAATAGGTTCAGAAGTCACTAGCCTGGGCTGATCAGCTTAGCACTGCACAGCTCTGCCTTTCAGTCAGTCTGCACTCTCTGCATAGATCGGTTCCTTTTATTTACATTTGATCAATTTGCCTGCCAGGCCCCAGGGTGCTGCTGCTGCTAGTTACCCTGGGAACGAGATTGGCTGGGGTACATGGTGGTGGGGTTGGAGGTGCTGCAGGGGTGGATGTGCTATAGGGGAGAGCAGTGCTAGACTTGGACTGGAAATAGGTGCCGGTACACATTTTGGGTGCCGGTACTGTTTATATTTAGGTGCAGTAGCTCCAGCAGTAGAACATTTGAGATGTAGGTACTCAGCTCCGGTGAGCTCCTGCCCAAGTCAAGCACTGGGGAAGAGGAGAGGCTGATATGAAATTAGATTGAAATGAGATGTTATTAGATGTGATGGCAGATTAGATGTGTCTATATTGGTAGCTAGCAGATACTGGGAGCTGATGTAAGGTTGTCTACATTGTCAGGAAGAGGGCTTGCTTAGTGAGCTGTGGTTTTGATATCACAGTGAATCAGCCATTTGAGTTTCAAAACACCGTCCCACTTTGCTCACTATAGTGGATGGCTGAGGCACTTGAACCACTCTGCAAATCATTAACCCCTTGACCCTGCCTCGTTAGAATGAAAGGGCCTGACTGACTGTAGTAGGGAATGTGCCTGTGTTTTCTGCCCATGTAAAGGGCGGCAGGTAGCCTAGTGGTTAGAGCGTTGGGCCAGTAACCGAAAGGTTGCTAGATCGGATCCCGAGCTGACAAGGTAAAAATCTGTCGTTCTGCCCCTGAACAAGGCAGTTAACCCACTGTTCCCCAGTAGGCCGTCATTGAAAATAAGAATTTGTTCTTAACTGACTTGCCTAGTTAAATAAAGGTTAAATAAAAAAGGTCTTATCTGCAGTAATGATCCTGTTTTAGCTCCTCAGCGACATCTGCTCAGTGTCTCCACTCTCCGCTCCAGCAGTACATTACTGCTAATGATGAGGGTGGGTGGAGGGCTCAGTATGAGGACAGTAATGACACAGAGAGAACCCAGGGTGTCCTCCACATTGCTGGGAGCACAGCGAGACAGAGCGAGAGAGAGGCAGGCTCTGGCATCAACCACTAGAGGTAATTTACTCCACACATTGATCTGAGATGGCTCTTGTTGCCCTCTGCCGCCTCCTGGTGACACCTGTGGCTCTACAGACTCTTCTGCAGGCCTTGGAGCAGAATGACTGAGGGATAATGAGGGAGAAGAGGCGCTTCGGATCTCGTTCAATCAAAACATATATATAAATATCTGGCACTTGTTTATGACTTAAATACATCTAATTTTTCTTCTCATCCCTCTGCAGAATGGGCGTAACTTCCAGGACTTTGATTGTCAGGTGAGTCAAACGTCTCTTAAGCAGTGTTCACGTTGGCAGTTTGAAGTGACTCAAATCCAATTTTTTTGCATATCCGATAGAATCTGTTGTTTTCCTCCAGTCTGAACAGTCAAAAGCACATGGAATCGGGTATTTCAAGTCACATTTCAAACCACCTTCATAGGTGGTTTGAAATCAGATACAAATCTGATCCCTGACCATGTGACTTGTCTGAATAGTCAAATCTGATTTTCCCTCAAGTGGTTTTAGACTGTTATTTGGCATATCTTGTTTTTTGCTGGCTACTCTGTTGACAGTTGGACAAGAACATGTGGTAGCTAACTAGCTTGGTAGTTGTTTACAAACAAATTAGTGAATGTGCTAGAAAGCTATACAGATACCTAGCTAGCGAGTGGACTGCTGTGGCTAGCTAGCGAGTGGACTGCTGTGGCTAGCTAGCGAGTGGACTGCTGTGGCTAGCTAGCGAGTGGACTGCTGTGGCTAGCTAGCGAGTGGACTGCTGTGGCTAGCCAAAAAGGACTCGTTTTTGAAAGTGTGTGCACACACACACCCATTGTTACTATGACAACTAGCGTAGCCATGTCAACAAACAGATGTCTGAACACACACACATCCGATTTGGTCACTTAGAGCTTGCTGTTTGCACAGTCGCTATTTCTTAACAGATTTGAAAAGCGAAAGCGCAAAGAGAACTGTGAAGACAGTCTAAATATGTGTAGTCCAATTTAGAAGCGTATGCAACCCATCATTCATTAGCTAAATGTCAGGCCTAACACTGCAGTGAATAGCCTATAGCCTACCCAATGAATTTACACAGTGAAATATATATTTTTGATCAGATGATGAAATAACAGGTAGCCTAGGATGGTGTGCTCCCCAGGCTGCGCTCCAGCTTTTTAGCGAAAACAAAATGATCATACCTAGACTATAACAACACAAAATAATATTTCTAAATGTTTTGTTGTCATTGGTGTGGACGGCCCTTTGACCATTCTACTGTGAATAGGCCTAGTCTGAGATTGTTGCAGCTTTAGGCCTACCCATAGTAGAATGGTCAGTCTGAGATCGATGCAGCTTTAGGCCTACCCACAATAGGATGGTCACTCTGTGAGATCGTTGCAGCTTTAGGCCTACCCACAATAGGATGGTCAGTCTGAGATCGTTGCAGCTTTAGGCCTACCCACAATAGGATGGTCAGTCTGTGAGATCGTTGCAGCTTTAGGCCTACCCACAATAGGATGGTCAGTCTGTGAGATCGATGCAGCTTTAGGCCTTCCCACAATAGGCGCGTCGACGCGTTTCCCCGTGGCGCGTCGTCACGGTAACCTTCTCCCCGTGGCGCGTCGTCACGGTAACCTTCTCCCCGTGGCGCGTCGTCACGGTAACCTTCTCCCCGTGGCGCGTCGTCACGGTTCCTTCTCCCCGTGGCGCGTCGTCACGGTTTACTTATTTCCTCTATACAGTCAGCCTAAAAACACACTCCTCTCGGTTGACCCTGTTGGACACATCTCTATGGTGATTGATTGGCTAATCGACTGCTTGTGGCGGGGCGTGGGCGATGTATGTTGTCAGCATGTGATGAGCACAGCCTCGTGTCCTCTGGGTTGATGTGTAGTAGATTGCTGTTATTAGACTGAGTGTGGATGTATTCACTGAATCCAAACAACCCTGAGGCTTTACAATGCAATACATGCAACCCAGCCGCCTGCAGGAGCCTTGAGAGAAGCCTTGCTGCATCTGATTCCCTTAATGACTCTTCTTCTCTTTCAGTCCTTCATTGCTTTTCTTCCTTAATTAACATCCTGTGTCTCAGCGGGCTTATGAAGCACCAGGTTTACCTCATCTTGACAGTTTCAGACACGCAGACAGACAGGGACGGGCGGGGGCAGGCAGGCAGACGCGCAGGCGCTCGCGCAGGCAGACAGACAGACGCAGGCAGCACGGCGCCCTCCCCCCTCATGGCAGCACGGCGCCCTCCCCCCTCATGGCAGCACGGCGCCCTCCCCCCTCATGGCAGCACGGCGCCCTCCCCCCTCATGGCAGCACGGCGCCCTCCCCCCTCATGGCAGCACGGCGCCCTCCCCCCTCATGGCAGCACGGCGCCCTCCCCCCTCATGGCAGCACGGCGCCCTCCCCCCTCATGGCAGCACGGCGCCCTCCCCCCTCATGGCAGCACGGCGCCCTCCCCCCTCATGGCAGCACGGCGCCCTCCCCCCTCATGGCAGCACGGCGCCCTCCCCCCTCATGGCAGCACGTGATGACTATTGATGAGGGGCATCATTAAAGATGGTTGTCATGGTATGAATCATTATGTTGGCCAATCCACCTGCTCTTCTCCCAGAATATGTCACAGTATTTTCCGAGCCTTATTACTGTTTAAAGGGGTTGGAAAAGGTTGCTGTACTTTGTCACTCAGTTGGGTCTCCTATCCGTGTTTGTTATGAGTCAGAAATGGATTGGAGGAACGTTGGTGTAGTAGGAGGGAATGGAGGACAGTGTTCCCAGTGTGTGTTCTGTTGCTTTTCAAGGTACACTGGAGAACATTGGGGTGGACTGAGTTGTGGTTATGATAGTGGACACTGTGGAGAACATTGGGATGGACTGAGTTGTTGTTATGATAGTGGACACTGTGGAGAACATTGGGATGGACTGAGTTGTGGTTATGATAGTGGACACTGTGGAGAACATTGGGATGGACTGAGTTGTGGTTATGATAGTGGACACTGTGGAGAACATTGGGATGGACTGAGTTGTGGTTATGATAGTGGACACTGTGGAGAACATTGGGATGGACTGAGTTGTGGTTATGATAGTGGACACTGGAGAACATTGGGATGGACTGAGTTGTGGTTATGATAGTGGACACTGTGGAGAACATTGGGGTGAACTGAGTTGTGGTTATGATAGTGAACATTAGAGTGGACTCAGTTGTGCCTAGGCTAATGGACCATTCACCATTTTATCTTTTGTCACAAAAAAGAGAGAGGCATGGTTGTCATGGCAATCCCCTCAACTCTATTCTTTACAAAGCAGATAGAGGATGTTCTTTTTCCATCCAAGTGGTTGAGGGGAAATGGAGTTTCATTACTGTACTTAAAAGCACCGGTGCCTCCAGAAGAGGGCATCATGAGCACACGTGTGAATCTCCGAGTCAACCCCAGGGAACATGGTTATAGAATTATTGCAAAACCTTCCATTGATGTAATGAACTATTGTTGACAGAGCTGAACTCAACATGTATTCGCTTTAGCCTCACTGATCATGAGGACTTAATGAATGGTTCGCCGACTGGATAGCATGTGTACGATCAGGGAGGTTCTCGAGGCTAATGAAAAGTGTGCTTTGGTTTGATAATGGTGTCCCTGACTGAACAGGTTTAGGCCATCACTATCTTGTGCTTGGTTTTATTAGTTACATGTTAGTCATTTAGCAGACGCTCTTATCCAGAGCGACTTGCAGTAGTGAGTACATACGTTTTTCGTACTGATTTTATGTGACGGCTTAACACCAAACTATCCTCCATCCTGGCCTGTCATGTGGGCTGCCTGTTTTCTGCATAGGGCATCACAGCAGCCAGTGAGACTGCGTCGGGACGAGTGATTTTGAATGGCAGAAGGCCTGGGATTAAACGATACAGTGCTGACAGCAACCTTGCCTATCATGTCCACTCAGTGTTTTCCCTATACTGTAGGTCAGCCATGTTGTCTCTCCTGGTGCCATGTGACCTAGATGGGCTAGCTATCTTAAGATGAACACACTAACTGTAAGTCGCTCTGGGTAAGAGTGTCTGCTAAATGACTAACATGTAAGTGCCAATGGGAGAGGGGTGAGGAGGGCTGAGAGAGTGTGAGGGAAAGGGGAGTGATTCAGTGTCAGGGGAAGAACACTAATGGTTGGATCGGAAGAGGATCAATAAACTACCTGTGGATTGGCTGATACTGAACACCTGACTAAAATATTAGGTTTAGGCATGATATGGTAATAACCTCACATAGACGTCTAATCCATTCCAATCCATAGAGTTCTTAGAAAATGGCGTGTTGGTGGTTGATTTGGGTATTAGCATGTCATGTGCATACCATCCGTTTCCTTTAGGTCTGGCTGCCCCCTAACATGCCGACTAGACCGGGTGCGCGCACTGCTGAAGGGCAGGGTCCGAAATCCTGCCTGCCGATAGATGTTGGGAAGCTGCCTGCCGAGAGACTGATTTATTCTGATGAAGTCGTTATTGGAGCCATATGGTTGAGATATTTATATCCCGACATGGCCGGTAGGGGTAGGGGTGGTGGAGAGGAAGAGGGGTAGGTGAATGCACACTAAGGTCAGTGTAAACACATGGAACATTGGTATAGGGAAAACATACAACTCACTGTAAGTATGTAGCGCCCTCTGTGACCGATGCCATGAACTACAATTTTATGAGTAGAGCTATTTCTATGCAAGCATGAAGTTACTATTTCTTGTGACAATTGTTTTAGTTTTTTTATATTAAATTTTACCCTTTTTCTCCCCAATTTCGTGGTATCCAATTGTTAGTAGTTACTATCTTGTCTCATCGCTACAACTCCCGTATGGGCTCGGGAGAGACGAAGGTCGAAAGCCATGCGTCCTCCGAAACACAACCCAACCAAGCCGCACTGCTTCTTAACACAGGGCGCATCCAACCCGGAAGCCAGCCGCACCAATGTGTCAGAGGAAACACCGTGCACCTGGCGACCTTGGTTAGCGTGCACTGCGCCCGGCCCGCCACAGGAGTCGCTGGTGCGCGATGAGACAAGGATATCCCCACCGGCCAAACCCTCCCTAACCCGGACGACGCTAGGCCAATTGTGCGTCGCCCCACGGACCTCCGGTCGCGGGCGCGAACCCAGAGTCTCTGGTGGCACAGCTAGCGCTGCGATGCAGTGCCCTAGACCACCTGGGAGGCCTTCTTGTGACAATTGTTGAGCTGATAGTTCAGCACTGCACACAATTATTACCTCAAGTTGGCAGTTGGTTATCTGAGCACAACAGCCTTACAGCCTCACACTGCAGCGAACGCCTGGTTTCCGCCTCTTCCTACATCGAATATGTGCTCAGAGTGGGTAACCTGTAGAGAGGGGGCTGAATGTGGCCCAGGGAACCCTCGTTTGCAGGGATTCCCTCTCCCCCTCACAGTAATGTCACTATGAGGGAGGTGTTTCCTGTCAATATGTTTGAATACGCTCACAGACAGGTGTCTCTCAAAGATCTCTACCTTTGTAGATCTCTGCTATCAGAGGTGGTCTGCACAGCTATAGACTGTTCGGGGCCAGCTCCCTGTCTTTCTGGGCCTGAGGAGGATATCCTTGTCCCAGCATTACTTCGGCGACCCCATTCATATGACCCACATAAATGGTTCAAAACTTGTAAAGAAAGTGTTATCTAACATTTGTTGTGTAATTCCAGGCATGCCACTTTACATCAATTAGCCAGATGATGGTCATTCTAACCCCAGGAACCTGCTCTAATTTGGGTTTGTCTCCAGATTGGAGGTGGAGAGATTAGCCTGCTGCAGGCCATGGCAGCTGGGGATCCCAGGGTTGAGCCGAGGATCCCAGGGTTGGGCAGAGGTAGCAACAATAGCACTGACCCAGTTTGGAGCGTAGTTTTGGGCTGCTTTCCCTGTCCTGAATCGGCCCTAATCCTGACCTCCAAATCCATCGTGTACTCGTTTTAGCAGATCTACAGTGTTTCTGCCACAGTGTCTCTGTATGTTTACAGTGAGTATACCAAACATTAGAAACACCTTCCTAATATTGAGTTGCCCCCCCCCCCTTTGCCCTCAGAACAGCCTGAAGTCGTCGGGGCATGAACTCTACAAGGAGTAAAAAGCCTTCCACAGGGAAGCTGGCCCATGTTGACTCCCAATACTTCCCACAGTTCTGTCAAGTTGGATGAATGTCCTTTGAACCATTCTTGATACACACGGGAAACAGCATTGCAGTTCTTGAAACACTCAAACTGGTGTGTCTGGCACTTGTATCATCCTCATCCAGAGCCAATGGCTAAATAACAGACTTTTAGTGCAAACTGGTTCTGAAATGGACTGCCATCACAATGTATAGTAGCCTAACTGGAGACTGAGGAGAGCTAGTTCTTACCTTTCAATGAATGCCTTATGTTGTAGGCTGTGTTATGTTGCACTACTGTGCTGTAACCGTTGTCTCCTGATTTATTATTGCTGAAAGACTGCAACATGAAGGAACGAACAATGGGCCACAGACATTGCTGGTGCTACTGTCTGTCTGGATATCCCTCTGACAGAGAAACTGAGTGGACATTGCTGGTGCTACTGTCTGTCTGGATATCCCTCTGACAGAGAAACTGAGTGGACATTGCAGACAGGGTCCAGAGAGCTGGCTGGCTAGCCCTGGCTGAGAAAGCCATATTGTCTTCTTGACATCCCATATCTGCAGTTAACCCCCCCCAATTCATGCCAATGCTCCCTCCGTCTCGGTTCTGGTGCTGCAGACAGCAGGCCAGGGAGGCAGAGCAGAAAGATTGTTTCCCAATGAACAGACTGAGGATTAAACCCAGGCCAGGCTCCTTACATGCTGACCACACCAGTCACGTCGTGTGCACATACATGTTATTCAATCATTGTACCCACACTTCTCCCGCGCATCAACAAGCGTCTGCGTAGCCAGGTGCTAAAATAGAACTTGGTTCTATTTGTGAAGCTTGACATGCTGCAAGTCCCGTCTATCCCATCTCCTCATTGGTTTTTAGGAGCATATACCCATGTGGGTGATTGAAAGATGAACGGAGGTCCACACTCCAGTTAGTGGTGGTAATGCACCTTAAAGTTGGTTGCCAACCGCCATATGAAGTCTGAAGAAGAAGAAGCCTGAAGGAGGAGAGATTACTAGAAACAAACTTGGTTTACCCTTTTATCTGTGGAGTAATATTCAGAGTAGAGGACCTTGTGCATTTCAGGTCAAATAACAACCCAATGTTTATATCCCAGGACAAATTAGCTAGCAACAGCAAGCTAGCTAGCTAAATTGCTATAAATGTTTAATTATTTTCAACCTGTCCCCAAATTAATATAGTTGGTTCAGAGTTTGTTTTGATATTACAAACTGTGTCTGTTGTGGCTGGACAAAATCAACATGTGTGCGAAAGCGCGCGCACCCGGTCTAGTCAGCATGTTAGAGGGGGCAGCCAGACCTAAAGGAAACGGATGGTATGCACATGACATGCTAATACCCAAATCAACCACCAACACGCCATTTTCTAAGAACTCTATGGATTGTAATGGATTAGACGTCTATGTGAGGTTATTACCATATCATGCCTAAACCTAATATTTTAGTCAGGTGTTCAGTATCAGCCAATCCACAGGTAGTTTATTGATCTTCTTCCGATCCAACCATTAGTGTTCTTCCCCTGACACTGAATCACTCCCCTTTCCCTCACACTCTCTCAGCCCTCCTCACCCCTCTCCCATTGGCACTTACATGTTAGTCATTTAGCAGACACTCTTACCCAGAGCGACTTACAGTTAGTGCATTCATCTTAAGATAGCTAGGTGGGACAACCACACATCAATCACAGTAAGCTACTTTGAGGGTTAATTGATCAGCAAAGTCAGTGCTAGTAAGGGGGGAGGAAAGTAAAGTGCGAGTGTTTAATTCACGAAAGGCTTTTTTTAAGATACTCTTTGAAGAGGTAGGGTTTCAGATGTTTTCGGGAAGATGGCCAGTGACTCTGCTGTCCTAGCTTCAGGGGGAAGATGGCCAGTGACTCTGCTATTCTAGCTTCAGGGGGAAGATGGCCAGGGACTCTGCTATTCTAGCTTCAGGGGGAAGATGGCCAGTGACTCTGCTGTCCTAGCTTCAGGGGGAAGATGGACAGGGACTCTGCTGTCCTAGCTTCAGGGGGAAGATGGACAGGGACTCTGCTGTCCTAGCTTCAGGGGGAAGATGGCCAGGGACTCTGCTGTCCTAGCTTCAGGGGGAAGATGGACAGGGACTCTGCTGTCCTAGCTTCAGGGGGAAGATGGCCAGTGACTCTGCTATTCTAGCTTCAGGGGGAAGATGGCCAGGGACTCTGCTATTCTAGCTTCAGGGGGAAGATGGCCAGTGACTCTGCTGTCCTAGCTTCAGGGGGAAGATGGACAGGGACTCTGCTGTCCTAGCTTCAGGGGGAAGATGGCCAGGGACTCTGCTGTCCTAGCTTCAGGGGGAAGATGGACAGGGACTCTGCTGTCCTAGCTTCAGGGGGAAGATGGACAGGGACTCTGCTATTCTAGCTTCAGGGGGAAGCTTGTTCCACCATTGGGGTGCCAGGACAGCGAAGAGCTTGGACTGGGCTGAGCGGGAGTTGCCTTCCCATAGGGGTGGGAGAGCCAAGAGACCAGAACGGAGTACTCAGGTTGGGGTGTAAGGTGTGAGCATCCGGTGCATTAGGAAAGTATTCAGACTCCTTCCCTTTTTCCACGTCTTATTCTAAAAAAGAATGATGAGGGGGAATAAACAAAATAACAATCTACACACAATACCCCATAATGACAAAGCGAAAACAGGTTTTCTGGCAAATTTGCAAATGTATTAAAAATAAAAAACCTTATTTACATAAATATTCAGACACTTTTGTATGAGACTAAATTAAGGTGCATTCTGTTTCCTGTTTCCATTGATCATCCTTGAGATGTTTCTATAACTGGATTGGAGTCCACCCGTGATAAATTAAATTGATTGGACATGTTATCAGGGCCCACAGTTGACAGTGGATGTCAGTGCAAAAACCAAGCCATGAGGTTCGAAATAATTGTTCCTCGAGCTCTGAGGCAGAATTGTGTCGAGGCACAGATCTGGGGAAGGGTACCAGAAAATGTTTGCAGCATTGAAGGTCCCCAAGAACACAGTGCAGTGGCCTCCATCATTCTTAAACGGAAGAAGTTTGGAACCACCAAGACTCTTCCTAGGGCTGGCCGCCCAGCCAAACTGAGCAATCCGGGGAGAAGGTTCTTTGTCAGGGAGGTGACCAAGAACCCGATGGTCACTCTTGACAGAGCTCCAGAGTTCCTCTGTGGAGATGGGAGAACCTTCCAGAAGGACAACCATCTCTGCAGCACTCCAGATCAGGGCTTTATAGTAGAGTGGCCAGACGAAAGCCACTCCTCAGTAAAAGGCACATGACAGCCCGCTTGGAGTTTGCTAAAAGGCCCCTGAAGGGCGGACCGCGAGAAACAAGATTCTCTGGTCTGATGAAACAAAGATTGAACTCTTTGGCCTGAATGCCAAGTGTCATGTCTGTATGAAACCTGGCACCATCCTTATGGTGAAGCATGGTGGCAGCATCATGATATGGGGATGTTTTTCAGCGGCAGGGACTAGGAGAATAGTCAGGATCGAGGGAAAGATGATCGGAGCAAAGTACAAAGAGGTCCTTGAAGAAAACCTGCTCCAGAGCGCTCAGGACCTCAGACTGGGGTGAAGGTTCACCTTCCAATAGGAAAATGACCCTAAGCACACAGCCAAGACAATGCAGAAGTGGCTTCGGGACAAGTCTCTGAATGTCCTTGAGTGGCCAAGCAAGAGCCCGGACATGAACCCGATCAAACATCTCTGGAGAGACCTAAAAATAGCTGTGCAGTGGCGTTCCCCATCCAACCTGACAGAGCTTGAGAGGATCTGCAGAGAAGAATGGGAGAAACTCCCCAAATACAGGTGTGCCAAGCTTGTAGCGTCATACCTACGAAGACTAGGTGCTGTAATCGCTGCCAAAGGTGCTTCAACAAAGTACTGAGTAAAGGGTCTGAAATGCTTATGTAAATAATTTCAATATTTAATTTGTAATAAATGTGCAAAAAAATCTATACCTGTTTTTGCTTTGTCATTGTGTGGTATTGTGTGTAGATTGATGAAGGAAAAAAAACAATTCACTACATTTTAGAATAAGGCTGTAACGTAACAAAGTGGAAAAAGTTGAGGGGTCTGAAACTTTCCGAATGCACTGTAGCCTGCTCTTAAATGCTAGTAAAACTAAATGCATGCTCTTCAACCGATCGCTGCCCCTACCTACCCGCCCGACTAGCATCGCTACTCTGGCTTAGAATATGTGGACAACTACAAATACCTAGGTGTCTGGTTAGACTGTAAACTCTCCTTCCAGACTCACATTAAGCATCTTCAATCCAAAATTACATCTAGAATCAGCTTTCTATTTCGCAACAAAGCCTCCTTCACTCATGCTGCCAGACATATCTTCGTAAAACTGACTATCCTACCGATCCTTGACTTCAGCGATGTCATTTACAAAATAGCCTCCAACACTCTACTCAACAAATTGGATGCAGTCTATCACAGTGCCATCCGATTTGTCACCAAAGCCCCATATACTACCCACCACTGCGACCTGTATGCTCTCCGTTGGCTGGCCCTCGCGTCATATTTGTCACCAAACCCACTGGCTCCAGGTCATCTATAAGTCTTTGCTAGGTAAAGCCCCGCCTTATCTTAGCTCACTGGTCTCCATAGCAACACCCACCCGTAGCACGCGCTCCAGCAGGTATATCTCACTGGTCATCCCAAAAGCCAACACCCCCTTTGGCTGCCTCTCCTTCCAGTACTCTACTGCCAATGACTGAAACAAATTGTAAAAATCACTGAAGCTGGAGTCTTATCTCCCTCACTAACTATAAGCATCAGCTGTCAGAGCAGCTTACCGATCACTGCACCTGTACACAGCGCATCTGTAAATAGCCCAACCAACTACCTCATCCCCATTTCTTTCTTTTGCACCCCAGTATCTATACTTGCACATCATCTGCACATCTATCACTCGTGTTAATGCTAAATTGTAATTATTTCGCCACTATGGCCTTTTTATTGCCATACCTCCCTAATCTTAATACATTTGCACACACTGTATATACATTTTTCTATTGTATTATTGACTGTATGTTTGTTTATCCGATGTGTAACTCTGTTGTTTGTGTCGCACTACTTTGCTTTATCTTGGCCAGGTCGCAGTTGTAAATGAGAACTTGTTCTCAACCGGCCTACCTGGTTAAATAAAGGTGAAATAAAAAATAAACAAAGCCTGAAGTTAGGGAGGGGCAGTTCCTCTTGTTGCTCCGTAGGCAAGTACCATGGTCTTGTAGTGGATGCGCGTTTCGACTGGAAGCCGGTGGAGTTTTTGCGGAGGAGCGGGGTGACATGGTAGAATTTGTTCAACCTACTGGCCCACCTGACCTTCTAAATGCAATTACAAAGGGCTACTGAGTGCCCAGACGACCGTGAGAGCTTTGTGCAGCAAGAAACACACTCCCTCCCCCTTCTTCCTCCACGTCTCTCTCGAGCTTCCATTCACACCGCCTCGCCACTCCCTCAGTCTCTCTCCCTCTCTCCCTCCCCTCTCACACACATTCTCCTCCCATCTTTTGATGGGACCAGCTGCTGCTATCGAAAAAATTTCAGTCGTTCCTTGTGGGCTCTCCTCTCCGTTCTGTCGCTGCCCCCTCTCCGCCGTCATCTCTCCGCCACTACCGCCCCTTTCACAGACAACACAGGGACAGACAGCACTCTTCTCTCCTTTCTCTGGCTGACAAAATGACAGCCGTTATGGACCTCAATCAGATTGCCATTGCCTGTTCGGCCATTGCTGTGGTGGTGAGTGAGACTGTCTGTTAGATTGTGTGGGGTTGTGTTTATTGCTGATACCATCGCCAGTCACCCTCCGTGGCCTGCCTGTTGCTGGAGCTCTGAGCAGCAGTGTGTTCGATTTCTCTGGGTTGTTTCTCGGGGGTGTGATCTCTATGGCATGGGAAAGTGGGTGTTAGGCAGTGTGGTGATGTGGGCGAGCGTATGACTGAGGAAACAAAAAACCTGCTGAGCATATTTGTGCTAGTGAGTGTGACTGTGTTGTGTTCGTGACGAAGAGATAATGCATCTGTCTTTGTCTCTGTCTCTCTGTGTGTGTTTTATTCACCCTCTTACTGATGCCGATCCAGCGAAAGGCGAATGAACAGTGTTGTCAGTGTATCAATACACCAGGCAGGTAAAGGGTTTGTCACAGTCAGGGGCCTTGAGAATATCAATCAGACTGAGGGAAATGTGACAGGCGTCTAGCAAGTGGAAAGCATTGCGAAGGTGGGAAGAGTACAGAGACTGCATTGTTTACCCCATCCAGTGGAGTGAAGGGTGTGACAAGAGGAATGGGGGTGGGTTTAGTCCTGGGGGTGGGTTTAGTCCTGGGGGTGGGTTTAGTCCTGGGGGTGGGTTTAGTCCTGGGGGTGGGTTTAGTCCTGGGGGTGGGTTTAGTCCTGGGAGTTTAGTCCTGGGGTTTAGCCCTGGGGGTGGGGTTTAGTCCTGGGGGTTTAGCCCTGGGGGTGGGGTTTAGTCCTGGGGGTGGGGTTTAGCCCTGGGGGGGGGGGGGGGTTAGTCCTGGGGGTGGGGTTTAGCCCTGGGGGTTAGTCTTGGGCGAGCGAGGGACCAGATTTATTTTTTAAATGGACGCTCCGCTTGCTTACTGAGTCACTACCTGGTTCCACTGTGTGGACTGGACCTAACTGGTTCCTGCGCTTCCTTCACTTCCTTCACTGCGTTCAGTGGTGGTGTGGTCCTGCCTAGACTAAAACCCAGACTCCTACCACACAATGGGTTAGGTTATCCATCTCTCCTCCCTGTGTCTCTTTCGCCCCAGGCTACTGGGAGACATACACACTACAACCACACATAGATACAGTACAATGCCATTAAAATCATTGAGGATGACACCAAAAAGTTTAAACGTATTCTGTTGTGGTCCTCATGAAAATACATGCAAACAAAATATACACGATTATAACATAAACAAAATGCTTCTCAAATTCATCTCAATAGGGAGGAAACCGTTAAAGGAATAAAATAGATGACCAAGTAACGTTAATTGAAACAATTATACTTTAAGCCTGTGCCGTTTTTAAAGCATTTTGTCCATGAACCATTTCTTAACTTCCTAGCGTACGGATGGTTTTGATATCGTTTGGTCCACCATTCCGTTCCTCTGCTCCAGTGTTAAGGACAGAGCTCAGCGGTCTGATAGTGACAATAGGGAATCTGGTGTGATGGCTGTGAGAGAAATGTAATGAAATTAAATGAAATTAAAATAACCAGATATGTAACTGGGGGTAAGGTCATGTATAACTTTTAAAAACCTTCTACAGTTTGAGATCAACTGGAAGCCAGTTAATTTTCCTGAAATGATTAGGATCCATGTGCGTCCTAGGGCTGAGCTTGAGTATAATTCTCATTAGTTGGTTTTGGTGTGTTTTGAAGTTTGTCCTTCAGGTTTTAGGGTTATGGCATTGAACAATGAGATACAAGCATGGTCATAGTGGCACTGTATCAGAGATGTTGCCACGGTCCTCAGTCTCTGTATCCAGGAACTTGGCTACCTTTGCCAGGAACTTTTTCCTGAAGTGAACCTTCCAAATGTTCACCTGTCATGTGTTGGTCTAGTTCACATCCCAGAGCATTTTTCCTTCACCTCTACACCATTACACTTGACTGAGAAGTTGGAAGAGTTTCTCACTTTGTGTTTGGAACCAAACAGGATACATTGTCTTCCCTAAATGCAGAGACTGTTGTCGGATAACCACTTACTGACTTTAGTCAGTTGGCTGCTTAGGTTCTTTTCAATGGTCTCGTTTTCCTAATGTGAAACCAAGAGGGCAGCATCATCCACATACAGGAACAGAGGGCATGAACAGGCAGAGTCCATGTCATTTAGGTAGAGTAACAAATCGAAGACCCCAAAATGCTCCCCAGGGGTACATCACAGTTTATCTCCTTAGCGTCAGACGGTGTCCTGCCCACATCCACCCTTTGGATCCTATCAGTTAGGTATGACGTCATCCTATCAGTTAGGTATGACGTCATCCTATCAGTTAGGTATGACGTCATCCTATCAGTTAGGTATGACGTCATCCTATCAGTTAGGTATGACGTCATCCTATCAGTTAGGTATGACGTCATCCTATCTGTTAGGTATGACGTCATCCTATCTGTTAGGTATGACGTCATCCTATCTGTTAGGTATGACGTCATCCTATCTGTTAGGTATGACGTCATCCTATCTGTTAGGTATGACGTCATCCTATCTGTTAGGTATGACGTCATCCTATCTGTTAGGTATGACGTCATCCTATCTGTTAGGTATGACGTCATCCTATCTGTTAGGTATGACGTCATCCTATCTGTTAGGTATGACGTCATCCTATCTGTTAGGTATGACGTCATCCTATCTGTTAGGTATGACGTCACCCATAATAAGGAGCTGTTGCCAAAACCAATTATGTTCCGTTTGTACAACTAAATATCATGGTTCACAGTATCAAATGCTTTTTGTATGTCAAGCATGACCATAGCACAGAAGTTGCCCTTTGTGTGAATTCAATTTCATGCTTGATAAAATCTGTCAAGTATAGCAAACAAGTGTCAGTATAATAGGATTGTGTAAAACCCGGACTGAAGATCATATACAATGTTATGGTCATCATGTACTTTATGACCTGTTCATGGAGTGCTCTTCCTAAAACATTTGACAAGACACTGAAGATTGACACTGGTCTGTAGTTCCCTTGTTCAACTTGGCTTCCTTTCTTGTATAAAGGAACAACTCTTGCATGTTTAAACTCTTGTGGTACCTTTCCATACCGAATGGAAACACTCATGTGTCTTTTTACATGACGCCCAGTAGGATCAGCAGCATCACTTAGGAATCTAGCTGGGATCCAATCGTGTTCCTTTCTGTTTGTCAAGATCGTTAAACATCTTTGTAACCGTTGAAACCTCGTAAATGCAAACTGTCCTTTGGAGATGCCGTTGACTGAATAATAGGTTTCAATAGGATGGTTTCCAAAGGTTCCAGAGTATTCTGGGAGTTGGTCAACGGGGTTGCTAGTAATGGTGGTGGAAAACTCTTGAATGTTTATCAGAACACCTGCCTCTCCTGCTGCTGAACTATCCTTGAATCCTTCTTCCTCATTTAGCATAAAGTGGCTCTACAAAACAACACCACCGACATGATTATTGCCATGTTGCTTTTCTCTCTATAATATGGAAAAGCAGGATCCGTGTTGTCGTGGTAACCGATAGTGTTCAGCTTTTCTCTTTAACTTGTTCCGTATTAATTGCCTCCTCTCGGTCTGTCTTTGTTGTCGTTCAGAGGGGGTGAATTTGAGGCTTTTACCAATGAATACTAACATTTTAGGCTTTTACCAATGAATACTAACATTTTAGGCTTCATCAAAACAAAAATAGTATGGCTATTGTTTACACCTCAAACCCCCTCAAATGCCACCTCAGATCCACATGCCCCTTTTGAGAAATGGGTCCAAACTTGCAGTGCTCTCTGAATGACACGATCTAGACCAAGGGTAGTAGGGCTGGAAATTGCCAGTGACCTCATTATTCTATATGTATTGCAACTCGATTTTTGTGATTCGATGGTTCCGAACATATTGCTCACGATATGTCTGCTGCAGAGGGACAAGAGAGCCATAAGAAAACGTGTTTTGATCTGTCATGGAAATAAAAGTGCTGAAAACAAACTGGCTCCCTAATTTAAAAACTAGAGATCAATCTATGAAGGGAAAAACATGAGTTTTTACTAGAGGTACTGCCAACTAGCGCAAAAATATTGTCAATGATACAATATGTCATCAAAAATAATATATAATTTCCCCCCCCATCACTAAGGGGTAGGCAACTATATTCAGACGTGGGACGATTTCTGTCTGGATGGATAGTTGGGTGGGCCGGAACATAATTATAATTTGTACACTGCAAATTGGCCACAACTAAGCCAAAAAATAAAATAAGTTGACACTTTATTTGGATAGTCCGTCTATCTACTAACCCTAGCTCTATCTTAACCCTAACCTAAATCCTTACCCTAGCCCTTATTCTAAACCTAACCGTAACCTTAGCAGTTGCTTGTCAACAGATAGTCCATCTGTAGATGATCATACTATCAACAAACTATCTGTTGACAAGCAACTGCTTGCTAAGGTTACGGTTAGGTTTAGAATAAGGGCTAGGGTAAGGATTTAGGTTAGGGTTAAGATAGAGCTAGGGTTAGGATAGAGCTAGGGTTAGTAGATAGACGGACTATCCAAATAAAGTGTGACTGAAAATAACAATTTCATACCTTAATTACATTGAGACACAAGTTTAAAAAATTACAAAAAAAAGCCCATTCTCAGGATACTGCTGCAGCAGATCTCCTCATCACATGACCCCTCCATTGTAACAAGCCAGATATCAGCAGTGCACAGCCGCTCAACCTTGTGCCAGGAATACATAAAACGGTTATTGGGACTGCTGCTGTTTTCAAAGCACCGAGTGGTTTGTTTTGTTTGGTCAAGGCCACCATTGACTCGGAAGCTATTTGAGGTCATTGACATTTCAGACGAAAAAGCAATGTTGTTTTTTGTCTTTCTCTCAGGCTTCCATTTCATCTGGTAGATAAAAGCCCCAGGCTACAAAATATATTTCTCTTTTTAGTTTTTTTTATCCTTCAGTTGTGGCAATCCTTGCCTACTGAAGCCTCTTTGATCAGAGTCGTCATATTCAACATGGTTACAGGTGTCTGTATGAGGGACCAAGCTGATGGCACCTCACATGTATCCTCCATCTCTCACAAACACAACCTTTCACACAGCCAAGCCCTTCAACCGCAGCTTCTATTTGTACTCCTCACCACCCAGATAGGAGTGTGACTCTGCCAGCGCAGCTGATGGAAGTGTTTATACAGGCTAGGGTTGAACAACTACAATCCGTATTGTATAACTATTGTATTTGCTTTTTGCAGACATGGCTGAATAGACTGGTTTAGCCTAATCTCTAACCTACCCCCTCCCAGCCCCCATGGTGTTGAGTGTTGCTCAATGTTCTGGTGACGTGGCGGATTCTGAACAGTTGTTGAGAGGGCCTCATGTCTCCGCGTGGAGTCCTTCCACCCAGTTTAGATCTCTGACGCAGTACGGCCCTCAAACCGCCGTCTCTGTGGTTTTCAGCTGCACCAATGGACCGGAAGCTGAACACTGTGACATAGCTACACGCGTTATAGTACTGTTCCTATATTTAGGTCTCTGCTTGTTGATTGGTTTTCTCGCTATAACTAAATGACCACCATGCCATTAATGCTACCAGACAGAAACATGCCTCACACTAGGCTGTAGTAGCACTGTGCTTACTAGTAAACTGTATGGTTGTATCACACCTCTATATGCATTGCCTTCATTAACTTTTTGATGTTGATGTGTTCCTGTGTTGAATAAACGGCATATGTGGGAGAAGTTAACTCTACCTACATGTACATATTACCTCAACTAACTGGTGCCCCCGCATATTGACTCTGTACCGGCACCCCCCTGTATATATTGTTATTTTTTTACTGCTGCTCTTTAATGACTTGTTACTTTTATCTCTTATTCTTGTCTGTATTTTTTGAAACTGCACTCTTGGTTAGGGCCTTTAAGTAAGCATTTCACTGTAAGGTCTACTACACCTGTTATATTCGGAGCATGTGACTAATAACATTTGATTTGAAGTTGTGACCTGTTAAATGACGTGTAATGTTGAATTAGCGTCAGGTCTAAGGGCTGTGGACAGACAGAGATTCCCATCCCCACGTAATTACATTAGCCAGACGTCAGATGATGTTATCTGTGAGACGGGACAGGTAGAGGGCCCTCTACTTATCCACACATCTGCGTATGGCGTGAGACTCTACAGTGTGCACATATGTGTCTGGTGTGGCGCCAACAGCACCTCCTGACATTAGCCGTGCCGCTCACATGCAGCGGTCATTGTGACCACAGAGATATGGGTCATGATGATCCAGCCAGTCAGTTTTCAATCTAGGTCATCCTCTAGGCTACCTGCTAAAGAGGACCCAGTTTTCATCATGACCTGCACGTCCTGAAATTATTTTCTCTCTCCTGACACTTAGCCTCGCTGAGGAAGTGATTTTCTGTCTCCTACTGACACATTGAAAATCACTTCCTCAGCGAGGCTAATTGTCAGTAGGAGACCGAAAATCACTTCCTCAGCGAGGATTTCTCCTACTCGGTGTATGAATGAATAATACATGTTTTTTTCTCATCTGCACCTGTATAGTGCTATGACTGACTGGCACTAAAAGGCTGGCTCCTCTAAGCTCCACAGACACCGCTGGCCCTGACCCAGACCATGCTGTCTTGTGTTTCAGGAGCATGACATCGAGACCCCCCATGGTGTTCTGCACGTGACGATGAGGGGCACCCCCAAGGGCAATAGACCAGTCATCCTCACCTACCATGACATTGGTCTCAACCGTGAGTGTACACACATTCAGGCTCTCATTGGCCTAGCTTTGAAATCTCTCCAAACACCCCTAAAATGCATAATATCACGGGTGAATTGTCATTAGAACAGTTGACGCTGTAGAGATGTAAGAAACTGGAGGGTTGAAGGTAGAAATCTCTTTGAGCATTGGGGATATGAGCCACTATGTCCGACTGGATTGCTCCACCAGTTGGCTGCCTCATTGTAAAACAACACTGATCGTTTCAGTATGTTTTTTGGTTGATTACTGGTATGGGATGGGATTTGTTGACACGCTCAATATTACATTCAGTGTTGTCGTTTTTGTTAAATGTCTATTTGAGTAGGACCCATAAATGAGGTGACTTTAAACAGTGCTGGGTCTCTCCTCCCCCCCTGCAGATAAGTCCTGTTTCAACACACTGTTCAACTTTGAAGACATGCAGGAGATCACATCACACTTTGCTGTGGTCCACGTGGACGCCCCAGGACAGCAGGAGGGTGCTCCCCCATTCCCCACAGGGTAAGAGACCAGTTCACTCAAGTCATCATCCTCAACATCATGTAATAATATCACCACAAGTATCAACACATTCATGATTGATATTGTAGACCTGAATAAATGGTGGCTATGTCATCAGAGCCAGAGTAAACCATGAGGTCCTCTGGCTGCACCCCCCCCCCCCCCCCCCCCGCGCTGACTCTTCCCCTGGCCGTGCCTCCCCTTCCCCTGGCCGTGCCTCCCCTTCCCCTGGCCGTGCCTCCCCTGGCCCCGCCTCCCCTTCCCCTGGCCCCGCCTCCCCTTCCTCTGTGTGAGTGAGTGAAAGGACCGTTTCAGACCAGGAGACAGACGGCCGGCCAGAACATGACATGGTGCCTGGATAGAATAGGTGTCTGGCTTTGGACTTTCATCAACTTGATAGGAGGGTGTGCTGCTCCAGGTGTCTGGTAGTGTCTCTGGTCATCTGTTTGTCCCAGGTCCCAATACCCTACAAACCTATCTGTCTGTTTGTCCCAGGTCACAATACCCTACAAACCTATCTGTCTGTTTGTCCCAGGTCCCAATACCCTACAAACCTATCTGTCTGTTTGTCCCAGGTCCCAATACCCTACAAACCTATCTGTCTGTTTGTCCCAGGTCCCAATACCCTACAAACCTATCTGTCTGTTTGTCCCAGGTCCCAATACCCTACAAACCTATCTGTCTGTTTGTCCCAGGTCCCAATACCCTACAAACCTATCTGTCTGTTTGTCCCAGGTCCCAATACCCTACAAACCTATCTGTCTGTTTGTCCCAGGTCCCAATACCCTACAAACCTATCTGTCTGTTTGTCCCAGGTCCCAATACCCTACAAACCTATCTGTCTGTTTGTCCCAGGTCCCAATACCCTACAAACCTATCTGTCTGTTTGTCCCAGGTCCCAATACCCTACAAACCTATCTGTCTGTTTGTCCCAGGTCCCAATACCCTACAAACCTATCTGTCTGTTTGTCCCAGGTCCCAATACCCTACAAACCTATCTGTCTGTTTGTCCCAGGTCCCAGTACCCTACAAACCTATCTGTCTGTTTGTCCCAGGTACCAGTACCCTACAAACCTATCTGTCTGTTTGTCCCAGGTCCCAATACCCTACAAACCTATCTGTCTGTTTGTCCCAGGTCCCAATACCCTACAAACCTATCTGTCTGTTTGTCCCAGGTCCCAGTACCCTACAAACCTATCTGTCTGTTTGTCCCAGGTACCAGTACCCTACAAACCTATCTGTCTGTTTGTCCCAGGTCCCAGTACCCTACAAACCTATCTGTCTGTTTGTCCCAGGTCCCAGTACCCTACAAACCTATCTGTCTGTTTGTCCCAGGTACCAGTACCCTACAAACCTATCTGTCTGTTTGTCCCAGGTCCCAATACCCTACAAACCTATCTGTCTGTTTGTCCCAGGTCACAATACCCTACAAACCTATCTGTCTGTTTGTCCCAGGTCCCAGTACCCTACAAACCTATCTGTCTGTTTGTCCCAGGTCCCAATACCCTACAAACCTATCTGTCTGTTTGTCCCAGGTCCCAGTACCCTACAAACCTATCTGTCTGTTTGTCCCAGGTCCCAGTACCCTACAAACCTATCTGTCTGTTTGTCCCAGGTCCCAATACCCTACAAACCTATCTGTCTGTTTGTCCCAGGTCCCAGTACCCTACAAACCTATCTGTCTGTTTGTCCCAGGTCCCAATACCCTACAAACCTATCTGTCTGTTTGTCCCAGGTACCAATACCCTACAAACCTATCTGTCTGTTTGTCCCAGGTCCCAATACCCTACAAACCTATCTGTCTGTTTGTCCCAGGTCCCAATACCCTACAAACCTATCTGTCTGTTTGTCCCAGGTCCCAATACCCTACAAACCTATCTGTCTGTTTGTCCCAGGTACCAGTACCCTACAAACCTATCTGTCTGTTTGTCCCAGGTCCCAATACCCTACAAACCTATCTGTCTGTTTGTCCCAGGTCCCAATACCCTACAAACCTATCTGTCTGTTTGTCCCAGGTCCCAATACCCTACAAACCTATCTGTCTGTTTGTCCCAGGTCCCAATACCCTACAAACCTATCTGTCTGTTTGTCCCAGGTCCCAATACCCTACAAACCTATCTGTCTGTTTGTCCCAGGTCCCAATACCCTACAAACCTATCTGTCTGTTTGTCCCAGGTCCCAATACCCTACAAACCTATCTGTCTGTTTGTCCCAGGTCCCAATACCCTACAAACCTATCTGTCTGTTTGTCCCAGGTCCCAATACCCTACAAACCTATCTGTCTGTTTGTCCCAGGTACCAATACCCTACAAACCTATCTGTCTGTTTGTCCCAGGTCCCAATACCCTACAAACCTATCTGTCTGTTTGTCCCAGGTCCCAATACCCTACAAACCTATCTGTCTGTTTGTCCCAGGTACCAGTACCCTACAAACCTATCTGTCTGTTTGTCCCAGGTCCCAATACCCTACAAACCTATCTGTCTGTTTGTCCCAGGTCCCAATACCCTACAAACCTATCTGTCTGTTTGTCCCAGGTCCCAATACCCTACAAACCTATCTGTCTGTTTGTCCCAGGTCCCAATACCCTACAAACCTATCTGTCTGTTTGTCCCAGGTACCAATACCCTACAAACCTATCTGTCTGTTTGTCCCAGGTACCAATACCCTACAAACCTATCTGTCTGTTTGTCCCAGGTCCCAATACCCTACAAACCTATCTGTCTGTTTGTCCCAGGTACCAGTACCCTACCATGGATGAGCTGTCTGAGATGCTGCCGTCTGTCATGACTCAGCTGAAGTAAGTTCTCCTGCGGTGTTTCCATCATAGATATAGAACCCTATATTGTCTATGGTTTCCATATCTACCTCTTACACTGTCGTTTAATGACTTTAATTGTTGTTCCATCTTCATGGAGGCTTATATTTTTCTCTCCCCTTTCCCCAGGGTGAACAGTGTGATTGGGATTGGAGTTGGAGCTGGAGCCTACATCCTGTCCAGACTGGCTGTAAGTCCCCATTCCTCCTAGTTCTCCATATACCACATGAACTCCTGCTCACCCTGCTTGTTTCCAAACATATAACAGGATCATTTGTTAAGACAAAGGTCTTTAAGGGATAATTCGAGATTTTGGCAATGATGACCTTTATCTGTTTCCCCAGAGTCAAATGAACGTGTGGATGCCATTTTTATGTCTCTGTGTCCAGTATGAAGGAAGTTCGAGCTAGTTTCGCGAGACAGTGCTAGCTAGCGTAATGACTGGATATCTATGGTATCTGCTAGCATCTGCACTACTCAGTCTGTCCTCTGTCTTCAATAATAACTGGGCTGAACAAGGATGAACAGAGCACTCTATCTCCACTAACAAAATAGGTTTACTACTTCTTCAACATAGATAAGGTATACTTTCACAAACTCTCTCTTTCCCCCTCTTGTTGTTGTGTACATTCCTCTCTCATGCGGTCTGTGTGTATCTAACCTAATGTAGCCGGTGTAAAACTGTATCCATCTCGGTCCGAGCCAGAAAAAACAGACGCAATGGAATATGGTCATTGCAGTTAATTACCACAGCGCAGTGTCCCACGTAGTTCTGGACATGAAGGATTAGATTTCTCTCTAGAGAAACGGCGCGTTGGGCTCACATTTTTTTTATTTTATACTGAATAAAAATATAAACGCAACATATAAAGTGTTGTTTCATGAGCTGAAGTAAAAGATCCCAGAATTTTCCAGACCATTCCAAAAAGCTTAGTTGTCTCCAATTTTGTGCAGAAATTGTGCAATTTTATGCATTTCTCCTTTGCCAATATAATCCATCCACCTGACAGGTGTGGTATATCAAGAAGCTGATTAAACAGCATGGTTATTACACAGATGCACCTTGTGCTGGGGACAGTAAAAGGCCACTCTAAAATATGTGGTTGTCACACAAGACTTCGCCAAAGATGTCTTAAGTTTTTGAGGAAGCGTGCAATTGGCATGCTGGCAGCAGGACTGTCCACCAGTCCTGCGTGCGGCAGGTAGCCTAGCGGTTAAAACTGTTGGACCAGTAACCGAGAGGTCGCTGGTTCGAATCCCCGAAACCGACTAGGGGGGAAATCTGTCTGTGCCATTGAGAAAGGCACTTAACCCTACATTTGTGTGCTGCCCTGCTTCCTCTGCTGCTGGGCCCTGTCTGTGACTCCTTTGGTCCTCTATGTTCCACACAGTACGGTCAGTACAGTAACCCCCTATCCTCTCTCCAGCTCAATGAGCCGGCCCTGGTCGAAGGTCTGGTCCTCATCAATGTGGACCCCTGTGCAAAGGGCTGGATGGACTGGGCTGCCTCCAAGGTAAGAACGTGCACACACACACACACACACATTTCTATGCTAACTCTGTACATTTTAGAGTCACACTAGATTGGCACGTTGGAACATAATTATTTGTTCTTTGTTTTAGATGTCCGGCTGGACCAGCAACCTGGTGGACATAGTGATGTCCCACCACTTCAGTGATGTGAGTCAGAGGGCTGTCTGGAGGGGTGGGAGACTGAGATGGGACAGAGGGCTGTCTGGAGGGGTGGGAGACTGGGATGGGACAGAGGGCTGTCTGGAGGGGTGGGAGACTGGGATGGGACAGAGGGCTGTCTGGAGGGGTGGGAGACTGGGATGGGACAGAGGGCTGTCTGGAGGGGTGGGAGACTGGGATGGGACAGAGGGCTGTCTGGAGGGGTGGGAGACTGGGATGGGACAGAGGGCTGTCTGGAGGGGTGGGAGACTGGGATGGGACAGAGGGCTGTCTGGAGGGGTGGGAGACTGGGATGGGACAGAGGGCTGTCTGGAGGGGTGGGAGACTGGGATGGGACAGAGGGCTGTCTGGAGGGGTGGGAGACTGGGATGGGACAGAGGGCTGTCTGGAGGGGTGGGAGACTGGGATGGGACAGAGGGCTGTCTGGAGGGGTGGGAGACTGGGATGGGACAGAGGGCTGTCTGGAGGGGTGGGAGACTGGGATGGGACAGAGGGCTGTCTGGAGGGGTGGGAGACTGGGATGGGACAGAGGGCTGTCTGGAGGGGTGGGAGACTGGGATGGGACAGAGGGCTGTCTGGAGGGGTGGGAGACTGGGATGGGACAGAGGGCTGTCTGGAGGGGTGGGAGACTGGGATGGGACAGAGGGCTGTCTGGAGGGGTGGGAGACTGGGATGGGACAGAGGGCTGTCTGGAGGGGTGGGAGACTGGGATGGGACAGAGGGCTGTCTGGAGGGGTGGGAGACTGGGATGGGACAGAGGGCTGTCTGGAGGGGTGGGAGACTGGGATGGGAAAGAGGGAAAGGGCCATGCAGACATTTCTGACGTGCAAACTGATATTTAATTTCAGGATAAGTTAATGGTTTAGTTAAGGATCCGTTTTTGGCGAGTCAGTTTGAAAGGTCTTGATAACTCTGTCCAGGGGCAGAGCATACTGGCTGAATACTGTGGGTGGTTGAAAGTGATTTAACAATCTTTGCCCCCTCAGGATGAGCTGTCTGACAACCAGGAGATCACCCAGACGTATCGGCTGCACATCGCCCAGGATATCAACCAGGAAAACCTGGCCCTCTTCTGCAATGCCTACAACAGGTACAGTACTGTACATAGAACCCCAAGAGTAACTGCCTGTACATTTTGGGTAGAAATGATAGATGGGTTGATTGGTTCATCTATTTGTTATGACAGCCGTCGGGACTTGGAGATTGAGAGGCCTGTCACCGGTCTGA
Source organism: Salvelinus alpinus (assembly GCF_045679555.1). Lineage (NCBI taxonomy): Eukaryota > Metazoa > Chordata > Actinopteri > Salmoniformes > Salmonidae > Salvelinus > Salvelinus alpinus. The sequence continues at coordinate 43,605,110 of NC_092102.1, read as the reverse complement.
CTGACAACACGGTGAACACACTGACGTATGTAAACATGCTGCAGACGGTATTACTGCAGCTCTGTCTTATTGCCTATGGACTGTATGTTTTGTATGTGAGTTGTTGTTTTTTATAAATTGACTGGTTCGAGCCCTGAAGGCTGATTGGCTGACAGCTGTGGTATATCAGACCATATACCACAGGTATAAAAAAACATGTATTTTTACTGCTATAATTACGTTAGTAACCAGTTTATATAGCAATAAGGCACCTCGGGCGGTTTGTGGTATCTGACCAATATACCACGGCTAAGGACTGTGTCCAGGCACTCTGCGTTGCGTTGTGCATTAAGAACAGCCCTTAACCGGTTTTCCCTCCTGTCTCCATCCAGATGCACTTCTCTGCTGGTGGTTGGTGACACGTCCCCGGCTGTCGATGCAGTGGTGGGTGCACACTTTATCTCCATGGCAACACAGTAGCGAATAAGCCAGAGGGTCTGATTCCAATACAAAGTATCAACCCCCCTCAGGGACAGTGTGTTCAGTCTATAGAGACGGGGGTTGAGGTCACTAGACGTTTCTGAATAGGAGAGGCCAGACTGAACCCTGTCTAAACTGTTGTTGTATCTCATCTATCTTCTTTTCCTGTTTACAGGTTGAATGCAACTCGAGGTTAAATCCAACCAAAACAACCCTTCTTAAGGTGTGTTCAGTTACTCTGTTGTTGTTAGAAATAGGAGTGGTAATGCTATGGTGTCCCTGCTGTTCTGCTCTTTAGTAATGCACATGATCTGACTGGTACGCTAGAGGAGGTTCAGCATTCTTCCATGTGTTCATAGACCAGTGAATGTTAAGGTGTTTTGACTAACGGCATGGTCCTGTCTGTGAGATTCTCCACTCTGGTCATGCTCTGGTTACTTCCCTATAGATGCAAGACTGTGGCGGGCTTCCTCAGGTCATCCAGGTGAGTCATGAACTAGTTTTGTGTTTGGCTTAAACTACACTTAAGTGGTCCTCTGTAACTCAGTTGGTTAGAGAATGGCGCTTGCAATGCCAGGACCGTGAGTTTGATTCCCGGCACCACCCGTACGTAAAATGTATTACTGTAAGTCGCTTTGGATGAAAGCTTCTGATTTATATATGCCATTTAGCAATCTCAACTGTTACTTAATTCAGTTTTATTTCAAATGGCTCCGTTTAACGGATGTTTTCTGTTTGTGTCTTACAGCCGGGTAAACTCGCGGAGGCCTTCAAATACTTTGTCCAGGGAATGGGTTACAGTGAGTACTGCTCTCTTTCCTTCTCCTTCAGTCGTCTCTGGTGTCAGACTTGGGTTTTTTCATGTCCTGGTTGTATCAGTCTGTTCCATGTCCTGTTTACTGAAGTCCACCTCTATCTCAGAATGAGACCTCAGTCCAACTGATATCCCATAGAACGTGACCATTTCAGGCAGCAGCCCTCCCATGTGGGCATCACACACAGACACACACAGAAGACACTCTTATCCAGAGTGACTTACAGTTGAGTGCCATGCTCAAGGGCACATCGACAGATTTGTCACCTAGTCGGCTCAGGGATTCGAACCAGCGACCTTTTGGTTACTAGCCCAACGGTCTTAACCGCTAGGCTAGCAGCCACACACATTTGTGCCCTAAACTAAGGCTAATGTAGCATTCATGTAGCACTTCAAGAATAGAGCGGAACCCCAGTATCTACAAGACAACTTGTACTGGATGTCCAAGGATGACATTACTGACAGCCAATTGTTGCATACAAACCATTACTGGTAACTGACGAGGGAACTAACCTCAAGCTAACCTTGTTTCTTGTCTGTTTGCAGTGACTCTTAACAACGGGTGTAAGTAGTGTGATGCTGAGTAAATAAATTACATGCAGCATGGTCTTCCCTTGAACATGCACTACATTGACAAAAGTATGTGGACACCCCTTCAAATTAGCGTATTTGGCTATTTCAGCCATACACGTTGCTGACGGGTGTATAAAATCGAGCACACAGACATGCAATCTCCATAGACAAACAGTCGGTAGAAGACCTCAGTGATCTTCGACGTGGCACGTCAAAGGATGCCACCTTTCCAAAAAGTCAGTTCGTCACATTTCTGTCCTGCTAGAGCTGCCCCGGTCAACTGTAAGTACTGTTATTGTGAAGTGGAAACGTTTAGGAGCAACAAAGGCTCAGCCGCAAAGTGGTAGGCCACACAAGCTCACAGAACGGATCCGCCAAGTGCTGAAGCATGTAGCGTGTAAAATCGTCTGCCTTCGGTTGCAACACTAACTACAGACTTCCAATCTGCCTCTGGAAGCAACATCAGCACAAGAACTGTTCGTCGGGAGCTTCATGAAATGGGTTTCCATGGTCGAGCAGCTGCACACAAGCCTAAGATCACCATGCGCAATGCCAAGCATCGGCTGGAGTGGTGTAAAGCTCAACGCCATTGGACTCTGGAGCACTGGAAACACATTCTCTGGCAGTCCGACGGACGAATCTGGGTTTGGCGAATGCCAGGAGAACACTACCTACCTAAATGTGTAGTGCCAACTGTGAAGTTTGGTGGAGGAGGAATAATGGTCTGGGGCTGTTTTTCATGGTTCAGGCTAGGCCCCTTAGTTCCAGTGAAGGGAAATCTTAATGCTACAGCATACAATGACAATTAGACCAGGGATCATAAACTAGATCCAGCCATGGGCCGATTTTATTTCTTGAGTGGATGATCGGGGGACCGGAACATAATTACTAATCATTTGTAGACTTTAAATTGACCGCAAGAAGATCAAACATATATATTTGACTAAAACAATCATTTCAAACCTTGCTTACTTTTTGTATACAATCACATGTCTCTCTATTGTGCTTAGGAATACTTGGAAACAGATTTTTTAAATTAATATCACTTGGAAATTATTTCCTGGTGTTTTTACAGTATTTTATGTCCAACAATAAAAAAATTACACCAGAAAACTTGGGGGTCAAATAAAAACACAGCGGGCCAAATTTGGGCAACAGTTTGGGGAAGGCCCTTTCCTGGTTCAGCATGACAAAGCCCCTGTGCACAAAGCGAAGTCCATACAGAAATGATTTGTCAAGATCGGTGTGGAAGAACTTGACTGGCCTGCACAGAGCCCTGACCTCAACCCCATCGAACGCTGAATGCGAGCCAGGCCTAATCGCCCAACATCAGTGCCCGACCTCACTAATACTCGTGGCTGAATGGAAGCAAGTCCCTGCAGCAATGTTCCAACATCTAGTGGAAAGCCTTCCCAGATGAGTGGATGCTGTTATAGCAGCAAAGGGGGACCAACTCCATGTTAATGCCCATGATTTAGGAATTAGATGTTCGATGAGCACATACTTTTGGCAATGTAATATACCTTGGTGTGTGGGTTGATCTGTAACACACACCTGACAATGGTTCCTTCCCCCAGGTCTTAAGATGCAGTGCCCTAAACAGGGAGCGTGTTTACAGGCCTACCTTTTAAAGCTGTGGTTCATTTAGGCCTGCTGAGAGCTGATCTGGCTTGTGGAATGATCATCGTAATAGAAACAGACCACGTATTGGGCACTGTATCTTAGAACGGCCAAATTCCATTCGCTGTCTTTGATCACTTTTTTTTTCTCTGCGCTTCAAAATGTTTATTTTGTTCATATAAACATTTAAAGGTTTGAGTTGCTAATTCAGAGTGGAAAATGGAAGGTGTTAGTGAGGTCAGAGTAAAAGCTGCTTGATTATTACAATAGTCTCAATTAGTTTTTGTTGTTCTCCCTCTGGAATCTTCATCTGAACATTAAGCCTTCTGTACCTGTGTAAACCTCACTGGCAAAACCCTGCATCCCCTTCCACACCTCGTCTGGCTTGCCCTCACCATCCTCACCCCTGGCCCTCTCCCCATCACCCCTGGCCTTCACCTACCCTCCCCTGGTCCTCACTCCTCCAGTGAGGGCTGACTGAGGCTCCAGTGGTTCTCCAGGTATGGTAATGTCAGTGGCAGATTAGTGTTCTCATTAAAGGCTGCTCTTAAGCCTCACATGGTGCTGCTGGAGGGTAATGTTAGGAGAGCAGGGCCTCAGAGAACCATGCTGCCTCCGCACAGCACTGTGGGAAGGAAGATTTGTCGTTGCCTTATTCCAAATCCTACCCACTGAGGGTGACCCTTGATGTTTTGTCTGCAACAAGTGACTACAGGGGCGCTCCAGGGGCTGGCCCGGGGTTCGTTTTGGATTGAGTGGTGGTTTATCCCACGCCCCCTCATTCTTCCACCTCTTGGAGGTCTGTTTTCCTGCTTGAAGAGTTATTCTGGATACCCATCCTACTTATTGAAATGAACTAGATACAGTATAGCTTGAAAAACTATTTTCACTCATCAAACCCTGATAGCCCTCCTTTCTGTTGTTTTTCTTGTGAACCCTGTCTCTGTTGAGGTGTTAAGTATGGTGGTTTCCTCGCCGTCTTAGCTTTCACATCACACACGTTATGCTCTTCGCCCACACCAAGCAATAGCACGTTTCAGAAAGTACCTCCCCTTTCTGAGAATACCGAAACAGTTGAGGACATTGTGAGCTTTCACAAACACAATTGTGGCATACTGTAGGAGGTTTGTAACTCTGTAGTGTTCGGGCTGCGCCTTCTGCCAGGTGGATCATCCCAGAAGATCAGCATTGTGTTGAAAGGAAAGCAGTAAGCTAGCAGGAGATTGGTTTGAGTGTGAATAGATGAGCAGTAGAGCTGGGACGATAAACTGAAAATGATCGACACCGACCGTACCACAACCAATTTACTGATACCGATAATCCCAATAAATAGCCTACTAGAGAAATGTGAAGTTTAAAGGAAATAAGTTTGCTAATATGGGCTAATGGTACAATTGATTGATAGTACAACATTCAAAATAGTAGTAGTAGTGCTAATGGTATGGTAATATATAAAAGAAGGCTAACAAGTGTACATGAATGTTATAAACGTATCGTTCTATTTATGGTTATCGTGATAATTCAGTCAATTTATCGTTCTATGGATTTGTGTCCATATCGCCGAGCTTTACTGAACAGTCAAGTGCTCGTCGAGGCCCTGTTTGAATGGTTACTTTAGCGCGGAAGACTGTAGTTCAGTGGGGAAATGATTGCAGTCGGGGGACGACGACACATTAAACTAACTGAACTGGATCAGACAATGTACTCATGAAGCACATCTTGGCTCAAAGTTCTCTTCAGGTAATCTCAGGGCCACAGGTGACATTGCCTTTAGATTGGCAGAACAGTAAGAAAGCTTTCTGGCTATTTTCACAACTGTCAGATATTTACTGAAAATTCATGTAAACGTAGATAGTGCTAGAATGAACTGTACACAGTGCTGCTTCAAGTCTCTCCTAGGTAAAGCTGTAGGACACAATGTTTGTTTCCAGATCTTTTGTGAAAGACAGAGCATTAATCTGACAGTCTCTCTGTACCCCTCCTTTATTTCTTCCCTCCTTCCTTTCTGCCCGTCCGTCAATGCTAACAGTCCCTCATGTACTGCTTAGCCACGTAAGCAGTGAATCAGGTACCAGGGCCATAGGTAACAGCCTTGGCTGCACCAGCCTGCCCTCTCTACCTACAGTACGCTATCCTCCCAACCCTGTTTGCCCATCGCTGGTAGTCACTTTTTAGCCATCCTCTCAAGTCTGAGATTTGAAGCATGTGGTCAACTTTATTATTTTTTAAAGATTCCTTTGTCTCTCTAAATGTGTGGTTTGAGAGGGCGTGGATGTTTTATGTGATGTCTATCAGGTAACATGGTTGTCTTATGTCTGTCTGTTCTTGTCTTTGTTATTTTTCTCTTCTGAACAGATGGCCCTCAAATCTCTTGTGCATGCTGCATAATCATATTGGCCTTTCCTATTTATTCATTTTTTCTCCAACAGTAAAAATGAATTGGAACTTGACCTGATCAGGCAATCTCTTTTTCTTTATGGGAGAATAATGAACACAGTGAGGGATTCTGCTCAGACATTTCAGACCCCAACCACTTTAATGAGATGCATATGCAGGACCAGTCAAAAGTTTGGACACACCTACTCATTCCAGGGTTTTTCTTAATTTTTTACTATTTTTTACATTGTAGAATATTAGTGACGACATCAAAACTATGAAATAACACATTTATTTATTGTATTTAACCTTTATTTAACTAGGCAAGTCAGTTAAGAACAAATTCTTATTTACAATGACGGACGACGCTGGGCCAATTGTGCGCCGCCCTATGGGACTCCCAATCACGGCCGGTTGTGATACAGCCTGGAATCGAGCCAGGGTCTGTAGTGACGCCTCTAGCACTGAGATGCAGTGCCTTAGACCGCTGTGCCACTCAGGAGCCCACACATGGAATCATGTAGTAAGCAAAAAAGTGTTAAACAAATCCAAATATTAAATTTTTGAGATTCTTCAAAGTAGCCACCCTTTGCCTCAAATTAGCCACCCTTTGCCTTGATGACAGCTTTGCACACTCTTGGCATTCTCTCAACCAGCTTCATGAAGAGGTCACCTGGAATGCATTTCAATTAACAGATGTGTCTTGTTAAAAGTTAATTTGTGGAATTTCTTTCTTAATGTGTTTGAGCCAATCTGTTGTGTTGTGACAATGTAGGGGTGGTATACATAAGATATCCCTATTTGGTAAAAGACCAAGTCCATATAATGGCAAGAACAGCTCAAATAAGCAAAGAGAAAAAACAGTCCCTCATTACTTTAAGACATGAAGGTCGAGAGAATGCCAAGAGTGTGCAAAGCTGTCATCAAGGCAAAGGGGTGGCTACTTTGAAGAATCTCAAATATAAAATATATTTTGATTTGTTTAACACTTTTTTTGGTTACTACATGATTCCATATGTGTTATATCATAGTTTTGATGTCTTCACTGTTATTCTACAATGTAGAAAATAGTAAAAAAAATAAAAACCCTTGAATGTCCAGAACTTTTTGACATACGGTGAAATTTCCAGTATTCCTGCTTCACTGATATCAATCTCCTGGACCCTGACTAGAAGGCAGTGTAGCTAGCACGAGCTGAACACTACAAGGTGATCAGGTTATTAACTGTTTAGAGATTTCATTATTCTCCCTGGGCTGCAGTCCACCCCATCTTAAATTGGGAATGTTGATGCAATAATGATTGTGGTATGATTACCAGGGGCCTCATTTACAAACATTGCGTATGCACAGAATATGCCCCAAAACATTTATAAAAACTGAACTTATCCTCCTGCAAACTTCAGACCATGAGTACGCACACTTTCTAGTGGTTGAAGTATTGCATTGCAAGAAGGCAAAAGTAGCCTAGTAGCCTTGTGCAAATGGGGGATATACTGTATGATGACTTATACATAACTAAAAAAAACAGGTAACGAAATATAATAAGATGCAATCATTTGCTGTTAGTGAGAAGAGAATCTATGTTTGTTATCTTTGCATTCTAAAATAATTAGAAGTCACCTTTTCTGACTGATGGTTTCATACTCACAAAATAGCCTACAGGCCAACAACAAGTTAGTAAAGGCTACCATTCATCCCAGCTCTCATTTAATTGGACCCACTTCACAGTAGTAAGTAGGTAAGTTATTGAGATTTAAAGTGTTTTGCTCTCTGCGATCCAAAGGGCAGTTTAATGGTAGAACAGACGGTTCACCTTTTCCATTGACGTTTGTAGGCTATTTTTGAATACTGTAATGTAACATTTCTCCTGTAGCCTAGACAATTTATAAACATAATACATGTATCATAACCAATTGCACCTCTTCTGGCCGTGATGCGCTCATATTGCTGAAGTAGCCATACAACAAATTACCGTACGCATCTCTCATTTAATTGGGCCTATTAGATAGGCTATTATAATTTCTAGTTTTTGCTATATGCATCCAACAGGGAGCGTGGTTTCTAATGTACAGTAGAATTGAAGTGTGTGCTACCACTGTATGTAGGCATACTGTAGGTTTTATTCCAGAGTAAACAATGTTTCAGAATTCACGGGCAGTGCAGCATGTTTCGGAGAAAGTAAATGAAAAACTTTATTGAATTCAAACGATCTGTTTTCCAGGTCCACAAAAATGTGCAATTGTTTTTGTGTTTCAGAAACGGTCAAATATAGCATATGTCACACACAAAAAACACATTCCGCCAACATCTCCAAAGACATTTGATCGCCGTTGCTATTTCCTTCAGATGTCTTGGCTTAATTCCAATACTTCCGAAGTATTCAGGAAAGAATGGCGTTATTGTCACCTTCAAGGGTGAATGAAGGGCGTTATAATCCTGGTTCACAGTTTTACAACCGGTCTGATTTATAATGTGAAACGTGTATGTATGGCATGCGCCAAGTTTATACATCTACATTTTTCCATACGTGTGTAGTGTTTTCAGAAATGGCTCATGCAGATATTTAGTGTAAAATTCACACAACGGTTATAAATGAGGCCCCAGCATCCTACCCCTAGCCACGTTCTCTAAAGCAAACTACCCCTCCCACAAAACATTCAACACACACTAAGCAAATATCCTCATACGTGACTTCTTAACCTAAATGTTCTCCTCTCTCTCTCGTCTGTAGTGCCCACGGCCAGTATGACCCGCCTGGTGCGTTCTCGTACCCACTCTACCTCCAGCATGGGCTCTGTGGAGGGGAGTCGCAGCCGCACCCACACACAGCTAGAGGGCGCCACAGCTGCCGGCCCGGGTGTCGAACAGGCCAGGCCACAGACCATGGAGGTTTCCTGTTAAAGAACCCTGCCCAGAAAACCACCACCTCTCCCTTCCTCTCTCTCTCTCCCTCTCTTTTTCCTTTCCCAGGCTCAAGGTCAGAGAGGATTGGAATCCTGAGGGGGTGTCTGAAACGTGTTCTGAAAGATAATTTATGAAGACAGAAGCAGTCAGGTTCTCTGCTGTGTTCTCTCACCATTTCCTGTTGTCTGTCTATCATGCCTGTCTGTGCATGACTGCTGTGGTAGGGCAACCTGAAAGTCAGTAAGCAGGCGGACGATGCTGCTTGTCTGGTTTTCCTTTTGCTGTCTACCAGCTCTCCCCATTAAAAGAGGAAGAGGTTGTTTTTTAATCCTTGAGATATGAGATATATTTGTATTTATAACTATTTTGGGTCAGTGTGTCAGTTTTAAAGATAACAGATGGAAAGGCATCAGGAGTTTTCTCTTGTAAAGTACTCTATACGGAGTAATGTTGCCCCTCTTTCTGTCTCCCTCTGGGGTCTTCCTCACCTTGCTAACTGGTAAGATCAGACCAAGTCACACCGCCCCTCCTTAGTGGTTCATCCTTAATCAGTCTCATGACACACCATTTTTTCTTCTTTTTTATTGTTGTTTTTATGTTGTGATTTGTGAAAAAAATACCTTTTGCTTTCCTGGATTGCAATACGATGTGATAAACTTGCTCCTGCTCTGTACCTTTATACCAAGAATATCTGACAGAATGACCCTCTAGTAGATGAAACGTAATGGACGTGTCTGTAGAATTGCTTTTGTCTAGATGTATCTAGAAATAGTTGTCTTGTTTGATATTTTCTTTATCGAGTGAGTTATTTGAAATGGCAGGCCCTGGGTGTTTGATCCCCCCCCCACATTTATTATTGACGGGCAGAGAAAAGAACCAACCCACAGGGCACAGACGCCACTTCAGTGTGTGTCCCATGTTGGTTCAACGTAATGATGTGGAAACAACATTGATTCGACCAGTGTGTGCCCAGTGGGAACATTTACTGTAGTTTATTGAAAATTCCAGTCAAAAACGGAGAGTACCTAAACTAGCCCCAGCTTAGAGGTGAGTAAATGTCTGCGAATTGAGGTACAGATAACATTACTGCCTCTTTCATCAAATAAAACACAAATATATTAACTTCCTATTTTCTACTAACTGGAAGCAATGTATGTTTCCCTCCTGATGAAATAAAGACGGGGTGAAAAGGTCAACGGGTCAGATGCCTGAGGGACTGTGGATTGTGTAATAAATGTTTTGATTTAGTTTGTTAATAATGTTATTAGTTGTTAGTTTTCTCTGTGGTTTTCCTGCATTTCTCTCTGATTGTACTACAGCTTGGGTGAGCAAGTGGTGGTGATGCATTGTACTCTGCCCGCATAGTATACGGGGTGCTGTAAGTCATACTGTCTGCTGACTATATCAATTTGTACTGATTATAAAATAAAGCTAGAAGCTGTACATGACTGGACTTTTCATCTTATCCTTCTGTCACTGGCATGTCTGTTTTCTTACTTGGTCAACTAGCCTGATTATAATAGTGGTCCTTTGTAGCTCTGTTGGTAGAGCATGGTGCTTGTAATGTCAGGGGAGTGACTTCCATACCTGGGACCATCCATGCATAAACTGGATGCACCCATGACTAAGTTTGGATAAAAATGTCTGATAAATGGTATACATTTATTATTATTAGGTTCTGCATCAACAGTTTCTCTTTCTATGTCAGTCACTGACACAATCAATTAGCCATGTCCGCTAATTTGGTATGTTTATCTCGCCAACTATCTAAACCAGTGGTATGTTTATCTAGCCAACTATCTAAACCAGTGGTATGTTTATCTAGCCAACTATCTAAACCAGTGGTATGTTTATCTAGCCAACTATCTAAACCAGTGGTATGTTTATCTCGCCAACTATCTAAACCAGTGGTATGTTTATCTCGCCAACTATCTAAACCAGTGGTATGTTTATCTAGCCAACTATCTAAACCAGTGGTATGTTTATCTCGCCAACTATCTAAACCAGTGGTATGTTTATCTAGCCAACTATCTAAACCAGTGGTATGTTTATCTAGCCAACTATCTAAACCAGTGGTATGTTTATCTCGCCAACTATCTAAACCAGTGGTATGTTTATCTCGCCAACTATCTAAACCAGTGGTATGTTTATCTAGCCAACTATCTAAACCAGTGGTATGTTTATCTAGCCAACTATCTAAACCAGTGGTATGTTTATCTCGCCAACTATCTAAACCAGTGGTATGTTTATCTCGCCAACTATCTAAACCAGTGGTATGTTTATCTCGCCAACTATCTAAACCAGTGGTATGTTTATCTAGCCAACTATCTAAACCAGTGGTATGTTTATCTAGCCAACTATCTAAACCAGTGGTATGTTTATCTAGCCAACTATCTAAACCAGTGGTATGTTTATCTAGCCAACTATCTAAACCAGTGGTATGTTTATCTCGCCAACTATCTAAACCAGTGGTATGTTTATCTAGCCAACTATCTAAACCAGTGGTATGTTTATCTAGCCAACTATCTAAACCAGTGGTATGTTTATCTCTCCAACTATCTAAACCAGTGGTATGTTTATCTCGCCAACTATCTAAACCAGTGGTATGTTTATCTCGCCAACTATCTAAACCAGTGGTATGTTTATCTAGCCAACTATCTAAACCAGTGGTATGTTTATCTAGCCAACTATCTAAACCAGTGGTATGTTTATCTAGCCAACTATCTAAACCAGTGGTATGTTTATCTCGCCAACTATCTAAACCAGTGGTATGTTTATCTCGCCAACTATCTAAACCAGTGGTATGTTTATCTCGCCAACTATCTAAACCAGTGGTATGTTTATCTAGCCAACTATCTAAACCAGTGGTATGTTTATCTAGCCAACTATCTAAACCAGTGGTATGTTTATCTAGCCAACTATCTAAACCAGTGGTATGTTTATCTAGCCAACTATCTAAACCAGTGGTATGTTTATCTAGCCAACTATCTAAACCAGTGGTATGTTTATCTAGCCAACTATCTAAACCAGTGGCATGTTTATCTAGCCAACTATCTAAACCAGTGGTATGTTTATCTAGCCAACTATCTAAACCAGTGGTATGTTTATCTAGCCAACTATCTAAACCAGTGGTATGTTTATCTAGCCAACTATCTAAACCAGTGGTATGTTTATCTAGCCAACTATCTAAACCAGTGGTATGTTTATCTAGCCAACTATCTAAACCAGTGGTATGTTTATCTAGCCAACTATCTAAACCAGTGGTATGTTTATCTAGCCAACTATCTAAACCAGTGGTATGTTTATCTAGCCAACTATCTAAACCAGTGGTATGTTTATCTAGCCAACTATCTAAACCAGTGGTATGTTTATCTAGCCAACTATCTAAACCAGTGGTATGTTTATCTAGCCAACTATCTAAACCAGTGGTATGTTTATCTAGCCAACTATCTAAACCAGTGGCATGTTTATCTAGCCAACTATCTAAACCAGTGGCATGTTTATCTAGCCAACTATCTAAACCAGTGGTATGTTTATCTAGCCAACTATCTAAACCAGTGGTATGTTTATCTAGCCAACTATCTAAACCAGTGGTGGTCGGTGCCGTTTAAAATGAGGGAGGATGTTTATTTTTATTTTTTTAATGAGCACGGCCTTATTTCTATTACAGCATGTTGGATTATTGTCATTCATATTCCATTCATCCAGCTCAATGTAACATCCATAGGTTTAGGCTACTACATAATACTCAAATCGGCGCAATGAATATCCCCCTGATCACACGCAAACACATTTTACTTTCATACCAGACACACACAAACAGCTCGTTGTATATATAATTCCTTTTCGCATCTATCCACTCTCCTCTCACATGCTCCCCTTGCTTGTGGACTTCAGTGAAGAACACATCAGCTGTCTGTGACCAGGTGGGAAAATAACTTTCCAAGCTAAACCTTCATATCATGACTGCTAACTGCTACACACAGCTTACATCATTGTCACGTCATAGTTAACATAGGCATAGCTACTAGAACTAAGGCACCGTGTAGTCCGGCAAGCAGTTTAGCAGTTACACCTGCGGGCCCCAGAGGCAATGAATTAATAAAGCCAAAAGCTTACCTTGACTTGGAAGAGTTCCAGTATTGGATAGCAATAGCCAGCTAGCTAACATAGCATCTGTTGGAGCCGGGTGTTTGAGTAGGCTAAACTAGCTAGCTGCATTGGACACTAGCTAAGTAAGTGAAAATTGGAACAAAAAATCTAAGAAATATAGCTAGATCTCTCTTGCTTCTTTAATTTTGGAAGAAGTTAATTTGTTCAAAACTGTTCAACTATTGTATTTCTCTGAGTCAACTACCGCATGTTATGCACTGCAGTGCTAGCTAGCTGTAGCTAATGCTTTCAGTGCTAGATTCATTGTCTGATCCTTTGATTGGGTGGACAACATGTCAGTTCATGCTGCAAGAGCTCTGATAGGCTAGAGGACGTCCTCTGGAAGATGTCATAATTACTGTGGAAGTCTATGGAAGGGGGTGCGAACCATGAGCCTCCTAGGTTTTGTATTGAAGTCAATGTACCCAGAGGAGGACAGAAGCTAGCTGTCCTCCGGCTACACCATGGTGCTACTCTAGAGAGTGCTGTTGAGGCTACTATAGACCTTCATTGCAAAACAGTGTGTTTTAATACATTTTTTGGTAACAAACATATTTAGTATAGTTTTATCTAAAAATAATGTTTTTTAATGTTTCACTTTTTATTTTTATGAAATTCACTAAGGAGGATAGTCCTCCCCTTCCTCCACTGAAGAGCCTCCACTGATCTAAACTTGTAGACCTCATGGCCCGAATGACTGGGCACGTGCCAGACCAGACTATCGCATTTGGGGCCCCGGGACACCAACCTCTGGAGAGTTGGTGCTGCATTTCAACACATTTTGCCATAGTGCAGAGTAAAATGTGCAGCTTTATAATGCTACTGTACACATTTTGTCATGAGGCAGATCATTATTTTGCTGTTTTATAGCTCATCTCATGCTTTTAACATTTTGCCATGAGAAAATGCTAGTCACTCTCACTCATATTATATTGTCATGGCAAAATGTGTAGAATGCCAGGAAATTTGTTTTAAAACTGCAAACATTTCTCTACACCCCATGGCAAAATGGGTATAATTGCAGGAAATTCTTTTTAAAACATAGATTTTCTCTACACCATCAAGATGCGGTGCCAGTAGAAAAATCTTGTTTAGGGCCCCTAAAAGGCTAGGACCAGCCCTGGCTACTGGTATAATACAGTTAGTTCAGAGGGTTCATTAGTTTAACTGCACAAATGGATTGATTGCACAAATCAGTGTGGGTATAAATGTGGGTATGCAGAGAACCATGAGCCCATGTCTCTTGATAATGAGTACAAAAGGGTTATGAAGAGAAAAATAATTGCTCAACACTTTTACCCAATCAACAGCATTTACCTGAATGACGAAGAATATGAAGCTCTATTCTGGGGAAAAACCATTGTGACCTCACTCCACACCAGTGTATGTATGCCACCGCTCATGCAGATGCTGCAAAAACAGAACATTTGCACAGACCAAATGCATCTCATTGCTACAGCTGATGACTCATTGATCAAGTCACTGATGTCAAAGGTCTGTCTGTTCCAATTACTACAGCCCCATGTTCAGTAGATATTGTTGAACAAAATCTTTCTTCCTTTCTCTTTGTGCATCACTTTTTCTTTGTCTTCCCTCACTCTTCTCCATTTCCCTCTCTTCACTCTGATGTCTGAATTGTGGTGTGTAAAAGTTTCAGGCCTCATTGAAACAGGAAGCAGTGTGTGTGAGGTGAATATAAAAAAAAAAGCCCTCCTGTCACATCTCTCCACTCAGATGTACTATAGATCACTCTGCTCTGCTATACGTACAGAGCCTCTACCTACCACGGCTGGCTCCTTTCCTCTTGGAACACCACAAAGGAGAACACTCTTTCTTCATTGGAGCCTAAAGAAGTCTCACACAGACTCTCATACACACGTCATCCTCTCGTTCCACATGTGAACACTACCAGCAGCGTGCAACTCCCAGATCCGCTGGACTCTTCTGCCCTCTGGGCCGCACCTCTATCCATGTGCTAGTCTACTGTGGTACTCTACAGCTCTGACATCAACTCATACCACAGCATCAGAAGACTGACGTTCACCAGTGCCACAACAGGGAAATGCTGTGAGTATAAACATATTTTTGAGCTGACAATTGTCTAATCGATCTGACTGTACTGTACACGTAAAAGGTTAGTTTTATCCAACCCAGATTTAAAATATTAAAAGTAGACTTTTTTGTTTTAAAGAAGAAGACAAAGGTCAAGTACACTCAGAATAGCATCTATTTGTCGGGGCATGAACTCTACAAGGTGTCGAAAGCGTTCCACAGTAATGCTGGCCGATGTTGACTCCAGTGCTTCCCACAGTTGTGTCAAGTTGGCTGGATGTCCTTTGGGTGGTGGACCATTCTTGATACACACAGGAAACTGTTGAGCGTTAAAAACCCTGCCAGCGGTGCAGTTTTTGACACAAAACGGTGCGCCTTGCACCTACTACCATACCCCGTTCAAAGGCACTTAAATCTTTTGTCTTGTCCATTCACCCTCTAAATGGCACACATACACAATCCATGTCTCAATTGTTTCAAAGCTTAAAAATCATTCTTTAATCTCTCCTCCCATTCATCTACACTGATTGAAGAAGATTAAACAAGTGATATCAATAAGGGATCACAGTTTTCACCTGGATTTACCTGGTCAGTCCATGTCTTGGAAAAAGCAGGTGTTCTTAATGTTTTGTACACTCAGTGTATAGGACAAACTGATCTTATATGAACAGAAATTTGCCCCGCTAAATGCTTAAATGAATAGTGTAGCTTGGTGTCCAGCCAGGTCTACACCTCTGGATTACAGCGTCTGCTAAATGTCATATGCATACACTATATATACGAAAGTATGTGGACACCCCTTCAAATGAGTGGATTCGGCTATTTCAGCCACACCTGTTGCTGACAGGTGTATAAGACTGAGCACACAGCCATGCAATCTCTATAGATAAACATTGGCACTAGAATGGCCTTACTGAAGAGCTCAGTGACTTTCAACGTGGCACCGTCATAGGATGACACCTTTCCAACAATTCAGTTGGTCAAATTTCTGCCCTGGTAGAGCTGCCCCGGTCAACTGTAAGTGCTGTTATTTTGAAGTGGAAACGCCGCCATTGGACTCTGGAGCAGTGGAAACGCATTCTCTTTAGTGATGATTCACGCTTCACCATTTGGCAGTCCGATGGACAAATCTGGGTTTGGCAGATGCCAGGAAAACACTACCTGCCCCAATGCATAGTACCAACTGTAATGTTTGGTGAAGGAGGAATAATGGTCTGGTGCTGTTTTTCATGGTTCGGGCTAGGCCCCGTAGTTCCAGTGAAGGGAAATCTTAACGCTACAGCATACAATGACATTGTAGATTATTCTGTGCTTCCAACTTTGTGACAACAGTTTGGGGAAGGCCCTTTCCTGTTTCAGCATGACAATGACCCCGTGCACAAAGCGAGGTCCATACAGAAATGGTTTGGAAGAACTTGACTGGCCTCCACGGAGCCCTGACCTCAACCCCATCGAACACTTTTGGGATGAATTGGAACGCTGACTGCGAGCCAGGCCTAATCGCTCAACATCAGCGCCTGATCTCACTAACGTTCTTATGGCTAAATGGAAACAAGTCCCTGCAGCAATGTTCCAACATCTAGTGGAAAGCCAGAAGAGTGGAGGCTGTAATAGCAGAAAAGGGGGGGATCAACTCCATATTAATACCCATGATTTTGGAATGAGATGTTATATATTATTATTATTATATTACCTCTCGTGTGTTTCCTGACCCCTGGTTGGCAGACTGACTACTGTGGTTGATAATGGTCATCTGTTCTCTGTTATAATGGAACATTAGAGAGCAAGGTTATTTTAGTCCCTTATACTATATGGGGCCTGCTTTTCTGTCTGTCCATCCCCATGACCCTGTGGTGCCATCTGGCTTAACAGGTGGCCATTTTCTCAATGATTATGAAACGTGCCATATTACAGAGCATTGAGGGAAGATATTTAGAAATATTTAATGCCAATATATTTCATATGACTATTTCTGAAATTATCATCTATTTTTGTGTCTACTACCATTGTCAAAATTAGACAAACACACACCGGGGTAGAAAGGTGTTCACAAAAAGACAGCATTTATTTTCTACTCAATGATATCCTGCCACTTTTATATTTGACTCCAGTGTTCAGACACACCCACCCGGGATCTGTAAGGATGCTTGAGATCTCATGCATTACTTTACAGTAAAACATGTTGCAAATTACGACACAAAACTTTTCATCTTATGCGGTGGTTTCTGCATCAGTGTATTGCTGCGAACTAATTTACCTATCCTCCATGGTTCCTGTGGAGCAGAAGGTTGCCATGAAATGTCATATTTGTCACACGTGTGTTTGTGCAAATCACCAATGAATGACACTTCAACTAGTTGCACATTAGAGCATTGTTGTTTACATCAATTAGAGCAGTGGTCCCCAACCGATCCATCACGATCGTCAATCGGATGGTTCAGATTACGGTGTCTGCAGTAATTTAGAAGGCATAAAAGAAAGCAACAGAAAAATTAATACTGTGAGATTTCAAAATGTTTAAAACCATCACTAGAGAGAAACTGTCAAGAAAGAGATGCTGTTTTTATTTAACCAGGCAAGTCAGTTAAGAACAAATTCTTATTTACAATGACGGCCTACCCCGGCGACGGTGGGTCAATTGTGTGCCACCCTATGGGACTCCCAATCAAGGCCGGATGTGATTCAGCCTGGATTCGAACCAGGGACTGTAGTGATGCCTCTTGCACCGAGATGCAGTGTCAGAGACGCAGCTCCACTCGGGAGCCCAGTGAGTTGAGTTTAAGTTCTTACTCAGCACTGTCAACACTTAGTATTCAACACTTTTATAAGCCATGAAATGTGCGTTCTTCCTATTTCCACTCAGTTCTACAACGAGTAGTGCAGCAGTAATGAACGAGTAGGCAAATGTATTTATAGACTTGCGTTGTTGTTATTATTAGCAGCTTGGGTATTTTTTAATATCGAGGAATATTTCACTTTCTCTGTTCATAGTAGTAATTTTCGCATTAAATAATGCAGTGCGACTCGAGTTTCCCCATCAGCTGGAAGACGGTGTCCCTTTATGGTCAGTGTCAGTGGAGGAAAGGGAGAACGGAGGGATGTTGAGGGGTGGACCCTCACTCTGCTGCTCTCTCCCTCCGCTGAGACTGACCATCAGATGCAGACATTATCAGCCCAGTAAAATAAAAAGCGAATTATTTAAATGTATGCTCACTCAGCTGTGCCTCACCAGTAATATAACAACGGATCTATTACCAGTCTGATCATATGGCCTACCTCAAATTAAGAAATATATATATATTTTTAATGGCCCAAACAACAATGCTTTGTCAGGGCAATTCAAGCAAAGCCAATATGCGGTGATAATGTATTGGGCCTATAGCTTACTGCACGAACCTCATTGCTACAGTACTGTTTTTAATTGGTTAATGTTGCATAGGCTTGTGTTTAAAAAAAAGTCTGAGCCGTAGATCTCGGCTTGTATTTTGACTCAAAAAGTGATCTCAAAAGGTTGGTGACCACTGAATTAGAGAGTGTTCTGTTATGTGTTCTAATATTGTTATTTATTCAGTCGAAAGCCCATTATTTTCCTTGCCAACAGCACCTCGACAACCAGAAACCCATGTGTAAAAACAAAAGTGTGGTTGGAAACTAAAGGGTGTTCAGAAGAGTGGTTTTCAACTTCCTCCCTTCTTTTGTTTGACTTTGTTTGACTAGCTACCTGGCAGTAAATAAAATTAAAATAGGCAGGGCTATTTTAAATTCCCTTCACATTGTTTGTGTTGATATATATTACCTGTAATAAGTTACAGTGAATTGGGATTGATACAATAGTATGCATAGAAAACGTGTCTCTACCCATATGAAGAGTTTAATTCCAAAATGCTATACAGTGCATTTGTAATGTATTCAGACCCCTTGACATTTTCCACATTTTGTTACATTACAGCTTTATTCTAAAATTGATTAATACAACAATAACAAATCCTTACACAATACCCCATAATGACAAAGCGAAAACAGGCTTTTAGAAATGTTTGCAAATATATTAAAAATTAAAAACACATACCTTATTTACTTATGTATTCAGACCCTTTGCTATGAGACATGAGATTGAGCTCAGGTGCATGCTGTTTCCATTGATCATCCTTGAGATGTTTCTACAACTTGATTGGAGTCCACCTGTGGTAAATTCAATTGATTGGACATGATTTGGAAAGGCACACACCTGTCTATATATGGTCCCACAGTTGACAGTGCATGTCAGAGCAAAAACCATGCCATGAGGTCGAAGGAATTGTCCGTAGAGCTCTGAGACAGGATTGCGTCGAGGCAAAGATCTGGGGAATGGTAACAAAACATTTCTGCAGCATTGAAGGCCCCCAAAAACACAGTGGGCTCCATCATTCTTAAATGGAAGAAGTTTGGAACCACCAAGACTCTTCTTAGAGCTGCCCGCCAAGCCAAACTGAGCAATAGGAAGAGAAGGGCCTTGGTCAGGGAGGTGACCAAGAACCCGATGGTCACTCTGACAGAGCTCCAGAGTTCCTCTGTGGATATGAGAAAACCTTCCAGAAGGACAACCATCTCTGCAGCACTCCACCAATCAGGCCTTTATGGTAGAGTGACCAGACGGAAGCCACTCCTCAGTAAAAGGCACGTGACAGGCCGCTTGGGGTTTGTCAAAAGGCACCTAAAGGACTCAGACCATGAGAAACAAGATTCTCTCATCTGATGAAACCAAGATTGAACTCTTTGGCCTGAATGCCAAATCTGGAGGAACCCTTGCACCATCCCTATGGTGAAGCATGGTAGTGGCAGCATCATGCTATGGGGATGTTTTTCAGCGGCAGGGACTGGGAGACTAGTCAGGATCGAGGGAAAGATGAACGGAGCAAACTACCGAGAGATCCTTGATGATAACCTGCTCCAGAGCACTCAGGACCTCAGACTGGGGCGAAGGTTCACCTTCCAACAGGACAACGACCCTAAGCACACAGCCAAGACAACGCATGAGTGGCTTTGGGACAAATCTCTGAATGTCCTTGAATGGTTCAGCCAGAGACTGGACTTGATTCATATCGAATATCTCTGGAGAAACCTGAAAATAGCTGTGCGGCGACACTCCCCTGACAGAGCTTGAGAGGATCTGCAGAGAAGAATGGGAAAAACTCCCCAAATACAGGTGTGCTGAGCTTATAGCCTCATTCCCAAGAAGACCTGTGGATGTAATCACTGCCAAAGGTGCTTCAACAAAGTACTGAGTAAAGGGTCTGAATTCTTATGTAAATGTGATATTTCATTTTTATGTTTTGTTAAACATTTGCAAAAATTTCCCAAAAACTTTTTATGCTTCATCATTATGGGGTATTGTGTGCAAATTGATAAGGGGGGGGGAATTATTACATCCGTATTAGAATAAGGCTGTTGTGTAACTAAATGTGGAAATAGTCAAGGGATCTGAATACTTTCCGAATGCACTGTATATCAGAAATGTTGGTAAATTAGGTGTAAATGTTTGAAAGAAGTTTTTCTAATCATGGCAAGGAGTTGTTCAATGACAGACATATTTGTTTAAAATATATCACTTGATGGTGTCACGCCCTGGCCTTAGTTATCTTTTGTTTTCTTTATTATTTTAGTTAGGTCAGGGTGTGACATGGGCGATGTATGTGTTTTGTATTGTCTAGGGTTTTTTGTATGTTTATGGGGCAGTGTTCAGTCTAGGTGTATGTATGTCTATGGTTGCCTAGATTGGTTCTCAATTAGAGACAGCTGTCTATCGTTGTCTCTGATTGGGAACCATATTTAGGCAGCCATATTCATTAGGTAGTTCGTGGGTGATTGTCTATGAGTAAGTTGCCTGTGTCGGCACTTATATATATAGCCTATATAGCTTCACATTCGTCGGTTCGTTGTTTTGTTTAGTTTGTCAGTGTCGTTTCGTCTTCGTCTTCAAATAAAGAGAAGATGTATTGTTATCACGCTGCGCCTTGGTCCTCCTCTCTTCCACGTTACGACGAGCGTGACAGATGGCTTAATTTCAGAGAGACAATCATGTTTTTTTTGCAAAATGCTATATATCCAGCTCATTGTCAGAGAAATAAGTAGTACTGCCAGGCTTTACACAGTCAAATGTAACAAATAACTAAAGTTTATATTTTTTGAAAAAAACTTCACAAAATACATTTGTGACATAATAAAAAATAAAAAATAACTGAAATACAGTAATATGAGATCTATATATAAAACATTTACATTTTACATTTCAGTCATTCAGCAGATGCTGTTATCCAGAGTGACTTACAGTAAGTGCATTCAACTTAAGATAGCTATGTGAGGCATCCACATATCACAGTCAAATATACAGGATACAAACATTCCAATCTAGCTTAACAATGGATATATAGTGTATTGCACACAAAAAAACATCTAAAATCTATGAATAAAAAATCTGAGAAGAGTAATATTTTACACACACATGCAAACATTTCTGATTAAAAAAACACGTGAAAAATTGGTGGATATAGCATTTAGGAATTAATTGTCTATTAATTAATAGCTGTGATTCCCTCGTACCCACAGAGTCCTCTGGTGACCCATAAGAGCTCCACATCGCCATGGGCAGTGGGCCCAGTAAAGAGCGTCGGGGATCCAGCACTCAGGCAGCCTTGCTGGGCCAGGAAGAGCCCGCTGAGTCAGTCATACTGGGTAAGGCCTGCCCTCCCATCTCGGTCTGAGCACAGGACTCTGGGAAACAGGCCAGTACTAGCCTTTCTCTTCCTCTGTCCTCAGGGGTCAATCGTCCTGGGATTGTTTTGACTGAAACCTATAGGGAATTGGAAGCGTGCACAACAGCCAGGTCTATTTATGGTTAAGGACAATCATTGGATAACCTGCATTTTTACTTAACTTGTTTCTTCTTAAAAAGGCATTGCTGGTTAAGGGCTTGTAAGTAACCATTTCACTGTAAGGTTGTATTCAGCACATGTGACAAATACAATTTGATTTGATTTGATTTCAACGTTCAAATCAATGCGACCAACATAATGCGGAATTGTTTTTGTTAATGTTCCTGCATCCATGGTGTGGTGATGCTGTTGCTATGCATCCATGGTGTGGTGATGCTGTTGCTATGCATCCATGGTGTGGTGATGCTGTTGCTATGCATCCATGGTGTGGCGATGCTGTTGCTATGCATCCATGGTGTGGTGATGCTGTTGCTATGCATCCATGGAGTGGTGATGCTGTTGCTATGCATCCATGGAGTGGTGATGCTGTTGCTATGCATCCATGGTGTGGTGATACTGGTCCTATGCATCCATGGTGTGGTGATGCTGTTGCTATGCATCCATGGTGTGGTGATGCTGTTGCTATGCATCCATGGTGTGGTGATGCTGTTGCTATGCATCCATGGTGTGGTGATGCTGTTGCTATGCATCCATGGTGTGGTGATGCTGTTGCTATGCATCCATGGAGTGGTGATGCTGTTCCTATGTATCCATGGTGTGGTGATACTGGTCCTATGCACCCATGGTGTGGTGATGCTGTTGCTATGCATCCATGGTGTGGTGATGCTGTTGCTATGCATCCATGGTGTGGTGATGCTGTTGCTATGCATCCATGGAGTGGTGATGCTGTTCCTATGCATCCATAGTGTGGTGATGCTGTTGCTATGCATCCATGGTGTGGTGATGCTGTTGCTATGCATCCATGGTGTGGTGATGCTGTTGCTATGCATCCATGGTGTGGTGATGCTGTTGCTATGCATCCATGGTGTGGTGATGCTGTTGCTATGCATCTATGGTGTGGTGATGCTGTTGCTATGCATCCATGGTGTGGTGATGCTGTTGCTATGCATCCATGGAGTGGTGATTCCCCAGATGTTTAGATACCTCTCTGATAAGTATGACCATAGTTGATGTGCAAGAAAGAGGCAAAAAAACATTCCTGGTCTTCTGTTGAACCACCAGAGGAGAGAAATGAGCTTGTGCAATAACTCAATTCGCCTTTGCACTCCTTCTAAACAACGCTTTTTTTTTTTTACTTTGGCAAAGTGTAAAGTCTACGAAACTTAGTCCACTCTGTTCGTAACAGGTTTTAGTGTTGGGAACAGAACTGTATTGAGATCAAATGTTTCATCGGTGGGAAAATTTACCGAATGTCGGCCAAAGTCCATCTCGTTTCCTTCTTCTCCTGCCGGCCCCTTGGCTTCCTCTCACTACCACATTTGGTAATGAATGGAAACACCAAGCGGATCCTTCACATTTCTGCATCCGGTGAAATATCTGGCTCATTGTTCTATCTGTGGCTGCACTCCCTCTAGTCACCCTCTAGAAATGGTGTGAACCAGGTGACATTGAATTCCTCAAGATGTTAGTTGATGAAGATCACATCAATCATTTAGCTCAGAAAGACTGATGATCATCTCATTTTTGTAACTTGGAAGTGTCTTGCCTAACCATGACTACTCACGTTCAAAGTGTGAAGTACAAACATACAAGTACAAAGATATTTTCTCTTTTGCTTTTTTTGTTGTTGCTTTTTTCTCAGCATGAAAATACTGCGTTGTCATGGTTTGAGGTTCTCATAGTAGACTGACACTAATCTTTCATGTATCTGTTCTGTCTACAGAGAGCAGCAAGTATATGGTAGTGTCCCTATATAACTATCCCACTGGTCACCCAGCACACTGCCGCATCCACGCTGGAGAGAGACTCAAAGTGCTTTCAGAGTAAGAAACCATAGCCTCTACATACAACTACCATAATTACTACTACTACTACTACTACTACTACTACTACTACTACTACTACTACTACTACTACTACTACTACTACTACTACTGTGATGTGTGTTTTTCCTGTAATAACGTATGCGTGTTTCTGTGAATGTGCATGTCTATGTAGCGAGGGGGAGTGGTGGAAGGTGAGATCCTCTGCCACAGGCAATGAGAGCTACATCCCCAGCAACTACACAGCCAAGGTGTACCACAGGTGAGTCCGCTGATCCGTCTGACTCTATTCCCCTTTGGAATCTCTAATTACATGTCTCTGTCTATTTCTATGTCTGACTCTATCTCTATGCTCTTGGCCTAGGTGGCAGTATGAGGGTCTCAGCCGAGAGAAGGCTGAGGAGCTCCTGTTTCTGCCCTACAACCAGACTGGCTCTTTTCTGGTCCGGGAGAGTGAGACCCACCCTGGTCAGTTCAGTTCACACTCCAGGCTACACATTATCAAACGCTAACAAGAACAGGGAAACAATCTTAAAAATGTCATTGATAAACCTGAAGTGATAAAATGTGGTGACTGAAGTATGGTCTTACACTGTCCACTCTAGGTGCCAACACCCTGTCAGTGCGTAAGAGCAGTGACCAGGATCGTTGCTCAGTCAAACATTACCGGATCCAACAACTGGAGAATGGCTGGCTCTACATCTCCCCCTGCCTCACCTTCCCCAACCTCAGAGCTCTGGTGGACCACTACTCAGGTCAGGTGCTTTAAAGCATTTACAGTGGTGTAGAAAATACTGAAAGCTGTAGTTACATCTGTTCAAGCCCTTTGTATCCAACCCACACATTTGAATCTTTTGCACAAGTGTCAGTGGGTTAAAAGCTGGGGACACTTAAAGCATCTTCAGTCATTAAATTGTAGTATTCATGTTAAGGCTGAGTTGTAACAGACTGATTGACATCTTCTTCCAGAGGTCCGTGATGGGCTGTGCTGTCTGCTAGGGGAGCCCTGCTTCATCCAGGGGTCCAACAACGTTCCTGTGGTTACTGGGCCACTCCCCATGGCTATCAGGAAGCCCACCCTCAACTGGAAAGATATGGACAGGTGAGGTCATTTACTGTTGTGGTACAGTAATATGTTGCCAGTCTCTGTGTATCCATGTCTGTCAATAAATCTTATACTGAACAAAAATATAAACGCAACATGTGACAATTTCAATGATTTTACTGAGTTACAGTTCATATAAGGAAATCAGTCAATTGAAATCAATTCATTAGGCCATAATCTATGGATTTCATATGAGTGGGCAGGGGCACAGCCATTTGGGAGCCAGGCTCAGCCAATCAGAATGAGTTTTTCCCCACACAAGGGCTTTATTACAGACAGAAATACTCCTCAGTTGGCTGGTCTCAGATAATCCCGCAGGTGAAGAAGCCAGATGTGGAGCTGGCGGTGTATTTACACGTGGTCTGCGGTTGTGAGGCCGGTTGAACATACTGCCAAATTCTCTAAAATTATGTTGGAGGTGGCTAATGGTAGAGAAATGAACATTCAATTATCTAGCAACAGCTCTGGTGGACATGTCTGCAGTCCGCATGTCAATTGCACACTCCCTCAAAACTTGAGACATCTGTGGCTTTGTGCTGTGTGACAAAGCGGCACATTTTAGAGTGGCCTTATTGTCCCCAGCACAAGGTGCACCTGTGTAATGATCATGCTGTTTATTCAGCTTCTTGATATCCCACACCTGTCAGGTGGATATATTATCTTGGCAAATAAGAAATGCTCACTAACAGGGATGTAAACAAATTTGTGCACAACATTTTTAAGAAAAAAGCTTTTTGTGCGTATGGAACATTTCTGAGATCTTTTATTTCAGCTCATGAAACATGGACCCAACACTTCACATGTTGCGTTTATATTTTTGTTAAGTACATATTCTTTGTCAGCATTTCCTCACTAATGGGGTTTCTCTGTCTGTCTACAGCTCCATGATTTTTGGCAAGGACAAAGGCAAGGACAATGAGGATTCCCTGGTGAGCGAGGGATTGAAGGAGGCCATCAAATCCTACCGCTTCATGACAGAGGGCTGCAAAGGCTCCAGCCACAAATGGGACAGCTGAGCATGGATCTGACATCATAACGACAGGGAGATACTCAGACTAAAACAGACCATAAGATGGAGAGCTTCACATCAAGCTACCCATTAAAGCTGAGGCAATCCTGAGGACCAGACATTCTGGCCATGAACCCAATGAATCTCATTAAAGGAATGTTGTTAGGGGAACTGGAAATCACAACTCAACCACTGCAGAGAACCATGGTTCTCAAAGCTATGGTTGTAGAGTGCTCAACATTACATTCCCAAGCAGCTGAGGCCCATCTTTGCTTGGATTCATGACCAGAATAAATGTTTAGATCCTGGAGGCAGACTTTGCTAGACTTAACAGAAAGTAGTTTGAAAGTGAGATATACAGCCTTGTGAAGGTGATCCAGTATCATCAATAAACAGACTATATGGTTGGTTTTGTTGAAGTACGCTACCTTGAAAACAATTAAGGAACTATGGGGTATAAGAATTAGTCTGTTTGATTTATGTGTTTCCTGTCCTGAACATTAACACCTTTAGCTGTTGCTTGTTCTCCTCCGCACTACAGTCTTGACTTTGGCACAGGAAATGGTCAAGGTGCAGTGGAAAGCACGATGGTGTGGCAGAGACAGCAGAACGTTGAGGTAATGGTAAAGAGCATCTCAAAGTTATGTCAAATATTATGGTATGAAACACTGACATGTTATTATGAGGTTTCATCAACTGAAACAATGCACTGTAGTGTGTATATAATGTTAATATCGAGTTTCGCGATGTTTTTGGGTGGGTGGAATTTTTTTTAATTACAAAAAAAAAAAACTATTCTACATTAAAATGTTGCATTTTGTGAAATATGGGGAAACTATTTTGTTGATGTGTTGGTTTTTCACAAATCAGAGAATTAATAACCAAACGCATAAATAACCAAATACATTTCACACATGAAGTGGCAAGTATTTGGCGTACCTTTATTTACTACTGTATCTTGTCTTGTATCGCCACCTGCTGGGGGAAATGCGTAGGTCGTCAGGTTGGCGGAGACGTCAGTGCCATTCAATTTACTTCCCCGTTAACCGTTTAGTGTGTTGTTGTTGCGTTTGTTAATAATTGAATCAGTGTATTTAGCTGTTATCCAATACCTCGGTTCTTAATGCTTAGGTTGCTGTGCACTATTCGTTTGTGCGTAATTCATGTCTTTACATTGATCAACAATGCAAAAGGACAACAGTTTTACAGAACTGGAGATGCCTTCTGGTGCCTTCAGAAAGTATTAACGCCGCTTGACTTTCACACACCGCTTCACATTTCCACATTTGTTGTGTTACAGCCTGAATTTAACATTTATTACATTGAGATTTTGTGTCACTGGCCTGCACACAATACCCCATAATGTCAACGTGGAATTATGTTTTTAGACATTTTTACAAATTAATTACATATGACAAACTGAAATGTCTTGTAACAATAAGTATTAAACCCCTTTGTTATGGAAAGCCTAAATAAGTAAAGGAGTAAATATTTTACTTAAATATCACACCTACAGTATATTTGCGCAAAATGTTTGGAACAAAAAGTTCAACATTCACCTTCTGCTACCATTTCGTTAAAGCGATCTATGCATACAATTCGGTGCATACGTTGGACGATAAAAAGAAACGGAATAGAGCTAAGTATAGGTAAAATCCAAGAGGAAAATCTGGTTCCGTCTGAATTCCAACAGACACTGGGAGACAAATTCACCTTTCAGCAGGACATTAACCTGAAACATCAAATATACACTGGAGTTGCTTACCAAGACTGCATTAAATGTTCTTGAGTGGTTAAGTTACAGTTTTGACTTAAATCAGCGTAGTAAATCTATGGCAAAGCTTGAAAATGGCTATCTAGCAGTAGTCAACAACCAACTTGACAGAGCATGAAGAATTTTTTAAAGAATAATAATAATAATCCAGGTGTGTAAAGCTCTTAGAGACTTACCCAGAAAGACTCACAGCTGTAATCGCTGCCAAATGTGATTCTAAAATGCATTGACTCAGGGTGTGAATAATTATGTAAATCAGATATTTCTGTATTTCATTTTTAGTAAATGTGCAAACATTTCTATAAACAGAATTCCACTTTGACATTATGGGGTATTGTTTGTAGGCCAGTGACAAAATCTAAATTTTATCAATTTTAAATTCAGGCTGTAACACAACAAAATGTAGAAAAAGTCTAGAGGTGTGTGAATCGTTTCTGAAGTCCACTGTATATTAGTACTCTACCTCTCTTTGTTTCCTCATATCTTTCAGAACATGAAAGTTGTTAACCCCTTTCCATCTTGCATGGGTTTTTCTGTGCCTGACGTTGGGCCTAATTTTTCAGTGCCTCTGTTGGAAAAAATGATAATGTGTGGGTGTGTGCACACACCAATCAGCATGCTGAATTTGCCATCACGTTGTAAAGAGCCTGGCCACTCTGATGGAACTCATTCTGCCACTGAGTCATCACTTAACTACACATGGTTCACGTAAATCAAATGCTGTTTGCATGTGAAAATGTCACAGGATGCATTTGCTCCAACATGTTTTGTTGGTAGCCCTGTCTTTGACGGTATTCACAAACTAAGGAGTATGGCTCATCACAAGCTCCACAAACCCTACTGGTTTGCCAACTTCAACATGCCATCACCATGCTTCCTCCATTCCTGAAAAGTTTGGCTTTAAAAGTGGCATACCAGTCTGATTTTCTCCTCAATTAACACCAGATTTACTTAACAAAAGGCACATTTCAATAGGTGGTCCAGGTAAGTCATGACATAGCAAAAGTGTGTGTGTAAATTACTATTATCAGCCAAAGAGATGATTCCAACGGCCTTTTCTTCAACTAGCTAACTAATCCTTCTTTTAAAATGGTGAAAAGCTGCTGCATACCGTTTTGTTTGAACAATAGGAGGAGAAAAGACCACCAAATTAAGTTTTACCAACTGCCGAAGGACCAGATTAGACAAACCTTAAGGTTTCAGGCCATTACGCCGCTATGATGATGGAAAGCTGTGGGCTCCGGTTACTTGATACATTAACGTGTGTTCAAATCGCCGGCAAGTGACTTGTTTGCATCTAACTAGCTATGTGTATTGCTTGTAGTAAGGACTAGTGATCTGTATCCGTCCAAATAACATTATATTCTATTGCATTTGTAGGAAAAAAACTTGAATCTAATAGAAAGAGTACAGAAATGAACGGGTATCAGAATAAAAACGTAAATAATAAAAAAGTAGGTTTTGATATCGCCATAGGCTACTTTATTTGGTAGGGTTGTCTCCCCAGCAAGGTCTCCGGCAATTTGAAAGGACATGTAGGCAAGCCGGCAAGAATAAACTTTTCTAAATACCTGGACCTTTCAAGGGCAAGCAAAGACTAAATAGTTACGCGACATATCAAAGTCAAGTGAATTATATGGAGATTAATTTCTCTCGCTTGCCAGCCAGCTAACGTCAGGTAACCGGCAAAAAGGCTAGGGGTGACGTAAGTATAATGTGACAGATTTATTCGCTTTACTGTCAGTGTTAGCAGGTCGGGTAACACATCAGCGGCTGAATAAGTATCATGTAAATCATTTGTTGTTTATTGAAATTACGTTTATTGAAATTACAAAAAAGTGTCAGTAGTTTGTTTAGGATGACGCCAACGTTAGGCTAATTACATTGGAGTAACGTTAGTACCCTATCTATGGCTGTACCCTACTCGGGGCCGTGGTCACGTTAAACCACGCCTCGCCATGTGTATCTACTGTTCCTCAAGCCAGGGGAGAGGCTGATGACATCACGGATTTCCACCAGACCAACCAACTCCTTGAAATCATACTTGGGATATCGCATTCAACAGTAAAAGTTTATTTAAAAAATCGCTGGACGACGTCTTTAAGTATACCCAGTATCACTTAAACCTGTACATTTTAAATAACCTAAAAATTACAAAACGTATATTCTATCAAAAAGGCCTCACATAGCAAATTAGCAGTTAAATAATTCAACACACAAAACAAAACACTTCCACTACAATCTGCAGTTGCTACATACATTTTTGGACTTATAAATGAATGATATTCAATCAATAAAATGGTATTCATCACATGCGGTGATTAAATGCTTTACTGTGAAATGCTTACGAGTCCTTTCCCAACAATGCAGAGTAAAAAAGCTAAAAAAAAATAAATAAAAAAAGGAAATATTAACATAATAAAACTGCAATAACAACACTAAATACAAGGAGTACCGGTACCGAGGCATGGATTCTACAAGGTGTGGAAAGCGTTCCAGAGGGATGCTGGCCCATACTAGTAGAAAGAGGAGGAAGGGAAGCGCTACTAAGGTACACAATAATAAATGTTGGTAGATAGAAGGTGCTCTTTGGTAAAAGGGGTGAATTGGTCATCAAAAAGAAAGGAGGACCAAGGCACTCTTCATATAATTAATTAAAATGCCTTTATCTGTATGGCATGTTCAATAGAAACAAGGTTTTAAAAATCCAACAGTTTCAGCTATATGGCCTTCGTCAGGGAGTACAAATGTAACGGATGTGAAATGGCTAGCTAGTTAGCGGGTACGCGCTAGTAGCGTTTCAATCAGTTACGTCACTTGCTCTGAAACCTAGAAGTAGTGTTGCACCTTGCTCTGCAAGGGCCGTGGCCTTTGTGGAGCGATGGGTAACGATGCTTCGTGGGCGACCGTTGTTGATGTGTGCAGAAGGTCCCTGGTTCGCGCCCGAGGTCGGGGCGAGGGGACGGTTTAAAGTTATACTGTTACATTGATGCTGTTGACCCGGATCACTGGTTGCTGCGGAAAAGGAGGAGGTTGAAAGGGGGGTGAGTGTAACGGATGTGAAATGGCTAGCTAGTTAGCGGGTACGCGCTAGTAGCGTTTCAATCAGTTACGTCACTTGCTCTGAAACCTAGAAGTAGTGTTGCACCTTGCTCTGCAAGGGCCGTGGCCTTTGTGGAGCGATGGGTAACGATGCTTCGTGGGCGACCGTTGTTGATGTGTGCAGAGGGTCCCTGGTTCGCGCCCGTGTCGGGGCGAGGGGACGGTTTAAAGTTATACTGTTACACAAAGAAATAATACAATGTCCTCTTTTGAACAGCTTTTCCAATTAGCCCTGGTTTGAAGAGGAAGTGGTTACAAAATTGATTGGACACATCTAGTAAGCAATACTATACACAGTGTGTGTCCAATCAATTTTGTAACCACTCCCTCTTCAAACTAGGGCTAATTTGAAAAGCTGTTCAAAAGAGTACATTGTATTATTTCTTTGTACTCCCTGACGAAGGCCATGCAGCCGAAACTGTTGGATTTTTAAAACCTTGTTTCTATTGAACATGCCATACAAATAAAGGCATTTGAATTAATTATATGAAGCGTGCCTTGGTCCTTCTTTCTTTTTGGGGTGCTGGCCCATGTTGACTCCAATACTTCACACAGTTGTGTCAAGTTGGCTGGATGTCCTTTGGGTGGTGGACCATTCTTGATACACACTGGAAACTGTTGAGTGTAAAAAACCCAGCAGCGTTGCAGTTTTTGACACAAAACGGTGTGCCTTGCACCTACTACCATACCCCGTTCAAAAGCACTTAAATCTTTTGTCTTGCCCATTCACCCTCTGAATGGCACACATACACAATCCATGTCTCAATTGTCTCAAGGCTTAAAAATCATTCTTAAACCTGTCTCCTCCCCTTCATCTACACTGATTGAAGTGGATTTAACAAATCAAATCAAACTATTTGTCACATGTGCCGAATACAAGTGTAGACCTTACCGTGAAATGCTTACTTACAAGCCCTTAACCAACAGTGCAGTTTTAAGAGTTAAAAAAAGATTTACCAAATAAACTAAAGTAAAAAATAAGTAACACAATAACATAACAATAACGAGGCTATATACAGGGGGTACCGGTACCGAGTCAGTGTGCGGGGGTACAGGTTAGAGGTCATTTGTACATGTAGGTAGGGGTGACGTGACTATGAATAGATAATAAACAGCGAGTAGCAGCAGTGTACAAAACAAATGGAGGCGGGGGGGGGTCCATGTAATAGTCCGGTGGCCATTTGATTAATTGTTCAGCAGTCTTATGGCTTTGGGGGTAGAAGCTGTTAAGGAGCATTTTGGTCCTAGACTTGGCGCTCCGATACCGCTTGCCGTGCGGTATTAGAGGAAACAGTCTATGACTTGGGTGACTGGAGTCTTTGACAACTTTATGGGCTTTCCTCTGACACCGCCTAGTATATACACTACCGTTCAAAAGTTTGGGGCCACTTAGAAATGTCCTTGTTTTTGAAAAAAAAAAGCACATTTTTTTCCTCCATTAAAATAACATTAAATTGATCAGAAATATAGTGTAGACATTGTTAATGTTGTACATGACAATTGTAGCTGGAAAAGGCTGATTTGTAATGGAATATCTACATAGGTGTACAGAGGCCCATTATCAGCAACCATCACTCCTGTGTTCCAGTGGCACGTTGTGTTAGCTAATCCAAGTTTAATTTTAAAAGGCTAATTGATCATTTGAAAACCCTTTTGCAATTATGTTAGCACAGCTGAAAACTGTTGTCCTGATTAAAGAAGCAATAAAACTGGCCTTCTTTAGACTAGTTGCGTATCTGGAGCATCAGCATTTGTGGGTTTGATTACAGGCTCAAAATGTCCAGAAACAAAACACTTGTGGAAGACTACCCGTAACGTTTGACCCAAGTTAAACAATTTAAAGGCAATGCTACCAAATAAAGTGTCACTTTTCAACAGCTTACCAACACCCTCCCTCTCTTTCAACATCGGCAACTACACTTATGTGCTTGAACAAATTATAATGACAACATTTGTATTGTTTTGTGAGACTATGTAGCCAGGGATAAACGCAAACATAGAGACATGTTCATGTAACAAAGCCTTCACTGCCCACCCGCCCTGCTTCGGTGGGTCATTATCTTTCAAAACATTAAATGCGTTCTAAAATAAATCGCATGCAGGTTTAACGTTAGCACTTATGCCTTTGTTGAGTTTAGCCCACTCACACAGCTCACTCCAACTCACTAAACTAACCCACTATAACAATCCCACACACACTCACTAAATTAATCCAGTATAACAATCCCACACTCACTAACCACACATAAACTAACCCAAATTATTACTTCACAATAGGTGTACTTATCTATAACAATAACTATTGCAATAACTAGCTGCTACTACTACACTTCCACTGGGCTACAGTCATTTGTCTATTTCACTACCACTGCATTCGCTATTTACTTCCACTGTAACTATTCCACCAACAGCTACTATCCCACTACAACAAATAATACAGTCACTAGTACTTGTACTACTACAGTAGTCTCCATTTCTTAACACTAGACTCTAACAATTTAAACGTTTCAACTTCTTCCACCTACCATAAAAATACGCCACCCACAACATTTTTCTTGAATAATTACGATCTCTAGTTAGACAATTGTAGTTGCTATAGCACACCATTAGGTGGTCTGTGCGAACTCTGCCGTCGACAGTCCTTAACTTCCTGTTTAGACAAGCAAAAGAGGAAGAAGTATGGCGACAACAGAGCGACTCGGGCCCTCTCGGACCCGAAGAAATAGTAATAAAAACATACTTACAAGGATCAGACATGGAGAAATCAGTGGCGGGGGACTTAGTCGAGGCACAGAGGTAAAATACACATTTAGAAATCCTTTCTAAAAGCTGAAATTATGAGGGTTTGGGACGGAGAAAACCTAGCTAACTAGGTTGATAGCTAGCTAACGTTACGTCTACTCGGAACGGAGCGCTGTGCAAACGGCTGGCTAATGTAGTGGAAGTGAATGTAGGTAGTCATTTTATTAGCTAGCTAACAAGTTAATATGCTAGCTACTACGTTATCTACTTCACTAAGATGGCTGGCTTTCTTGTAGCGGACTGAACTCCACTCCATGGTGAATGAAGTAAAATAAACTTCCTTCACCATGTCCGCTAGCTTCCTTGCTGATCACTGGAAAAGTTGTCACAGCAACCGCTCCAGGCTACAGCTATCTCATTTTAAACATCAACTGGTATAGCCCCTCAAATTAGGGCAATGACTCGTGTGTGTATATCTTGTCTATCTAATATACACTAAGAGGGGGATCGCTTATTTATGTACTGCATTTTCCCTATCATTTTCTTGTTCCTATCGTGTTCCCTCCTTGTCCTCAGATGTCTGAGGCCCTACTTCAAGAGAGGGACCATCAGGCCAAGTGGCATGGGATTCCAGTGATGCTGCAGAGACTGTATGACAGCAGTCACCTCAACAGTGACCTCTCCCAGATCCACTCCATTATCAAGGTGCAATAATTACTCTTCCCTGACCTCGTTGGTGCTGTAATGCCCCTCTTTACAGGTGACTGTTTCATGTTTGTTTTCCTCGTGGTAGCTGTGATGGTAATTGTTGCTGAGCTGACAGATGTTGTTCATGACGTGTTTGTGTTCTCTCTATGGTGTGGTAGGAAGTGGCATCTTTTCTCTCCATGGAGGCAATGTCGTTTGTGACAGAGGACAGGAGAACAGCACAGGAGTCCACCTCTCCCAACACATACACTTTTGACCTCTTTGGCGGCGTTGATGTGAGTCTCCAACATGTTGAAAAAGAGGCGTATAGAGCCGACGGTCTTGTCAGTGACCATATTTGCTGTGTCAGGGTTTTAATTTCTCCTTTGTCCTCAGTTACTAGTGGAGATTCTGATGAGACCCACCCTCACCACGCAGACAAATTTCCCTAAAAGTAAACCATATTACATTCCTATGTCATAGTTTTGCAAATGTGAGGAACCAATTTTTTCATGCCTTCAATATATATTCTAACATATGTTCTCATTACAGTGAGTGATGACCTCGTCAAGGATTGTTTAAGTGTTCTGTACAATTGTTGTATATGTGTAAGTATCAATGCCTTAGATAAAGTGTTTGAATGCATGTAAGAAATACAGAAATCCTCCCTGTATGATGCCAAACGCTGCATCATATGAAAGTTACATATCTTGAAAACTTGATTGCTGACAAGCAAAACATTTTGGGACTATGTCAACAATGGATTAATGAAACAAATACCAAAATATTGTTTTTGGGTGGAGTTTTCCTTTAACACAGTCTGACAGAGGATGATGTCTACCCTCTTTCCTTTCTTTTAGTCAGGGAAGGTTAATCATGAGCTTTCCCTCACTTTCAGATGGAAGGAGTCACTAAAAGTCTGGCATCACGAGATGACTTTGTCATGTTTTTGTTTACGCTCATGTCAAACAAGAAGACATTTTTGCAAACCGCCACATTGATTGAGGACATTCTTGGGGTCAGGAAGGTAAGGATGCATACTATCACTATGTCAGTCCTTACACATTTGCAGTTACCACAGGTCATTCAAATTAGCTGAACTTTGATCAAACCAAACTGAACCTAAATGGCCAAAAGATTCACAAAAACGTTAATGAGTTGTTCCATGCCATTTCAGCAAGCCATGACACCCACCATTTTGGATGAAATGGTTTCTGTAGTTAGAAACAGATAAGAAGCATTCCAGAATAATTTTTGCTTTGCCAGTTTAAAGTGGAATGACTCTAATATCTTGTACCTTCATCTTTATGCTCCAGGAGATGATCCAGCTGGAGGGCATCCCCAACCTGCCCAGTCTGGTCCAGAGCTTCAATCAGCAGCAGCTGGCCAACTTCTGCCGCATCCTGTCAGTCACCATCACTGAGCCGGACCTGGGCAACGATGACAAGCACACACTGCTGGCTAAAAACGCCCAGCAGAAGACCAACCTCTGCCCTTCCCACTCTGAAGTCAACCAGGGTAAGACAGCTCTCACCATCAGACCAGGGAGAGAGAATGGAAGGTGTTGTCACATAATGATGCTTCATATGACTAGCATTTAATGAAGAAAATCCTTGCAAATTACTTGTCCCTCTTTTGCTCAGCGATGAATGAGATAAAAAAAATTATGGATTTGTACTTCTCAATGTTTCCTTAGGGCTCAGTTAAAGGGGAAATCTGCAGTAGTTACATCCATTTTTGGACTTAATGATTAATGATATATACCTATTGATTATATAACTTCTAAATGCCTCATAAGCTTAGTTCAACTGTCGTACCCCATCAGAACCCAAAATATACGATTGTTTTACTCCAATGTTTGTAAACTAAGTATAATTTTGATATCATGGATGGTCAGTCCTTGCATCCATAGCTCTACACATAACCATGTGTATGTGACAAATAAAATTTGATTTGATTTGATTTTTCTGTTTATGAATTTTAGAGTGGTTGCATTTCTCCAGCCCCATGCTGCAGCTTTTTAGTGAAACAGCGACGGGGGAGTACGCTTTGTTATTGTTTTGACTGCTGATTGCCACTTTAATGGAAACAGTAAATTGATAATAAAATAATCTGTTCTCTCCGTGTGCTCAGGGTTTAAAGTTCTCAGTCACTTTTTGGGGGCTAGGTTGATAGCTTATTTTGTCTAAAAGAAATACTGAAGACCACACCTGAACGTCTACAACTAGATGGACATGTATAGTTTCAAATACCTGCCTTTTGTTTTGACAAACAAATCATTCCTAAAAACAATCTGTGATGCTCTCTGTTGAGTTTGGAAATCCCGATGTGGCACGCGAGCTGAGATGGACTTAAGTTTCAGTCATTCATGGGATTTAATTTTGATTTAACCCCTGTGTGCATCAGTGGCCCTGCTGAACATCCCGGGCTTCATTGAGCGGCTGTGTAAGCTGGCCACCAGGAAGGTGTCTGAGGCCTCGGGGGCATCCAGCCTGTTACTGGAGCTTCAAGACTGGTACACATTGCTGGACAACGCCCTGGTGCTGGACGCTCTTATGCAGATGGCCACAGAGGATGCCGAGCAGAGCAGCACAGGTCAGACCAGTAGATAATACATGCACTCTCCCTCACATACATGCCTACACGCCATGCTCCGGTCATCTGAGATATGCTGACGGTGTAACGGACCGTTGTTCACTGTTTTCTTACATCAGTAATACGGTTCAGAATGTGACCCACTTTACAGTCACGTGATGTCATAATCTTCAGGGATGTAAACTCGTCACTTTTGGCCGTTTTGATTTCAAAGTTAATGTGTAGATCTGAAAGAAAGAAAATCTGACAAAGTGCAGAGTGTATCACCCATTGGGCTATAAAATAAAGGCGCAAACAGATCTTCTCCCTGTGTGATCACTAAATAATGGTGTATAATAATAGTGTCATAGACTTCTCTCTCTGCTACAGCACAGCAAGTGGTATCGGAGCGCCACGTCTAGGACCTAAAGGCTCCTTAACAGCTTCTACCCCTAAGCCATAAGACTGCTGAACAATTAATCAAGTGGCCACCGGACTATTTACATTGACCCCCCCCATTTGTTTTTACACTGCTGCTACTCACTGTTTATTGTCTATCCATAGTCACGTCACCCCTACCTACATGTACAAATGACCTCTAACCTGTACCCGTGCACACTGACTCGGTACCGGTACCCCCTGTATATAGCCTTGTTATTTTATATTATTGTATTTTTTTTTACTTTAGTTTATTTGGTAAATATTTTCTAACTCTATTTCTTGAACTACATTGTTGGTTAAGGGCTTGTAAGGTCCACAACCTGTTGTATTTGACGCATGTTACTAATAACATTTGATTTGATATGTTTCTCATACCGAAATTAATGGCTGAGCACAAATCAAATGTTATTGGTCACATGCGCCAAATACAACAGGTGTAGTAGACCTTACAGTGAAATGCTGATTTAGGAGCCCCTTAACCAACACTGCAGTTTAAAAAAAATACAGATCAGAATAAGAGAGAAATGTAACAGAATGTATCCCTACTCGTTCTACAAATAGCTCATCAGAGTTTAGAGTGATGTCTTATCAGACTGAGTGCTTCATCATCCAATGTTGTGTTTGAGCAGCCAGCCACATCCCCTAACCAGCCATTAGCCTACTCAGCTGTGGACAGACAGCATCATCCCCTAACCAGCCATTAGCCTACTCAGCTGTGGACAGACAGCCACATCCCCTAACCAGCCATTAGCCTACTCAGCTGTGGACAGACAGCATCATCCCCTAACCAGCCATTAGCCTACTCAGCTGTGGACAGACAGCCACATCCCCTAACCAGCCATTAGCCTACTCAGCTGTGGACAGACAGCATCATCCCCTAACCAGCCATTAGCCTACTCAGCTGTGGACAGACAGCATCATCCCCTAACCAGCCATTAGCCTACTCAGCTGTGGACAGACAGCATCATCCCCTAACCAGCCATTAGCCTACTTAGCTGTGGACAGACAGCATCATCCCCTAACCAGCCATTAGCCTACTCAGCTGTGGACAGACAGCATCATCCCCTAACCAGCCATTAGCCTACTCAGCTGTGGACAGACAGCCACATCCCCTAACCAGCCATTAGCCTACTCAGCTGCTTCTCCATCCGTTCTTTCTGCGCATCCCCCATCAGTTTTAAAATGTTATTTAGCCGTGATGGTGGGCTGGGGTTGTGCAGACAGTGATGGGGTTTCTGTTACATTAGTTTAATTATTGGAGCGGCTCACAGCGCGAGCGTAGTGGATACATATATCTTTTAATAGCTTCTGTAAGAACAAGCAGGCCAGTCTGACTAGGCTGAGTGCCATAGAGGAAAACAGAGCACAGAGACAGTCATTCTTGTGCCTTTACATCACTGAAAACTACCAGTTTCTAGCCCAAACCTCTGGAACTACCTTCTCCCCTTTTCTACATCGAAATTGTCGCACATTTTATATTTCTAAACTACTCGAGGGCTACTCAAACAACCTTGTTTGGTCATGTTACCTGGATAGCTAACTAATAACAAGCTACATTGGCTTAGGACTGCATAATTTATTAGCAGTATCACAATACTACTCTATGGTGATATTTGGCCTGGTGTATCGCACGGTTAGTAAAAATATTGTTATTGTGACGACCCCACTCGGAAAATAGGCATCTTACAGCTTTTCTTGGATTTAACTGAATTATTTTTGTCCCCTTTTTGGGCCCCTCACCAGTTATCATCCCTGAGTCTTAATGTGTTTCTTTGCACTGTGCTGTTTCTTTCTCAGAGTCGCCAGACGAGAGCTCTCTGGTCACCAGTCCTCTCAGGCACAGTCTGCCCCAGTCCATGAAGATCGTCCATGAGATCATGTACAAGGTGGAGGTTCTCTATGTGCTCTGTGTGCTCCTCATAGGCCGCCAGAGGAACCAGGTGAGACACAGATAGCTGGACTTTAGTTAGGAAATGGCTTCAATCAGTAACTGAGATTGTAAAGTTTCTCCACTGTGCTTCTGCCTCTGCATTCCTTGCCTTTTGTGGTTTTAGGTTGGTTGTTAAGTACTTTGTGACATCTGCTGATGTAAAGTTAAGCTGTAAGTCCTGGGGGGGTGGTATATGGCCAATATACCACAGCTAAGGGCTGTTCTTATGCAGGATGCAACGCGGAGTGCCTGGGCAAAATGCAACGCAGAGTGCCTGGATACAGCATTTAGCCGTGGTATATTGGCCAGATACCAAAAACCCCTGAGGTGCCTTATTGCTATTATGAACTGGTTACCAATGTAATAGACCAATAAAAATAACCTGTCCTGTCATACCTGTGGTATACGGGCTGGGTTTTATAGAATCCATTTTATTGTAAAGACATGGTGCCTTGTAAACAGGTTCACAGAATGCTTGCAGAGTTCAAACTGATTCCAGGACTCAACAACCTGTTTGACAAGCTGATCTGGAGAAAGCAGACATCCACCCACGTCCTCCACGGCCAGAACCAGAACTGTGACTGCAGCCCGGTAAGAAGACCGCTCTGGGAATGGGCTCAATGGCGCTGTAACACTAAGCACCTCTATTGCAGCACTCATTGGTTCTCCTCTCTCGATCTCACTCACACAGGAGATCTCCTTTAAAATCCAGTTTCTACGACTACTCCAGAGCTTCAGCGACCATCATGAGTGAGTTCAGTACAGACACTATGATTTAAACTGTATTTCTGTGGAATTAGACATATGGGTCTGGTACTGAGTTTGGTACCATCGTGTTCAGTGACTCTGTCATTTGGATCATGTCTGTTCTTTCCTCCTCCCTCTCAGGAACAAGTATCTCCTCTTGAACGCTCAGGAGCTGAATGAGCTCAGTGCCATCTCTCTGAAGGCCAACATCCCTGAGGTGGAGGCTCTCGTCAACACGGACAGGTAGGGCTGTTAGTTAGCCAGGGGCATAGGGATGGAGGACATTTTGTGTTTCTGAATTTGACAAATCCTCCATTGCGTTGGATATTTTCTCTCTATATATAGAAATCTAATCTGTGATGGTAAAAAGGGCCTCCTGACACGGCTACTTTCAGTCATGAAGAAAGAACCGGCCGAATCCTCATTCAGGTGAGTGTGTGTTGACTCCAGGAGTTAATTAGTGAAACGTCATCAGGTATAGGAAGAGAAGTGTTAAACCCCTGTCTGTCTAGGTTCTGGCAGGCGAGGGCGGTGGAGAGCTTCCTGAGAGGATCCACCTCCTACGCTGACCAGGTGTTCCTGCTCAAGAGAGGCCTGCTGGAGGTACGGAGGCTGTTGCCAAGCAGTGAAGCCACACACACCTATGATAGAACCGCCTTCAAGTCTTCATTTAAAACCTCCTATTAAATCCCTCTCCTCTGTCCTTCCAGCACATCCTGTTCTGCATCATAGACAGCGGCTGTAAGTCCAGGGACGTGCTGCAGAGCTACTTTGACCTTCTGGGGGAACTCATGAAGTTCAACATCGACTCCTTCAAGAGGTTCAACAAATACGTCAACACAGAGGAGAAGGTAGGACACGGCCCAGGAGAGAGGCACTTCAAAACAATGAGGATCAGACCGATGGAAAGGGAGTGCAGTCCACTTTCTAGCTTAACCCTAGAGATCACTTCCTTTTAATACATGTTTGGTTTCATTTCTGCTTCCTGTGTTAGTTCCAGACGTTCATGACCCAGATCAACAGCTCTCTGGTGGACTCCAACATGCTGGTGCGCTGTATCATTCTGTCCCTGGACCGCTTCGAGAGCCAGACTGACGATGTGAGAGGTAGGTCCATAGAAAATAGTCTTAGGCCTACCGGTGAACACGTTTGTGGCTGTAGAAACGTGTTAACCCTCTAGAGTCGACTGACACACCGTTGCGTCAATCTAAGTGGTGGTCTCCGTTTTGCTCTACGGCCCCCACAAGTGTCTGGATTCATCTGAAGTCGGTACCATCGACGTGCCAATTTCTGTTCGAACCGTTTGGGTTACAAACAAACTCACAAACACTATGGTGTTCTCCGTTTTTCTCTACGACCCGGGACTTGTCTGAAGGTAACCAGTACCAGTTTAAAAACATTGATGGAAGTATGAAGGTTGTTTTGTGGCATCCTAAAAAAGGAGTTTAATATGTGTTTTTAAAAAATATATACACACACACACAGTGGTGGAAAAAGTACCTAATTGTCATACTTGAGTAATAGAAAATGACTCCAGTGAAAGTCAACCAGTAAAATACTTGAGTAAAAGGTTTTAAATATACTTAAGTATATTTGAGCAATTACATTTACTTTTAATACTAATATTTCACATTCCTTATTTTCTTGTTTTTTAAGTTTATGGATAGATAGGGACACACTCAGACATCATTTACAAACAAAGCATTTGTGTTTAGTGAGTCCACCAGATCAGAGGCAGTAGGGATGACCAAGGATGTTTTCTTGATAAGTGGGTGAATTTTACCATTTTCCTGTCCTGCCAAGCATTCAAAATGTAACAAGTATTTTTGGGTGTCAGGGAAAATGTATGGAGTAAAAAGTACATTATTTTCTTTAGGAATGTAGTGAAGTAAAAGTTGTCAAATATATAAATAGTATAGTACAGACCCCCAAAAAACACAAAAGTTTAGACACACCTACTCAAGTGTTTTTCCCTTATTTTGACTATTTTCTACATTGTAGAATAATAGTGAAGACAAACTATGAAATCACCAATGGAATCATGTAACCAAAAAAGTGTTAAACAAATCAAAATATATTTGAGATTCTTCAAAGTAGCCACCCTTTGCCTTGATGACAGCTTTGCACACTCTTGACAAACCCGGTTTTTAGAAATGTTTGCTAATTGATATATACAATTTAAAAAATCACATTTACATAAGTATTCAGACCTTTTACTAAGTACTTTGTTGAAGCAACTTTGGC
This sequence comes from Salvelinus alpinus, assembly GCF_045679555.1. Classification (NCBI taxonomy): domain Eukaryota; kingdom Metazoa; phylum Chordata; class Actinopteri; order Salmoniformes; family Salmonidae; genus Salvelinus; species Salvelinus alpinus. The sequence continues at coordinate 43,563,071 of NC_092102.1, read as the reverse complement.
AGCGATTACAGCATCTTCTTGGGTATGACACTACACGCTTGGCACACCTGTATTTGGGGAGTTTCTCCCATTCTCTACAGATCCTCTCAAGCTCTGTCAGGTTGGATGGGGAGCGTCACTGCACAGTTATTTTTAGGCCTCTCCAGAGCTGTTCAATCGGGTTCATGTCCGGGCTCTGGTTGGGCCCATTCAGAGACTTGTCCCAAAGCCACTCATGCGTTGTCTTGGCTGTGTGCTTAGGGTCGTTGTCCTGTTGGAAGGTGAACCTTCACCCCAGTCTGAGGTCCTGAGCACTCTGGAGCAGGTTTTCATCAAGGATCTCTATACTTTGCGTCGTTCATCTTTCCCTCAATCCTGACTATTCTCCTAGTCCCTGCCGCTGAAAAACTTCCCAACAGCATGATGCTGCCACCACGCTTCACCATAGGGATGGTGCCAGGTTTCCTCCAGATGTGACGCTTGCCATTCAGACCAAATAGTTCAATCTTGGTTTCATCAGACCAGAGAATCTTAGGTGACTTTTGGCAAACTCCAAGCGGGCTGTCATGTGCCTTTTCACGGAGGAGTTTCTTCCCTCTGGCCACTCTACCATAAAGGCCTGATTGGTAGAGTGCTGCAGAGATGGTTGTCCTGATGGAAGGTTCTTCCATCTCCACAGAGGAACTCTGGAGCTCTGTCTGAGTGACCGTCGGGTTCTTGGTCACCTCCCTGACCAAGGCCCTTCTCTTCCTATTGCTCAGTTTGGCCGGGCGGCCAGCTCTAGGAAGAGTCTTGGTGGTTCCAAACTTCTTCCATTTAATGGAGGCCACTGTGTTCTTGGGGACCTTCAATGCTGCAGAAATATTTTGCTACCCTTCCCCAGATCTGTGCCTCGACACAATCCTGTCTCGGAGCTCTGTGAACAATTCCTTCGACCTCATGAATTGGTTTTTGCTCTGACATGCACTGTCAACTGTGGGACCTTATATAGACAGGTGTGTGCCTTTCCAAATCATGTCCAATCAATTAAATTTACCACAGGTGGACTCCAATCAAGTTGTAGAAACATCTCAAGGATGATCAATAGAAACAGGATGCACCTGAGCTCAATTTCAAGTCTCATAGTAAAGGGTCTGAATACTTATGTAAATAAGGTATTTCTGTTTTATTTTTTTTATTTTTTGGATATAAATATTTTTTGATCCATTTTAGAATAAGGCAGTAACGTAACAAAATGTGGAATATATTATATATATTTTCCACAGTGTTACGTTACTGCCTTATTCTAAAATGGATCAAAAAATATTTATATCCTCAGCAATCTACACACAATACCCCATAATGACAAAGCGAAAAAAGGTTTAGAAATGTTAGCAATTTTTTTTCGCTGAAAATAAAAATGCTCAGGATATATACCCTGAGCTTATCTCCTAGATATAGGACAGACACGTCAACCTTGTTACTTATGATTTTATTTTTGGACTGTCTGTTAATTTTTTTATTTATGAATGTGTTATTCAATGTGTTTCTAAAGGCCAAAATGTATATTTTATTAAAAAATTCTAAACCCAATAGCTAAATGATCCATAGTATGACCATCTTAAAACAATTCCATGTATCAGCTTAGAACCCCCACAACAGCGTAGACTTTTAAGAATTAACCAGGCAGTCATTGTAACTAAGAATGTGTTCTTTATTTTACCAGCCTGGTAAAATAAAGGTCAAATAAAAGTAAGCCCATTTGATGCATCAGGAGGCTTTGAAGTAGTGAAATATTCCCACTGGGCACAGACATCAGTTCAACGTCAAGTTTTGATTTACATTTGGTTGAGTTGTCAACTAATGTGAATTCAATGTGAAATAAATAAAACCATGTCATTGGCTTTGGGTTCAAAGATTCAATGTCATATACATTTTTAGGTTGAAGTGACGTGGAAACAACATTGATTCAACCAGTGGGTTATGTCTACTCTTGGTGTTTGTAGAAATCCACCTCTGACTCCTCCATGTCTCTGTTTTTTTTTTCTGTCTGTCTCTCTGTCTGTCTCTCTCTCTGTCTGTCTGTGTCTGCCCTGTAGTTGTGGAGGTGCTGTCAGAGTGCAGTCTGTTGTCCTACATGGTCCGCGTGGAGAACAGACTAACCATCCTCTTCAGGCTCGTCAACATCATCAACGTGCAGACGCTCACACAGGCAAGGAACCCCCCTATCCCATCGTCTGTTGTCAGGTTTACTGTAATGCTAATGACTGTCATGGCATTGCATCCTCCTCCTAGCTATCATAGACTTTACATTCCTCTATTTCTTGTTTCTCATATTGAGACATACACTTGTCTGGATCATCTACATGTTAACGGACTGTGATCCTTTCCCTTCTGTTTGATGGTGGCTGGACCCTACCAATGTTAGGAGAATGTGAGCTGTCTGAACACCAGCCTGGTGGTATTGATGCTGGCCAGGAGACGGGGCAAGCTGTCCTTCTACCTCAACGCCCTGAGAGAGAAGGAGTACACAGAGAAGTACCCCGGCTGCCTGCTCAACAACTTCCACAACCTGCTGCGCTTCTGGCAGCGCCACTACCTCAACAAGGACAAGGACAGCACCTGTCTGGAGAACGTGAGTGTCCTCCCCAATGCGCTCACACACACACACACACACCGACCGTTGTTCCTTGAATGCTGCCTACTCTATGGTGGTAATTCTGTATTAGGTTATCTGTACACTAAACCATGTTCTGTCCTATTGTGGTTGACTGACTTACTGATGTATCTCTCTCTTTGGGTTAAATGAGAACACATTTCTGTTGAATGCATTCAGTTGTGCAACTGACTAGATATCCCCTTTCCCTTTCTATATCATTCTCTCCTATCACTCTCTCTCTCTCTCCTATCACTCTCCTATCATTCTCTCTTTCTCCTATCAATCTCTCTTGCTCCTATCATTCTCTTTCTCTCCTATCACTCTCTCTCTCCTATCACTCTCTCTCCTATCTCTCTCTCTCTCTCGCTCTATCACTCTCTCTCTCTCTCTCGCTCTATCACTCTCTCTTATCATTCTCTCTTTCTCCTGTCTCTCCTCTCGCTCTCGCTCTCCCATCGTAACATTCTCTCTCTCCTCCTATCTGCAACAGAGCTCCTGTATCCTCTTCACCTATTGGAAGGAGACCGTGTCAGTTCTGTTGGACTCAGACCGGACTTCACTATGTGCCATAGCCAGCTACATCGACGAGGCCTACATGGATCTGGGAAGAGACTTTCTGGAAGTTTAGTCCCTGCGACGCTTTCTCTGGAAAAGAGGGGGGGGGTGAAAAGAAGAGAGGCAATGTCTCAATCACCTGAAGACTGAACAGATCTGAGCGCTCACTTCTTCACATGGCTGTTATTCAGGGATCCATCGGTGTACAGAATGACTGTGTGCACAGTTTTGGGCATGTGTATGTATTTTTGCATTTGTGTGTGTGTGTGTGTGGATATGCTTTAGTGGGTGTGTGAGTATTGGCTGTAGGAGTGGATGCGTATGCTTGTGTGTGTAGCAGTGGAGGCTGGGGAGAGGAGCTATAGGAGGACGAGCTCATTGTAATGGCTAGAATGGAATAAATGGGTTTGTGTTTGATACCGTTCCATTTATTCCGTTCCAGCCATTACAATGAGCCTGTCCTCCTATAGCTCCTCCCACCAGCCTCCTCTGGTGTATAGCTGTGTTGGGGTGTGTCACATGCTGGAGTTTCCATTCTGTTTTATCTGTGGGGGAAAACAGTCAGCCAATCAGCAGCCTTTCACTAACAGAAGGGAGATGATTTCTCGTACCCTGTTGTCACTAGTTACCACAGCCACAAAGTCATAACCCTTGCCTATTTTTCTCATTTCTATTCTTAAAATGTGATTTCAAACCGAACCTTAACCGCACTGCTAACCTTATGTCTAATCTTAAATTAGGACTAAAATGCTCATTTTTGTTTATATGAATTATTACGATATAGCCCATTTAGTCTTTGTGCCTGTGGTAACTAGTGGAAACCCTCCTACCCTCTGGCAAAAAAACGACGGTCCAACTTCATATTGAGTGGTGCCAAAACTCTGCATTTACATGGTAATTACACTGGCAGATATAGTGGGTACATATACAGGGTTAGTACTTACAACTGGTATACCTGTTTTGATGCTAGTGTAATAGTCGAACACGAAGGGGATGTTTTAACACAATCAATTTGAATTTGTTTGCAGATATAAAGCATGTTAAATACATTTTGTTGTGCAGTCAACGCAATGTGTAAGTACACCAACTGGGAAAAGAACATTACTCTGTATCTAACGGTATGTAATTACTATGTCAAAAATGTTTTAGGGACATTTAATACAAGTGGGACCAAAACATTGATATTTAAGGGACAAGCAATTGTTTTATTTTGGTGGTCTAAAAAGGGACTCTATATTTAAAGAAATGATCCATGTAAATTATAAAGTATTTAGGTGAAGGACAAGGTCGACACAAGGCTCTGGAACATGGACTCACCAGAAGCATGAATGTCTTGGGTCCGACAACACAGAGGGGACCTGACTGGCCATCCTAAGTAACGTTAGGAAAGATGCTTAACTTATGGCATGAGGATACGAGACTCCCTGTTTCAGAATGTGTATCTGTATGTGGCACTGGGCTTATGTCTGAGCTCTTCTCAGAAAGTGAGTGAGAGTATGTGTGTGTTCATCTAATACACAGGTGAGTATCTGTAACTTCACTTTGTAAAGCGAATGAGATAAATAACAGAACACCACTTTGGCTCTGTCTTGTCTTTTTATTCAAGTGCTTTAATTCACTACAACACATGGATGTAAAGTACAATCTATTGTTGACAATGGACAGTCCTGTCAAAGGCTATTTAATATTTTAACATGGCGTTGGTTTGTGTTAGTCTATCACAAATCATTGCTATTTGAACACACGTGTCAAACACTTAACACCCATTGCAGTCATCTGAAAGCACAAGAGTTTAATCCAGGAGTACTAGCAGGCCTCCACTTAATTCTGCAAGCAGATTTAAGTCAGGCCTGAGACTAGACCACTCAAGAACACTCCACGCGTCTTGGAAAGCCATTTCAGAAGACGGGTGGGTTTTCCTGTTACATTTTACCTGGGCTTTGCTACTTTCATATTTCTTTTGATCCTAACAAACTCCCCAGTCCCTGCCGATGACAAGCATACCCATAACATGATGCTGTCACCACAATATTTGCAAATGGAGAGAGTTTCACTCTGTTGTATTGAACTTCACCCAACCCTGTCGTTTTTATTTTAGGCCAAAAAGTTAATTTATTTGCGGGTTTTAACAGCCTTGTTGCAAACAGAATGTATTTTTTGAACACAGGCTTCTTTCTTTACACTTTGTCACACAGGCCAGTAATATGGAGTGAATGCAATGTTGTAGATCCTTTTTTGTATGTTCAAGTATTGTGGTGGCAGCATCATGTTATGGGTATGCTTGTCATCGGCAGGGACTGGGGAGTTGGGATGAAAATAAATATGAAAGGAGCAAAGCCCACCTCAGTCTTAACCCTGGGATAGGTTTTATATTTCTGTGGGACAATTACACACATCTCCATGTAAAAGACATACCAGCATGGCTTTCCAGGAGGTGGTGAGTGGTTTAGTCTCAGTCCTGACTTAAATTTGCGTAAAACAAGATTTAAATATTGCTGTCTGTATTTTTACATTTACATTTAAGTCATTTAGCAGACGCTCTTATCCAGAGCGACTTACAAATTGGTGCATTCACCTTATGAAATCCAGTGGAACAACCACTTTACAATAGTGCATCTAACTCTTTTGAGGGGGAGGGGTGGGGTTAGGAGGATTACTTTATCCTAGGTATTCCTTAAAGAGGTGGGGTTTCAGGTGTCTCCGGAAGGTGGTGATTGACTCCGTATCAATGAACCCCAACCAAATTTACTGAGCCTGAGCAATTCTGGATATACGGTTAATTTGGAAAGTATTCAGACCACTTTACTTTTTCTACATTTCGTTACATTACAGCCGTATTCTAAAATTGACAAGAAAACTAATTTTCCTTATCAATCAACACACAATACCCCATAATGACAAAGCGAAAACAAGTTTTAAAAAATATACCTTATTTACATAACTATTCAGACCCTTTGCTATGAGACTCGAAATTGAGTTCAGGTGCATCATGTTTCCATTGATCATCCTTGAGATGTTTCTACAACTTGATTGGAGTCCACCTGTGGTAAATTTAATTGATTGGACAGGCACACACCTGTCTATATTAAAGGTCCCACAGTTGACAGTACATGTCAGAGTAAAAACCAAGCCATGAGGTTGAAGGAGTTGTCTGTACAGCTCTGTGACAGGATTGTGTTTGCACAGATCTGGGGAAGGGTACCAACAAATGTATGCAGCATTGAAGGTCCTCAAGAACACAGTGGCCTCCATCATTCTTAAGTGGAAAAAGTTAGGAACCACCAAGACTCTTCCTAGAGCTGGACGCCCGGCCAAACTGAGCAATCAGGGGAGAAGGGCCTTGGTCAGGAAGGTGACCAATAACCCAATGGTCACTCTGACAGAGCTCCAGAGTTCCTCTGTGGAGATGGGCGAACGTTCCAGAAGGACAACCATCTCTGCAGCACTCCACCAATCAGGCCTTTATGATAGAGTGGCTAGACAGAAGCCACTCCTCAGTAAAAGGCACATGACAGCCCACTTGGAGTTTGCCAAAAGGCACCTAAAGACTCTGAGACCATGAGAAACAAGATTCTCTGGTCTGATGAAACCAAGATTGAACTCGTTGGCCTGAATGGCAAGTGTCACGTCTGGAGGAAACCTGGCACCATCCCTACGGTAAAGCATGGTGGTGGCAGCATCATGCTGTTGGGATGTTTTTCAGTGGCAGGAACTGGGAGACAAGTCAGGATCGAGGGAAAGATGAACAGAGCAAAGTACAGAGAGATCCTTGATGAAAACCTGCTCCAGAGCGCTCAGGACCTAAGACTAGGTTGAAGGTTCACCTTACAACAGGACAACGACCCTAAGCACACAGCCAAGATGATGCAGGAGTGGCTTCCGTATAACTCTCTGAATGTCTTTGAGTGGCCAAGCCAGAGCCAGGACTTGAACCTGATCGAACATCTCTGGAGAGACCTGAAAATAGCTATGCAGCGACGCTTCCCATCCAACCTGACATCCAACCTGACACCAACCTGACATCCAACCATCCAACCTGACAGAGCTTGAGAGGATCTGCAGAGAAGAATGGGAGAAACTCCCCAAATACAGGTGTGCCAAGCTTGTAGCGTCAAACCCCAGGAAACGTGATGCTGTAATCACTGCCAAAGGTGCTTCAACAAAGTAGTAAAGGGTCTGGGTGAAGGGTCTGGATACTTATGTAAATGTGACATTTCAGTTTTATATTTTTAATAAATTAGCAAAACATTCTAAAAACCTGTTTTTGCTTTGTCGTAATGGGGTATTGTGTGTAGATTGATGAGGGGGGGGAAAAACAATTTAATACATTTTGGAATAGGGCTGTAACTTAACAAAATGTTGAAAAAGTCAAGGGGTTTGAATACTTTCTGAAAGCACTGTGTACGGGTGACCACTTAGTTAACCTAAGTGTGACCTCTGAACTTGTTCTCCTACAGTTGTTTCTTAGTGTTCTGGCTGAAGGAGATCTTGGTATCATAGCCTCCGGTTCCACTAGCCTACAATTATACTCTGCTACACAGAGCGAGAAGCAGAGAAAGGTGAGTTTGGTTAGCTTCTCGAGGTCAGTTAACTTTCTGACAAATTAATAACAAAGTCATGCTGTGCCGTGTGACCCATCATTTTAATGATTGACAGACGCTATGTGTTTAACTAAGGAGCTAGTTAGGCTACTGTATATGGTGAAGTGTGTTTTTCATGTCCCTTTACTAACATAGTCCACTTGCTGCTCCAGCTTGACCTTGGTTAGTCAGGGCCAGGTTAGTCAGGGCCTGCTGGTAGGCCTCCTGCAGGGCTGCCTTCTCCTTGGTCAGGCTCAGCATGGACTTGCCCAGAACACCTATCTCCTCCATCCGGTTCTTCACCTGAGGACAGAAAGGGGGAACAAACAATGTGGTATAAATATGAAAGTTCACAGTCATTGGACTCTGGAGCAGCGGAAATGCGTTCTCTGGAGTGATGAATCACGTTCACCATCTGACAGTCTGATGGACAAATCTGGATTTCACAGATGCCAGGAGAACACTACCTGCCCGACTGTAAAGTTTGGTGGAGGAGGAATAATGGTCTGGGGCTGATTTTCGTGGTTCGGGCCCCTTTAGTTCCAGTGAAGGGAACTCTTAATGCTACAGCATACAATGACATTGTAGACAATTCTGTGCTTCCAACTTTATGGCAACAGTTTGGGGAAGGACTTTTCCTGTTTCAGCATGACAATGCCCCTGTGCACAAAGCGAGGTCCATACAGAAATGATTTGTTGAGATCGGTGTGGAAGAACTTGACTGGCCTGCACAGAGCCCTGACCTCAACCCCATCGAACACCTTTGGGATGAATTGGAATGCCGACTGCGAGCCGGGCCTAATCGCCCAACACCAGCGCCTGATCTCACTAATTCTCTTGTGGCTGAAAGGAAGCAAGTCCCCGCAGCAATGTTCCAACATCTAGTGGAAAGTCTTCCCAGAAGAGTGGAGGCTGTTATAGCAGCAAAGGGGGGACCAACTCCATGTTAATGCCCATGATTTTGGAATGAGATGTTCAATGAGGACGTGTCCACATACCTTTGGCCATGTAGTGTATCTGATATATACAGCACAGTAAATTGACTGATCAGAGGTTTACACTACAGGAATGCTGAAAAGTATATCTGCGGGCATTGAGCCACCCATATATACCCCCTTAGCTTGGGTACCAGTCTGTTTAGCTAACATTCCACTCCATGTCATTGGCCAAAAAAATTTAGCATTACAAGGAGGGGCAAGGAGTAGAACGGTAGTTAAACAGACTGGTACCCAGACTAATCCCTCCCTGCTCACCTTGTTCTCTGTGGCATGTCTCTCCTTCTCCACCTTGGCCATGGTGATCTCCAGATCTGTCTTTCTTCAGCTCTGCACACACGTCCTCCAGCTTGTGTTTCTTGGCGTTCAGGCTGGCGTTCAGGCTGGCATTCAGGCTGGCCTTCATCTCCTCATCCTCAAGTCTTTCCTTCAGCTCTATGACCTTGGCCTTGATCAGCAGGTCACAGTAGTCCTCTGCATCCATCAGGTTGTCCTGCTCCTGGGGGTCAGGGGTCACACAGAGAGAGACTTCCTGTTTAGTACATCTTCTTAGCATCTCTTATCTTGATTTATGGCCTAATCGTTTCTGGTCTATTCTGATTAGGTCTACATTTACCTTGTCTGATCATATTTCTACATGTTTACTTTATCTTATCTCATTGATCCTTATCTTGACAGTATCCTGTTGTACAGTGTAATATATTGATGTTATCTGTAAACACTCACTGCCTGCAGCTGTAGGGCCGGGTCATTCTTCTCCTGGATCAGGTCCACCTGTCTCTCCTGCACCCCCTTGTGCTTTGCCTCCGACTTGTCAAACACGTCCTTCAACTTGGCAAACTCCTCCTCTGCCGTGGCGCTCCTCAGGAGAGGCCTGAGCTTGAAGAAAAGCAGGGCCAGTTCCTCCTCTGCCGTGGCGCTCCTCAGGAGAGGCCTGAGCTTGAAGAAAAGCAGGGCCAGTTCCTCCTCTGCAGTGGCACCCCTCAGGAGAGGCCTGAGCTTGAAGAAAAGCATGGCCAGCTCCTTCTCTGCCGTAGCGCTCCTCAGGAGAGGCCTGAGGTTGAAGAAAAGCAGGGCCAGCTCCTTCTCTGCCGTGGCGCTCCTCAGGAGAGGCCTGAGCTTGAAGAAAAGCATGGCCAGCTCCTTCTCTGCCTTGGCGCTCCTCAGGAGAGGCCTGAGCTTGAAGAAAAGCAGGGCCAGTTCCTCTGCCGTGGCGCTCCTCAGGAGAGGCCTGAGCTTGAAGAAAAGCAGGGCCAGTTCTTCACCACTGTAAACGCCAAGATGTTTTACTGGATTAATCTCTATTCATGGGTGAAAAGAGGAGAATGGTTTTTGTGCACTAAGGTCTGAATTTAAAAAGGAATGACATTTGGGACTAATGTTCATGTTTTTGCCTTAATTTATTTATTTTATGTAACCATACCATACGGAGTGACTTGGATTTCCGTATAGAAATGCTAAATGCTCTGAAACCAGGTTGTGTGTCCTCCTGGGCAGAGCTATTGGGGGAATTTTTTTTGTATTTAACTAGGCAAGGTAGTTAAGAACAAATTCTTATTTACAATGACGGTCTACTGGGGAACAGTGGGTTATCTGCCTTGTTCAGGGGCAGAACGACAGATTTTTACCTTGTCAGCTCAGGGATTCAATCCAGCAACCGTTTAGTTACTGGCCCAACGCTCTAACCACTAGGCTACCTGCCACCCCATGAGAGGCTGTCAGATCCTCGCCATGCGGCAGGGCCAACTCATGAGTCTGGAGAGACGCAAGATGTCGGAGGAGAAATAAAGATCACACGTGAAGCGGTTCCACTGGGACGGCTCTGTATTTTGAGTTTTCAGGCCCAACCCAAAACGTTTTTAGTAGTGTTTTCTATGCGAATTGTGTGTGAGTGTTTTGTTAGTGTGTGTATTTGCCCCCAAGTTTGTGCCCCCAAGTTTGTCGGTATGTACATGGCATGCGTGAAGTATGTGTGTGGTGAGCGTGTCAGAACTTGCTTGCTTTACTGTGTGTGTGTGTGTGTGTGTGTGTGTGGTCCTGGTGGAAATAGCCTGTTGTAACCTCCGGGCGCTAACTGGCACTTACTAAAACAGGAGGGGTTGACACATGGCCCTTAAAGAACAGCACCTGTCATGTCCTCCAGCCCCGTATTAATAATAACCCCTTCTCCCTGGTCCCCTTTGTCCATGGAGCCTGGAGTTCAGAGCCTCCACATAGCTGGAATAACTGGCCAGGTAATAAGGGATTAAGTCCTCTGGTTTCACAGAGGGCTGGAGTTTCACATAATAAAATACCCTCTACCTGACCCACAGTGTGTCTCCAGTCTTGCCTTGCCAGTGATTCACTATTGATTTACTTCCCCCGGCCAGCATGCTTGCTGTCTCCCAGCACCCACTATTGTAAAGCAAATGAGACAATGGCCTGCGCCCACCAGGCCATATTTGGTAAGCAGGGCACACACAGATCTAATTTAGAACAAAGAGGGGTGGGAGGGATCTAGACCACGCCCACCCGTTGACTGACCAGTTCATTGGACACATGACAGGGACATGTAAGGGTGGAAAGCCATAGGACAAAGCTTCTCTAGCTACCTTTTGTAGTCTACTGCTTTACAGCACATTTCTAAAAAGCTCTACTAATACACACATTATCCCCAATCAATCAGGCATATATGTTTCATTATTTCCCCACCTAAATAGAATTTGTAACATATCGTACGTTTTGCGATATTCTTAACATATTGTACGTTTTGCAAATTCGTTACATATATGAATTGTAATTCATAACATATCATACGAAATGGGTGTTGGACACAAAATATTACCTACCATACGAAATGTAATATATCATACTAAATGGATTGTCCTGGATCTACGTACAGAATAATACGAAATGCTCTGAGACACATACTGACAAGTAAGTCTGTCCCAAACATTACGACAACCGATGAGGAGTGGCCATATGCTTTAAGCTTCAGCCACAACACCAGGCACAACTGGAGATGAGATCTCAAAACACAAGAATCCAGCTCCAAACTCATTCAGGTGCACCAGTACCAGTCATACAGTACCCACCTTGGTGATTCATTCCAAACTTGTACTGGGTGTGGTCAATGTCCTGTGATCTCAGCAGCTTCTCCACAGCCTTCCTGCTGTCCAGAAAGGATTCCTCAGGGATAGCCATGGGGTTCAGGATACGATACCTGCACAAGATAGCACACACAGCAGGGAACACGTAAGTAAGTCCTTGATTCTTCACATTATTGTCATTTTGATAATAAGATGGTACACGTGTTTGTGTCTCTGTGTTTTCAAAGTTCTACATGTATACTGTATGTGTTACAGAGGTACTATGCCCATCGTAGTTTGAACTCTGCATAGAGGATCCGGTTGGGGAAGCCCTTCCTGCAGATACGGAATTCCCTCCAGTACTCCGTTACACCGTAACTGCTGAAGGACCTGGAATGGGTCCATGCCTCCTGGGACAAAGATGACTGAAAGAGGCAATCTTACCTCATCCTTGTCCTCAGTCAGAGGCATGAAAGAGTGGAGGTAGCACAGACTTAAAGTGATGTTCATGAGCTGAGTTACCTAAACATCACTGCAAGTCTTAACTACCTCCCTCTCAACTCAAGGCAGGTCATCGTGACTCAGGAAAAACAAACAGAGCACCTCTAAATACTCCCCTTCTGATCTCTACTAAACCACACAACTCCGACACCTAGAGACACTCTGGTAATGCCAGCCTGTCTCTACGTCACTCTTACACACCTTGTGAAGCTGTGACACGGTCTGGAAGGAGGCCCCTTTCTCCTCCTCTTCTCTTTGGACTCTGTCTTTTGAATCAGCAGCTGAACAGTCAAACTGTAGATCACGATGACTTCATTTCCATATTTAGTGTAGTTTCACTTTAAAAAAATGTAAAGTTGTGTCACTGTCAATAGCTGCATCGCTACTGATAAAGTTCTCTAAAAGGCATGCCAACAGTTTATTAAATGATCCCTGTAAGCAGGTGACTATTGTCTCATCTAAGGGGTCTCTGTTTTTGTCCAGCCATCCTCTGATGTTGTACCGTACCTGGAGATGGGTGACGGGAGAGGATGGGTCAATGGTGAGAAATAATACCTTTAACATTGATTAATATCAAGTGTCATGAAGACCACATGTTTTAACTGTTAAAAAAGGAGCAAATGTTTCAAATAAACAGACTGGAGCACTTACCACTCCAACGTAGTGCACCAGCTCAGAGTGGGTCTCGTATTTACGTTTCTTGTCAGAGCCGTGGCTTGATGAAGTTGGGAGACTTGCCCACATGGTTGTCATACAGCTTGGTCTTAAAGCTGACATCAGTGGCCTTTTGAAACTTGCATTCTTCCTCCAGGATGAACAGTATACTGTATGCCCATGGACTGCAGGAAACAAACGAGAGTAAATCACACAGAAATCAAACCACTCTTCACAGGCTAAATGTACCGGTCCCTCTGCTCTAGCCCCTTATTTGAATGGCTGAGACAACAGACACACACCTTCTCTATGAGGTTGATACAGGTTTGTAGATCCAAGCCAAAGTCGATGAAGGTCCAGTCAATACCCTCCCTCTTATACTCCACCAGCTCCAGGATGAACATGTGGTGGTTGAAATACTGTTGCAGTTTCTCGTTGGGGAAGCTTATGCACAGCTGCTCAAAGTTGTTGAACCTGAGTGGAGCATGGAGAGATAGAGTGAAGGAGGGTTGAAAAGAAGGAGAGGTTTATGAGCTGAAACAGTCAGGAAAAAGACAATATAAAATGCAAAATTTTGTTAGAGGCAATGTGTAGGCCTACCTCGAAGATCAGAAACCCTTCAATGTTCAATAGACCGACGAAGAACTGTCTTGGTAGGGCCATGTAGAGGCTCTTGTTGATCCGGCTGTCTTGGCAGGGCTGTGTAGAGGCTCTTGTTGATCCGGCTGTCTTGGCAGGGCCATGTAGAGGCTCTTGTTGATCCGGCTGTCTTGGCAGGGCCGTGTAGAGGCTCTTGTTGATCCGGCTGTCTTGGCAGGGCCATGTAGAGGCTCTTGTTGATCCGGCTGTCTTGGCAGAGCCATGTAGAGGCTCTTGTTGATCCGGCTGGCTTGGCAGGGCCGTGTAGAGGCTCTTGTTGATCCGGCTGTCTTGGCAGGGCCGTGTAGAGGCTCTTGTTGATCCGGCTCATCATCCAGTTGAACATGCGGTCGTAGGTGGATTTGGCTAGAGCTCCAAACTGAGTAGTTCACCTAAAAAAAGGGAACATATAGCTGTTACAGTAAATCACTGACTTTGCTCAGAAAACAATATTGGCAATGTGGATAATATTAGCTTGAAGTCAACTTATTTAAAAAATAAATAAAAAATGTATGTAACCTTTATTTAACTAGGAAAGTCAGTTAAGAACAAATTCTTATTTACAATGACAGCCTACCGGGGAACAGTGGGTTAACTGCCCTGTTCAGGGGCAGAACAATTTTTTCCTTGTCAGCTCAGGGATTTGATTCAGCACATTTCGGTTACTGGCCCAACGCTCTAACCACTAGGCTACCTGCCACCCCAATTCTATAGTTTTTCTATAGTTGTTCTACAGAGAGAGAAGAAGAGAGCTCACCTGCTCAACAGTCTGGCCCTTGACGACGTACTCGTTACACACTTTGACCCGAGGGTGGAGCAGACCTTTGGTGAGGTCACCTGAATTGATCCCCATCAGGTAGGAGGCCTTGTCCGCACCTGAATACCAAAGCACATGCATACACTATATGTATAAGGTGAAGAGGAGGCTGGTGGGCGGATCTATAGGAGGACGGGCTCATTGTAATGGCTGTAATGGAATAAATGTAACGGTATCAAATGCATCAACTTGGAAACCACGTTTGACCCCGTTCCATTCATTCCATTCCAGCCATTACAATGAGCACGTCCTCCTGTAGCTCCTCCCACCAGCCTTCACTGATTGGGTGGTGTTTCATATTGACATTGTGTTTGCAAAATAGTTTTACAAAAACCCTATCATAACGGTAATGTATTCCAGTTTAAAGAATAGGAATGCTCAGGTTGACAATCATACTCAGGATGTTAACATTATAGAGTAAACGATGCACTATAGTCTGTTTAATCAGACATGAAGTCGGACTGACTGCTTGCTCCTCTCTCCGAACCTTCTTGAACTTCGTGTTGCCAAAGTGCATGATGGACCCCACTATTTTATAGCAGCTGTACTTCTCCTCAGTAGTGAAGCCCAGACTGTCCATTGCATACGGAGGAGGGGTCAGGCAGAGAGAGAGAGAGGTCAGACTGTCCATTGCATACGGAGGAGGGGTCAGGCAGAGAGAGAGAGAGAGAGGTCAGACTGTCCATTGCATACGGAGGAGGGGTCAGGCAGAGAGAGAGAGAGAGAGAGAGGTCAGACTGTCCATTGCATACGGAGGAGGGGTCAGGCAAAGAGAGAGAGAGAGAGGTCAGAGGCCAGAGAGTAAGGAGAGAGAACTTCACATAGTAAACAGAGTGGAGGAAAGGCAGTCATCTGTGGCCAACAGTTCCTCCTCCTCGTCATTCACGTTCTCCACTGTTGTCACACCTTGGGAACAAAAGTGGTAGTCGAAGGGATCGGTGGACATCAATAACATGTATGGAAGATCAACAAGAAGACACCCTGTCAAAAGCTTGGAAACTTGGAGAACTCTGAACAGATAAAACTCTAACCCAAAAGCATGGATTGATTCTCATGATGTATTGAGAAAACATATGGCCCAGAGTTACCAGAATTTATTTATATTTTTAGGCATTTACTTACTTATTACATACGTACTATTTTTAAACGTTGTGTAAGCACTGTGAACATATTTAATCTAAATGTAGATTAAATAATTCCAACATGACACAGCTTCTATCTTTATATAGAATTGGTTGTATTGTTGTAGACTTACTATGCATGTCAATGTAGGCGTTGTCAACAATCATGCGCCTCTTGCCTTTGTTGAGAGAGAGAGCGCTTGGTTGTGAAACAAAATATCGCCCACATAGAGGGAGAGTCTCTCTGATTCAGAATAACCTGTTTATCCTCCCTAGAGCTCCTCTATGGCATAATGTACAGAACTGTGACTCACATAGATCATCCACATACTGTAGTGCCTGGTGAGGTTGAAGAGCACAGAGGCATCATTGAGGGTGGTCAGTGTGACCATGTCCTAAATCATGTCTACACTTCAGAGGGTTCATCTGCTGTATGTCATCCTCCTTCACAACCAAAGTGTTAGGGAGAGTTGGGCAAGTCTGTAGTTAATTCATACAGTAGGTAGCGAATGATCTATCACTTCATTCTAGGGACTCCTGCACCACAGCATTTTAAATGTTTGGTGATAATATTTCACATAGATTCTATTAGATCTGCAAATCTTTTTAATAAAAAAAAACACAAACTATTGTCACAAATGTGACAACAGTGCACTTCAGAACAAAGTAAAGTTATTTTGATTTAGCTATGGACTGTATTACCTACACCTACTCATTCATTCAAGGGTTTTTCTTTATTTTTACTATTTTCTACGTTGTAGAATAATAGTGAAGACATCAAAACTATGAAATAACACATATGGAATCATGTAGTAACCAAAAAAAGTGTTGATCAAATTAAAAAATATTTGAGATTCTTCAAAGCAGCCAGCTTTTGCCTTGATGACAGCTTTACACACTCTTGGCATTATCTCAACCAGCTTCACCTGGAATGCTTTTCCAATAGTCTTGAAGGAGTTCCCACATATGCTGAGCACTTGTTGGCTGCTTTTCCTTCACTTTGCGGTACAACTCATCCCAAACCATCTACACTGGTTTGAGGTCGGGTGATTGTGGAGGCCTGGTCATCTGATGCAGCACTCCATCACTCTCCTTCTTGGTCAAATAGCCCTTACACAGCCTGGAGGTGTGTTGGATCATTGTCCTGTTGAAAAACAAATGATAATCCCACTAAGCACAAACAAGATGGGATGGCATATTGCTACAGAATGCTGTGGTAGCCATGCTGGTTAAGTGTGCCTTGAATTCTAAATATATCACCGGCAGTGTCACCAGCAAAGCACATCATACCTCCACCTCCATGCTTCACGGTGGGAACCACACATGCAGAGATCATCCGTTCACCTACTCTGCGTCTCACAAAGACACGGCAGTTGGAACAAAAAATCTCGAATTTTGAGTCATCAGACCAAAGGCCAGATTTCCACCAGTCTAATGTCCATTGCTCGTGTTTCTTGGCCGAAGCAAGTCTCTTCTTCTTATTGGTGTCCTTTAGTAGTGGTTTCTTTGCAGCAATTCGCCCATGAAGGCCTGATTCACGCAGTCTCCTCTGAACAGTTGATGTTGAAATGTGTCTGTTACTTGAACTCTGTGAAGCTTTTATTTGGGCTGCAATTTCTGAGGCTGGTAACTCTAATGAACTTATCCTCTGCAGCAGAGGTAACTCTGGGTCTTCCTTTCCTGTGGCGGTCCTCATGAGAGCCAGTTTCATCATAGCGCTTGATGGTTTTTACTCTAAAAGTTATTGACATTTTCCAGATTGACTGACCTTCATGTCTCAAAGTAATGATGGACTGACATTTCTCTTTGCTTATTTAAGCTGTTCTTGCCATAATATGGACTTGGTCTTTTACCAAATGGGATTATCTACCACCCCTACTTTGTCACAACATAACAGATTGACTCAAACACATTTAGAAGGGAAGACATTCCACAAATTAACTTTTAACAAGGCACACCTGTTAATTGAAATGCATTCCAGGTGACTGACTCCTGAAGCTGGTTGAGAGAATGCCAAGAGTGTGCAAAGCTGTCATCAAGAAAAAGGGTGGCTACTTTGAAGAATCTCAAATATAAAATATATTTTGATTTGTTTAACACTTTTTTGGTTACTACATGATTCCATATGTATTATTTCATAGTGTTGTCTTCACTATTATTCTACAATGTAGAAAATAGTAAAAATAAAGAAATGAACATCAGTATGTTGTATTCAACTGCAACGAATAGCCTACCAACCCTTACATCTTTGGTCTCCACAGTGGCTTTGTCACCATCTAGTTGTTTAACCTTCACCTCGATGTAAGCCTCTTTCTCACCCGGGATCAGCACTTGTATTGTACCTGAGTGAATGGGCATTTAGAAGACAACAACTGAGTGGCAAAAAACATTGCAAAACGGTCAATATTCTCATGGTCATCTTCCATACAGTCCATAGAAAGTGATGTATGGAATTTGAAAAATAAAATTGTTGCATTTCTGGTGTTGAATCTGACAGTGCCATCAAATGCATAATTGTCCTTGGTGAGGCTGGTGAGACAGAACGAAGTTGCCTCCCGAACTCTTTAATTTAATTCAAGTTGAACATGCTGACAACTCCGGATGAAGAACAAGCACCAGCGCACCTACAAAGAATAAGCGCAGTAACGGAAACACATTGTTGAAGACATGCTCAAAACTACCGGAGGTCCATTTGAACTGTAAAATGTGACTACGACTATTCTTATAAAATTATGGTTAGCTGATGTCATAAATTCATGTTAAATTATTTACATTATTAATCACTCACTAATATTTGTAAACATGGTACATGTGGTGTGCTGATTCAACAAGTTACTCCAACGCATGCAATGTGTAAAGAGTTGCGTTAATTTGTTATAATCGCGTAATTACGCATCAATTGTAGAGTGAATGGAACGCGCATGCATCCGGTGTACTAACCTTTGAGCGCACTGTAAAAGTTTGACCGGTGTGCGAGAGTGTCCCTTTTATTGTCCTCCTCAAGGTCAGGGTTGGGGGAGCTACGTCAGACATCCCCATGTGTTCCCTTCCTCAACAGCCTATTGGCTCGGACCTTGTGCATGGAGCGTCACAAAAGGCAATCTGAATTTTTTTCTTTCCCCAAACATATATATATATATATATATATATATATATATATATATATACATATATATATATTTAAACGGCATTGTTTTACAGAATATTACATCAATGTGTGACTTTTTTTCTGTCATTAATAAACTGCACATAGTCATATAAAAGGATGTGCCTAATTAAACTGAAAATAAATTAGTTGTTACTCAATTCAAATGGAACAGCAGCGTTCTTTTCTTCCCATGCCATAAAAAGATAAGGATATAGTGTACAGAGGAACAGACTTGAATCTGAAAGTGCAGAAGGTCAGGGAGTTTGTCCCTGGTGCACTGCACAATGCATTTGGTAGGATCTTCAGAAGTTGACTGTGAGTGTGACTGTTGTAGTTTGGGTGTCAGTCTGCTTCTGCTCTCTTGCCAACTCCTTGTGGAATTGTTAGGTAAAACATGTTTTGCCAGCCTCCTGAGTGGCGCGGTGGTCCAAGGCACTGTGCTAGCTGTGCCACAAGAGATCCTGGTTCGAGTCCAGGTCGCAGCCGGCTGTGACCGGGAGACCCATGGGGCGTCGTCGTCCGGGTTAGGGGAGGGTTTGGCCGGCAGGGATGTTCTTGTGCGCTAGCGACTCTTCTCCAACACATTGGTGAGGCTGGCGTACGGGTTAAGTGGGTATTGTGTCAAGAAGCAGTGTGGCTTGGTTGTGTTTTGAAGGACGCGCGGCTCTCGACCTTCGCCTCTCCCGAGTCCGTACGGGAGTTGCAGCGATGGGACAAGACTGTAACTACCAATTGGATACCATGAAAAAGGGGTAAAAACCACCAAATGTTTTGCCTTCACAATGACAATGGAGTCATTGTCAGATCTGGGACCAGGCTATGAAACAGATGACTGTTGTGGCAAAACAGCCCGTCCAAGTTCCATGTTAATTATTAAAGTTTACCACCAAGTCATTACAGTAATTGCCCGGACTACAAGTGGCATACATTCAAGTGGCTTACATTAAAATAAGACAAGGCTGTATGTCAATTTAAGGAGGGGATGACTCAAATGTTGGACAGTAGGCTTGTGAGGGTGGGGACATGGTGAGGGTCCGAACATATCAGCACTTAAGGAACTTATTTGCTTTACACTCCACTATCAAATTCTAAGTGAACGGTTCTTCTGTGGACTTCCAATCTATGTGTGCATACCAGCCCCCCAAAACAGAAAATATGTTTATTTTTAAATCAACTGTTTTAAACCTGTTCCAATGTGAAAGCAGGGTTCAAAGAGACAACATGTTGTAATGACACAAACTCCTTGAAGGGAGTATTTCTTTATGGTCCCATTGGTCTGGATGTGGTTAACTAGCAGCACCCTTGTACAGTACATGTCCACTTTAAACAATGCCAACAGGGCATCCCCCAGACAGAAATGAATCCATTTCAGTGTCTAGGAGTCCTGTTCCCATTCCACTACTAATTAAGTAATTAGCTACTAAATAAACCACGACTTAATCACAGAACAATAATATTCAGCCATGACTGCTCAAATGGAATGCTACTGTGTATTATATCTCTTTCCATATAAAGGCAGTTGGGTTTGATTGTGTTTGCATTACTTAGGCCAGAGGGTGATTTTCAGCTTTGTGGATAAACCCGTTCATCACCTTGAGAACAAAAAGAGGAGAGATAAATGTCATTGTGTGCACAGGCCAGAGTACAGCTTCCCCAAATAGACCACAATACAACTCCTGTTCCCAATATCCCACATTCCGGAGCGGAGAGACGTGCAGTCTGTAGTTAAAGTGGTCGGGTGCTGCTGCTGTGAAGTCAACACAAAACTACTGTAGAAATAAAATGGAAGTCAAGCATTCAATACATGTTGATTGATTATTCCATCGTAAAAGATGATAAAGTCAAATTAACCCTCCGTTCCCAGCAATTGTAAGATTTGATTCCCATGGTGACTGTTTTATAATAAGTTACCTATCACATACTACCATTATCAACTTTCTTTCTGTTTTTTTTCCTGTGTATCATTTTTTACTTTTATTTTGTCTCAGTCATTTTTTAACTATGGGGTGAATGTCTGGTAATACTAAACTGGTCACGAATTCCAGGAAGTGTATTTTGTATTTCTGCTCTTAGATTACAGTTGGCAATATGCAGCACATACCTATTTGCTTAGCTACAGTGCTGATACAGGGAACAGGCCATGGTGGGGTTTAGTACATTCACTTTCACACAGCAGCAACATGAAACATCTCCAATACTTCTAATGAATCGTTTCCTTGTGCCAATGAAAACACAACCTACAGTAAGTGTATCTGGTCTGTTTTTGATTCATGATCAGAAGCTTCCGGGCAGAGAACCCCTGTTATTATCCTCTGGCTTTGCCCTGATGTTGATGCAATTTCTGAGTTTTAGTTTGACTTGTTTGCTGATGTTTCACAGCAAGTGAGCCTCTTCCAACCTCAACAGACTCCTGTCAGTCATCAGCTACAGCGATGCAGAGACCCAGATATGCAGAGAGCGCAGACTCTGGCTAAAGCCGTCTTCCATTCTTGGTCGTAATCTCCCACTGTGCCGCTACTACCCCCACAACATCCCCAGCCCACAGAGGCAGCAATAACGTGAGCTAATCAGTCTTTTCGCGACTCGGCTGGTAGAGATACCAATGCCTTTAGTCTCAAGGCTCCAGGGGCTGGCCTATCCTACGATTAGGCAGTGCCAACCCAGCCTCTTTCCCTCTCTGATATGGGCACCCACAGCTGTCCTTCTATTTTGGAGCATGCTGTGACAGCGGCATGACTCCCCCCACCCCACCCCCACCGACGCCCAGTCCAGAACAATAGACACGCTCAAATAAACATTACAAACATAGAAACCACTACAGAATACCAGAGTTATCCCACAATCAACCCTTCTGCTGCCACACGGTAAATCCAGGCAGGACCAACTGGCAAGGCCTGGGGTCAACACAAGCTACAACAAACAGAAGGAAATTTTCCTCTTGAAACATGGATAAAACAATGGTTACATTTCATTAGTTTGTATTTCTCTAAACTATCCACTTGGTCCTTGCTTCATATACAATATAAATGGAAAGCTGAAACAAGTGTCTGAATTATTAGTTTTTTTTTAAATCACAGGTAAAAATCAAATGAACATGTATTTGTCACATG
Organism: Salvelinus alpinus; assembly: GCF_045679555.1. Lineage (NCBI taxonomy): Eukaryota > Metazoa > Chordata > Actinopteri > Salmoniformes > Salmonidae > Salvelinus > Salvelinus alpinus. The sequence goes on along the minus strand of NC_092102.1, from coordinate 43,541,266 downwards.
CTTTGTAAACAGTTGTAGACTAACAGGGAAATGCTTACTTGTGGTTCCTTTTGCAACAATGTTAAAGATACAACATAGAAATAAAAATAGTGACCCAGGGAATAAATACACAGTGAATAAGTAATAACAGTAACGAGTAAAAGTAGCATGGTTATATATAGGGTGTGCCAGTACAGAGTCGATGTGCAGGGGTAAGAGGTCATTGAGGTAGATAGGTACATATAGTAGGGGTAAAGTGACTAAATCAAATCAAATGTTATTTGTCACATGCTTCGTAAACAACAGGTTTGGACTAACAGTGAAATGTTTACTTACGGGCCCTTCCCAACAATGCAGAGAGAAAGAAAATAGAGAAATAATAGAAAAGTAAAACGCGTAGTAATAAAAGTAATAATAAATACACAATGAGTCATGATAACTTGGCTGTATAGACGGGGTACCAGTACTGAGTCGATATGCAGGGGTACGAGGTAATTGAGGTAGATATGTACTGTACATATAACCAGGAATAAAGTGATAGATAATAAACAGTGGTGGCAACAGCAACAGAAAAGTTAATGCAAAAAAGTTCAATGTAGATTGTCCGGGTAGCTATTTGGTTAATTATTTATTAACTAACTATTTAGCAGTCTCATGGCTTGGGGGTAGAAGCTGTTCAGGGTCCTGTTGGTTCCAGACTTGGTGCATCAGTGCCACTTGCCGTGGGGTAGCAGAGAGAACTACCTATGACTTGGGTGGCTAGAGTCTTTGACAATTTTTAGGGTATTTCTCTGACACCGCCTGGTATAGAGGTTCTGGATAGTAGGGAACTCAGCTCCAGTGATGTACGGGGCTGTTCGCATTACCATCTGTAGCGCCTTGCGGTCGGATGCCAAGCAGTTGCCATACCAGGCGGTAATGCAGCCAGTCAAGATGCTCTCAATGGTGCAGCTGTATAACTGTTTGAGGATCTGAGGGCCTTCTGAAGGGGAAGAAGTGCTGCTGTGCCCTCTTCACAACTGTGTGGGTGTGTGTGGAACATGTTAATTCCTTAGTGATGTAGGCACAGAGGAACTTGAAGCTTTCGACCCGCTCCACTACAGCCCTGTCGATGTGGATGGGGGATGTGCTCGCCCCTCCATTTCCTGTAGTCCACGATCAGCTCCTTTGCCTTGCTGACATTGAGGGAGAGGTTGTTGTCCTGACAGGGAGTACAGGAGGGGACTAAGCACACACCCCTAAGGGTAAATCGTTTGGTCTGGAGAGAGGTGAGTGGCATAGACTTCACTTGCACAATTTGTTGAAGACATTCTGAGGCTATTGGATAATATTTTGTGTTTATCACGAGAAGCCTTGAAGTTGAATTGAATTGTGAATAGAAAACATACCCTGGAACTGTCAGGAAAACAGTTTGTGGATGACTCTATGTAAAAGTACCCATGAGCACCAACATGTAAAAGGATCTATGAGCACCAACATGTTAAAGGATTCATGATCACCAACATGTAAAAGGATCTATGAGCACCAACATGTTAAAGGATCCATGAGAAGCAACATGTAAAAGGATCTATGAGCACCAACATGTTAAAGGATCCATGATCACCAACATGTAAAAGGATCTATGAGCACCAACATCTTAAAGGATCCATGAGAAGCAACATGTAAAAGGATCTATGAGCACCAACATGTTAAAGGATCCATGATCACCAACATGTAAAAGGATCTATGAGCACCAACATGTTAAAGGATCCATGATCACCAACATGTAAAAGGATCTATGAGCACCAACATGTTAAAGGATCCATGATCACCAACATGTAAAAGGATCTATGAGCACCAACATGTTAAAGGATCCATGAGAAGCAACATGTAAAAGGATCTATGAGCACCGACATGAGAAGTTCATAGAAGCATGTCAAATTAGGTGTCAAATGAAAACTAAGAGTATATTTTTGAGAAATGAAGGTAGATATACATCTATCCTACAAATGAGGAATAAGCAAAGGCTTTGATTTCTTGTCAAATAGATGGAAAATGGGTCTTAGAAAACATTAAACAGCAAACGTCTTAAAAGGTATTGGAAATATATCCAAACACAACAATGTTTATGTAAAGCCCCCTGCCGACTAATAAACAACACTTATATTTAGTTTAGGATAGTTTGTTCTGCCTTCTGTAAGTTTAACAAACATTGCCTTGTGCCTTGAAATTCCGTTACCAGAAATTGAAATATCTTTAAGATACTCTACTTGACTATATTCCATTTGACTATATTCTACTTGACTATACTCTACTTGACTATATTCTACTTGTGTAATGTGGTCTGTGTGTAGCTTGTGTAGATGAGTCAGGTGCAGAACAGCAGATATGAGTAAATAAACGTAATTTACTCAGAATAGACAAATATAATACAATAAAGCGAGCCCACATAACGGACCGTATTACATACAAACAATTACTCACAAACAAACATGGAGGAACAGAGGGTTAAATAATGAACAAGTAATTGGGGAATTGAAACCAGGTGTGTAAGACAAAGACAAAACAAATGGAAAATGAAAAGTGGATTGGTGATGGCTAGAAGCTGGTTGAGAGAATGCGAAGAGTGTGCAAAGCTGTCATCAAGAATAAGGGAGGCTACTTTGAAGAATCTCAATTATAAAATATTTTTTGATTTGTTTAACACTTTTTTGGTTACTACATGATTCCATATGTGTTATTTCATAGTTTTGATGTCTTCACTACTATTCTACAATGTAGAAAATAGTAAAAAATTAAGAAAAACCCTTGAATGAGCAGGCGAGTCCAAACCTTTGACCGGTACTGTACATTAAACACTAACATTTAAATCTGTGAAATGCACAGATGGATACACACTAAATCCCCCCAAAAACTTGGAACAACACAGTTTTATTTTGTCATGTTTTGGGGATCAAGCCTAGGATGGGGTCATCAAGGGGCGGGCATGATGGGATCACCAAGAGGTGGGCATTGGAAACATGGTAGGGTCACCAAGAGGTGGGCATTGGAAACATGGTAGGGTCACCAAGAGGCTGGCATTGGAAACATGGTAGGGTCACCAAGAGGCTGGCATTGGAAACATGGTAGGGTCACCAAGAGGTGGGCATTGGAAACATGGTAGGGTCACCAAGAGGCTGGCATTGGAAACATGGTAGGGTCACCAAGAGGTGGGCATTGGAAACATGGTAGGGTCACCAAGAGGCTGGCATTGGAAACATGGTAGGGTCACCAAGAGGCTGGCATTGGAAACATGGTAGGGTCACCAAGAGGCTGGCATTGGAAACATGGTAGGGTCACCAAGAGGCTGGCATTGGAAACATGGTAGGGTCACCAAGAGGCTGGCATTGGAAACATGGTAGGGTCACCAAGAGGCTGGCATTGGAAACATGATGAGGTCACCAAGAAGCAGGAAACATGATGGGGTCACCAAGAGGCTGGCATTGGAAACATGATGAGGTCACCAAGAAGCAGGAAACATGATGGGGTCACCAAGAGGCTGGCATTGGAAACATGATGAGGTCACCAAGAAGCAGGAAACATGATGGGGTCACCAAGAGGTGGGCATTGGAAACATGATGAGGTCACCAAGAAGCAGGAAACATGATGGGGTCACCAAGAGGTGGGCATTGGAAACATGATGGGGTCTCCAAGAAGCAGGAAACATGATGGGGTCACTAAGAAGCAGGAAACATGATGGGGTCACTAAGAAGCAGGAAACATGATGGGGTCACTAAGAAGCAGGAAACATGATGGGGTCACTAAGAAGCAGGAAACATGATGGGGCCACTAAGAAGCAGGAAACATGATGGGGTCACCAAGAAGCAGGAAACATGATGGGGTCACCAAGAGGCAGGAAACATGATGGGGTCACCAAGAGGCAGGAAACATGATGGGGTCACCAAGAAGCAGGAAACATGATGGGGTCACCAAGAGGCTGGCATTGGAAACCTGATGAAAGTAGAAACTAATACAGCCAGTTGTCAAATACTTCCTCATAGTTCAGCATCATGATGGTGTGGTAGACATAAAGAATATGTGATGGTATGGTAGACATAAAGAATATGTGATGGTATGGTAGACATGTAGAATATGTGATGGTATAGTAGACATGTAGAATATGTGATGGTATGGTAGACATGTAGAATATGTGATGGTATGGTAGACATAAAGAATATGTGATGGTATGGTAGACATGTAGAATATGTGATGGTATGGTAGACATGTAGAATATGTGATGGTATGGTAGACATGTAGAATATGTGATGGTATAGTAGACATGTAGAATATGTGATGGTGGGTAGACATAAAGAATATGTGATGGTATGGTAGACATGTAGAATATGTGATGGTATGGTAGACATGTAGATTATGTGATGGTGGGGTAGACATGTAGAATATGTGATGGTAGGGTAGACATGTAGATTATGTGATGGTATGGTAGACATGTAGAATATGTGATGGTATAGTAGACATGTAGAATATGTGATGGTGGGTAGACATGTAGAATTTGTGATGGTATGGTAGACATGTAGAATATGTGATGGTGGGGTAGACATGTAGAATATGTGATGGTATGGTAGACATGTAGAATATGTGATGGTGTGGTAGACATGTAGAATATGTGATGGTATGGTAGACATAAAGAATATGTGATGGTATGGTAGACATGTAGAATATGTGATGGTATGGTAGACATGTAGAATATGTGATGGTATGGTAGACATGTAGAATATGTGATGGTATAGTAGACATGTAGAATATGTGATGGTGGGTAGACATAAAGAATATGTGATGGTATGGTAGACATGTAGAATATGTGATGGTATGGTAGACATGTAGATTATGTGATGGTGGGGTAGACATGTAGAATATGTGATGGTAGGGTAGACATGTAGATTATGTGATGGTATGGTAGACATGTAGAATATGTGATGGTATAGTAGACATGTAGAATATGTGATGGTGGGTAGACATGTAGAATTTGTGATGGTATGGTAGACATGTAGAATATGTGATGGTGGGGTAGACATGTAGAATATGTGATGGTATGGTAGACATGTAGAATATGTGATGGTGTGGTAGACATGTAGAATATGTGATGGTATGGTAGACATGTAGAATATGTGATGGTGTGGTAGACATGTAGAATATGTGATGGTGGGGTAGACATGTAGATTATGTGATGGTATGGTAGACATGTAGAATATGTGATGGTATGGTAGACATGTAGAATATGTGATGGTGGGGTAGACATGTAGAATATGTGATGGTATGGTAGACATGTAGAATATGTGATGGTATGGTAGACATGTAGAATATGTGATGGTGGGGTAGACATGTAGAATATGTGATGGTATGGTAGACATGTAGAATATGTGATGGTATGGTAGACATGTAGAATATGTGATGGTATGGTAGACATGTAGAATATGTGATGGTATGGTAGACATGTAGAATATGTGATGGTATAGTAGACATGTAGAATATGTGATGGTGGGTAGACATAAAGAATATGTGATGGTATGGTAGACATGTAGAATATGTGATGGTATGGTAGACATGTAGATTATGTGATGGTGGGGTAGACATGTAGAATATGTGATGGTAGGGTAGACATGTAGATTATGTGATGGTATGGTAGACATGTAGAATATGTGATGGTATAGTAGACATGTAGAATATGTGATGGTGGGTAGACATGTAGAATTTGTGATGGTATGGTAGACATGTAGAATATGTGATGGTGGGGTAGACATGTAGAATATGTGATGGTATGGTAGACATGTAGAATATGTGATGGTGTGGTAGACATGTAGAATATGTGATGGTATGGTAGACATAAAGAATATGTGATGGTATGGTAGACATGTAGAATATGTGATGGTATGGTAGACATGTAGAATATGTGATGGTATGGTAGACATGTAGAATATGTGATGGTATAGTAGACATGTAGAATATGTGATGGTGGGTAGACATAAAGAATATGTGATGGTATGGTAGACATGTAGAATATGTGATGGTATGGTAGACATGTAGATTATGTGATGGTGGGGTAGACATGTAGAATATGTGATGGTAGGGTAGACATGTAGATTATGTGATGGTATGGTAGACATGTAGAATATGTGATGGTATAGTAGACATGTAGAATATGTGATGGTGGGTAGACATGTAGAATTTGTGATGGTATGGTAGACATGTAGAATATGTGATGGTGGGGTAGACATGTAGAATATGTGATGGTATGGTAGACATGTAGAATATGTGATGGTGTGGTAGACATGTAGAATATGTGATGGTATGGTAGACATGTAGAATATGTGATGGTGTGGTAGACATGTAGAATATGTGATGGTGGGGTAGACATGTAGATTATGTGATGGTATGGTAGACATGTAGAATATGTGATGGTATGGTAGACATGTAGAATATGTGATGGTGGGGTAGACATGTAGAATATGTGATGGTATGGTAGACATGTAGAATATGTGATGGTATGGTAGACATGTAGAATATGTGATGGTGGGGTAGACATGTAGAATATGTGATGGTATGGTAGACATGTAGAATATGTGATGGTATGGTAGACATGTAGAATATGTGATGGTGTGGGAGACATGTAGAATATGTGATGGTGTGGTAGACATGTAGAATATGTGATGGTGTGGTAGACATGTAGAATATGTGATGGTGTGGTAGACATGTAGAATATGTGATGGTGTGGTAGACATGTAGAATATGTGATGGTGTGGTAGACATGTAGAATATGTGATGGTGTGGTAGACATGTAGAATATGTGATGGTATGGTAGACATGTAGAGTATGTGATGGTGGGGTAGATATGTAGAGTATGTGATGGTGTGGTAGACATGTAGAATATGTGATGGTGTGGTAGACATGTAGAATATGTGATGGTGTGGTAGACATGTAGAATATGTGATGGTGTGGTAGACATGTTGAATATGTGATGGTGTGGTAGACATGTAGAATATGTGATGGTATGGTAGACATGTAGAATATGTGATGGTGTGGTAGACATGTAGAATATGTGATGGTGTGGTAGACATGTAGAATATGTGATGGTGTGGTAGACATGTAGAATATGTGATGGTGTGGTAGACATGTAGAATATGTGATGGTGTGGTAGACATGTTGAATATGTGCAAATGGAAGTGTTGTCAAAACAAGACAGAGGCTGTGTTTGAGAAGATCTGAAACATAATTCTGTTTCCTTTCTTCCTTCCCTTTGCTGTCCCGGATGCGTAAAAGCCTTACAAGAGCTTGTGTGAGTTGGGCCGGGGGGCCGTTCAGCTGTTGTTATGAGGGGCATGACAGCACTGTAGCAAAATAATCCTGACAAGTGCTCCCTGGTCTTGATAAAAACACTGCCATTTGCTCCAGCTCCCCTGTCGCTGTCTGGTCAGATGCTTTGCAGCTTGTTGGCGAAAAGCTCATTCATCATCTACAAAACTGTGAATTCATTGGATCCTTTAAAAATTATACATAATGTAACTAGACAAGTCAGTTAAGAACAAATTCTTATTTACAATGGCGGCCTACCCCGGCCAAACCCTACCCCGGCCAAACCCTAACAAGGACAATGCTGGGCCAATTGTGTGCCGCCCTATGGGACTCCCAATCACCTGCCGGTTGTGATACAGCCTGGAATCAAACCAGGGTCTGTAGTGACGCCTCTAGCACTGAGATGCAGTGCCTTAGACCACTGCGCCACTCAGGAGTCCCTCAATTTCCCATAACAATGATTAGGAAGCATGTAATTGGCCATATATTTCCACATAAAGTGCATTTGGAAAGTATTCAAACCCCTTCCCTTTTTCCACATTTTGATACGTTAGAGCGTTATTCTAAAGTGGATTAAATAAATAAAAATCCCCATCAATCCACACACAATACCCCATAATGACAAAGTGAAAACAGGTTTTTATAAATTTTTGCAAATGTATAAAATATCAAAAAACCTGAATACATTATATACATAAGTAGTCAGACCCTTTGTTATGAGACTTGAAATTGAGCTCAGGTGCATCCTGTTTCCATTGATCATCCTTGAGAGGTTTCTACAACTTGACTGGAGTCCACCTGTGGTAAATCCAATTTGATTGGACATGATTTGGAAAGGCACACACCTGTCTATATAAGGTCCCACTGTTGACAGTGCATGTCAGAGCAGAAACCAAGCCATGACCCTGGCTATGTCTGCATCAATAGACACGTCCTGAAGGTGGCTGGTCGGTTGGAGGATAGCAAGCGTATCCTAGACAACAACCCTCCTGCAGGTCTGGCAAAGGGTTTAGCTAAGGCCTCAGAGATGTGGGTGTAAATTTAGATAGTAAATGCATGAGGGTTTAGGTGAGTAAATGCATGATTTGGGATCTGTCAGTTTGTACAAAAATAAGATACAGAGTTTCAGTTTCAGATTCACAACACAATGAAAAGTATTAACTTTACTGTTTGTCTTTGTCGGTAACAGAACACAAGATATATATACAGTGGGGAGAACAAGTATTTGATACACTGCTGATTTTGCAGGTTTTCCTACTTACAAAGCATGTAGAGGTCTGTAATTTTTATCATAGGTACACTTCAACTGTGAGAGACGGAATCTAAAACAAAATTCCAGAAAATCACATTGTATGATTTTTTTAAAGTAATTAATTAGTCAGGTACTTGAGGGAGTGAAGCAGAGCACTGAGAGGATGGCTTATATCCTGATGGACAAGGTTCAGCCCTGCCCTGTACACAACTACCTCCTGAGGTCGAGGATGCCACTTGAACCTGTCTAAGCAAGCTGGGCGTGTTTGGGGTCTACGTCATGTACAGTCACAGACCCATCTATATACATCCCTTTCTTGACAACTTTACAGAAATTACTATACAACTTCACAGAAATCGTATCGTTGAGGTGAAATGAAGTATACTGTAGTATACATTTTTCCATTAAGTGAAGATGTGGGGATCACAATGTGCTACTGCAGATGAATGAAGATGGCCTTTTTCTCCAATCTGATTTGTTGTGTGTGTCCTCACTTTCTGATTTCTGCTTCCACACAGGCAGGAGCATCTACTGAGGACCAAGAGTGATGAACACACTGATGGAGGTGTGGCTGCTGGAGTGGCATTGCTAGACAACCCGCTCCTCGTCTGACCTATACTGCCCTCTGTCACGTTACTAGTGGAACTGTAATAAGAAAAGTTAAACACACAAGTGTCCTTCTTTGACCACAGAGAAAATTGTTGTTTTTTTCTTTGATAGGGAAACACAGCAGCGTTTTCAGTTCTTGACACAAACCAGTGTTCTTTGCACCTACTACCATACCTCATTCAAAGGAACTTAAATATTTTGTCTTGCCCATTCACATTCACACACGATCCATGTCTCAACAGTCTCGAGGCTTCAAAATCCTTCTTTAACCTGTCTCCTCCCCTTCATGTACACTGATTGAAGTGGATTTAATAAGGGATCTATCAGGATAAGGTAAGACCCAGATGCAGAATGTGTCGAAGTAACAATGTTTAATACAGTAACAGAGGCAAAGGTACAGGACAGCGGTCAGATTAGGCAGAGGTCGGAAATCCAGATAGGGGCAAAGGTACAGGACGGCAGGCAGGGTAAAGGGCAGGCAGAGTGTACAGGCAGGCAGGGTCAGGACAGGCAAGGGTCAAAAACCAGGAGGGCGAGAAAAAGAGGTGCTGGGAAAAGACAGGAGCTGACCGGACAAACGCTGTTAAGCTTGACAAACAAGACGAACTGGCAACAGACAAACAGAAAACACAGGTATAAGTACACAAGGGATAATGGGGAAGATGGGCGACACCTGGAGGGGGGTGGAGACAAGCACAAAGACAGGTGAAACAGATTAGTGTGTGACAGGATCCTAACTTTCACCTGGATTCACCTGGTCACTCTATGTCATGGAAAGACCAGGTGTTCTTAATGTTTTGTACACTCAGTGTATACTCATTGATTCTTGAAGAATATGACTTATTAAAGCCTCATGAGCTTAGTTCAACTGTCGTTCAACTGTCGCATCAGAACCAAAAACATAAGCTTGTTTATTCCATTGTTTGTAAACAATGCAGTTGTAAGAAAACTGTATAGCCCCAAAACATGGTTAAAACTATACTTTTTATATCATGCACTATCAGTCCTTGCACCCATAGTGCTGTCTATTCATTTGAGGGTGGTTACATTTCTCTATCCCCAACCCCCATGAGATTTGTTTATCAAAACAGCTTTCTGTTGTTTAAATTGCAGATTTCCCTTTTAAAGAAAATGTTCGTATTAGTTCAAGAGGGGATACTTAGAACAAGAGCAAATGTGACCGATAATACTCCAGAATAGAATTCTCCTCTGAGGGAAATTCTTTTTTCACAGGCTCGTACACTTGTTACACAGACAACCATGCCAAATTAGGTAAACTTCCATCTCTTGTATATGAAGTGAGACAGTGAAGCCAGCAGAGAAAGGCCGATTAAACTGCTAAGCTCCTGCTGAACCGGGCCTTCTTGCAGTGCAGAAATCAATACCTGTGGTATCGTACATGATACATTATTTTATTATAACAAAGGCAGAATGTACATTTGATTATGATTATGATTATGATTATTCTGGGTCCTGGAAACCGGCCCTAAAAGTTTACGTGAAAGAGAACGCGCTTTTCTTGACAACTTGAACCCAGGTGAACTGCAATGGCTAGGAGTCCCAGTGGGATTCCAGAGGAGGTGTTGAACACTGAACTTATAAAGAATTAGCTAAAGCCTTTGACCTTCTGATACGGACTAAAGAAACCCCCAACTCATCCGAGGTAAACCTGTCTATTATTCAGCTCACAGGTACATAGTAGATTATTGACCATGCTTATGCATAAACTAAGAGATCTCCAGCAACTGCATTTAATTTATTAATTTGTTTACCTTTATTTAACTAGGCAAGTCAGTTAAGAACAAATTATTATTTACAATGACGTCCTACCAAAAGGCAAAAGGCCTCCTGCGGGAATGGGGGCTGGGAATAAAAACAAAAATATATTAAATAAAAATATAGGACAAAACACATCACGACAAGAGAGACAACACAACACTACATAAAGACAGACCCAAGACGACGACATAGCAACTGCCAGTCATTGACTAATGACTAAATGCTATAGCTAGTAACTTTAATTTAAAAAACATATATCTGGGGGGGAAAGACTAATAGAATGTTATACGGTCGCTGAAATGAGTACTTATCCACACCTCAATACTATAGAAAACTTGCTTATAACACCGTATTACTTGATATATGGTATTACTATGGAATCCTCTACTATAAGATGGTTAGACCCCTGAGAGGGTGTGCTTTGTGGGATTTAGTTCAGAGTATCAACAACTGAGAGATGAGAATGAGCAGGTCAGCCATTGTTCAGCAGCCATGTCAGAACGTAGAGTGTTAGAGCTACTTTACACGTGTCTGGTTGCAGATGGTGACCTACACCGCGTTCAGACTCTTCCCCTCGCCAGTGCCTAGGCTAAAGCTGCCTACCACCAGGTTCCAGCAGTACAGACACACTACAACCGACTGGTGGACAACATGAGCCAGGACTCAAGCCAGGTAATACAGACAGAGCTGTATGACCAAGCAGTTGGTTAATGTGAACCAAAGATTCTAGTACAGTAAAGTCCCATTGAAATCTGTAGATTACTAAGGGGCTTGATCTCTGCACAATGTAAGGATGTGCTCCTATCTTCCCAGCACTATCACAGTGGATGATTTCACTGCCAGGTTGTTCAGGTAAGGTATTGCTCTGTCACACAAAAAATTTATGTTGATGAATTTTCTCATGCAAGTTTCCAGTCCATAGCTTTGGGTCTGAATTGCTCAGACTACATGCTGAAGCAAAGTGGGGATGGGAGCCCCCTTGAAGCAGATAGCAGATAGGGATTAACACCATTGCTGCCGGTGGCTGTGGTGTTTCTGCCCGCACACCGACGTCCACCGGTATGTTCACATAACTAGTTATCAAATGATATCTTTAAATGTCCCCTGTGAATCATTTTTCTAAATTAGGCCTATTATTATTTAATCACTAGGCAACATCCTGAAGAGGGCTGGTCAGTTGGAGAAAAGCAAACATATCCTAGACAACAACCCTCCTGCAGGTCTGGCACAAGACCTGGGACCTCTACGGCTCAGAGAAGTGGGTGTCATAAGGTTTTCATATCACTTTGACTTTGAATGATTCAAACTCCAACCGGCAAGGCTAACTATCTAACTCTCACTCACTGCAGGGAAGTTGTCATGTTTCTGGTTGAAGAGTTCCAAAGAAGCATCTTTGGCCGTAGATATACTGAGAACGATCTATGGAACAAGTAAGTTTGGTTGTATTCCTTGGTGCTTATTAGTCAAGTGAATCGTTATCAGTTATGGTACAATAAAGTCATGAGTGTTCACAAATTGACAGCAACATGTTTTCCTTTATGCAGAAATATTCCTCTTGTGCAAGAGGGTTTGAAGTTGTATGGATCGTGTTTGTTTTCTAACAAGTGTTACTGACAAATGTTACTGACGTGAACGAAATAACAAATGTTCATATCAGTGGAGGCTGCTGAGGGGAGGACCGCTCATAATAATGTCTGGAATGGAGTCAATGAAATGGTATCAACCAGATGGAAACCACGTCTTTGATGTGCTTGATACCATTCCATTCACTCCATTCCAGCCATTATTATGAGCCGTCCTCCTCTCAGCAGCCTCCACTGGTTCATATAAATGTTAATGTAAATAGCAAGTAGCAAATGCTACTGACATGAAGCTTGTTTGCATTCAAGCAAGTCAAACTCTCTTTTCATATCTCTTGTTATTTATCATTCTCTCTGCAGAGATGGAAGAGAGGTTTCTATTTTATATTTCTGCTATGGGTACATGCCACAGAGCTACACAGAACAGGTTAGATATTAACATCCAGTCGTTTTTCTTCACCTGTGGTTGTTAAAGCTGTAAGTCCATTTTCAGTAGCCATTGTACCGTTGAATGTACTGTATGTACACATAAACTCACAGGACTAATTCACAGACCACTTCCCGGTTCATCTGTAATGATGATACTGTTGGATTAGATTTGGCCATTTCATTCCGCACTAATAATTTTCCCCGAGTGATTTTGTGTAGAACTGGGAGGCCCACCTCATGATGGAGCGCTCTCTGGCTGTGAAGTATCCAAACATCAGCACCCACCTGGCCGGCACCAAGAAGGTCCAACAGGAACTGGCCAGACCTGGTGTTCTGGAGAGGTTCTTTCCCGGTGATCCTGACGTCGTTGACCATATCCGGGCCACCTTTGCTGGACTGTATACATTAGAGAGAACCTGGTTCAATGTTTACATACTACCTATTTTCTTTACAATGCTGTTGTAAGTAGTTTGCATTTCTTCTTCAACTTTCCTATTGGATATCTTACTAACAGGGACCAGAAGGTGACAATGGCTATGGCAAAATCAGACCAGTTTGTCCTGAAGCCACAGAGGGAAGGCTGGGTTAAGAGGACCTCATTTCTGTACTTCTTCTCACTATGTCACTTTAAGACCAATTGAATGGTCTACAATTTACAAACTCCTCAAACTCCTCCCACTCTGTGCCCCAGCTGAGGTTAAATTAATGCACCTAGTCTCTCATGAACTTTGACCTCTATAACCGTGTCAATCTCTGGCCTGTATGCTGATGTGTAGAATTCCTCTCCTCTTGTAGTCAACGACATCTATGGAGCTGAGATCTGTCAGGTACTGGAGGGAGTCAAATATTATTTCATTAGCACTTATTTTTTCTAAATGTTTTGCTTTTGCTTTCTTCACAGCTTATTGAAATGATTGGCAAGGATCAACCAAGTCTAATGTGGAATTATGCTGAGTTCATTCAGGGGTAATTGATTTGGAAACAATTATATCACAATACACAGGCATTAATACAGGCAGCTCAATTCCAATCTTTTGTCCAATTATTGTCAAAAGAGCTGATCTGATTGGTCCAAAGACCAATTGGTGAAGAAATGATCAGAATTGGGCTGCCTGTGTTAACGCACTATTACTCATACGCAAATGGTATAATGTTGTAGAAAATTGCAGTTCTTTAGTTTGAACACCAGGTGGGAGTAAAGGATAAACTGCTGTCTTTGCAAAAGGCCCAGATGAGAGAAACTGGTTTTTCATCAATCATTCTAAAATCCTTTTGAACATTTTATTTTTTGAACAGGTTGATCAGTGGTCATACTGTGTGATGATTATCAATGAATGGATCGTTTTTGGAAACATGTCAAATACACTTCCGATATGCAACGCAACTGCTGGTCATAGTTGAAGTCTGCTGTGTCAACCATCAAATTATTTACGTATAATCTCAATACTGATCCTGATAAAGTTATCTGTTCCTCTGTGTAGCCATTCAATTCTCTGTTCATGATTTACCAACTAGGGTTGGGGTCAATTCGAATCAAAGGCATTCAAATAAGGAAGCAAACTTAAATTACAATTCAAACATTGAAAAAAGGGTATCTATTTTCAATGACTTCTCAATAAACTGACAAGTAGAAGCTATTTCTTTCAAAAGTTTTCCCATTTTAGAATGTTTTATTGAAATCACTTCCTGAATTGAATGTCTTTGAATTGAACCAAATTGTGGTACCAACTCTCCGCAGAAGACAACAAAGACACAATGGGGCCAAATTGGCTGTCCGGAATGAACAAACACCCACAACTCGCCCTCCTTGTCCCTGGCAGTGCTGTTGTCTACTCTGCCTGTGTGTTTTATCCTGTTGTCTACTCTGCCTGTGTGTTTTATCCTGCTGTCTACTCTGCCTGTGTGTTTTATCCTGCTGTCGACTCTGCCTGTGTGTTTTATCCTGTTGTCTACTCTGCCTGTGTGTTTTATCCTGCTGTCTACTCTGCCTGTGTGTTTTATCCTGTTGTCTACTCTGCCTGTGTGTTTTATCCTGCTGTCTACTCTGCCTGTGTGTTTTATCCTGCTGTCTACTCTGCCTGTGTGTTTTATCCTGCTGTCTACTCTGCCTGTGTGTTTTATCCTGCTGTCTACTCTGCCTGTGTGTTTTATCCTGCTGTCTACTCTGCCTGTGTGTTTTATCCTGCTGTCTACTCTGCCTGTGTGTTTTATCCTGCTGTCTACTCTGCCTGTGTGTTTTATCCTGCTGTCTACTCTGCCTTTGTGTTTTATCCTGTTGTCTACTCTGCCTGTGTGTTTTATCCTGTTGTCTACTCTGCCTGTGTGTTTTATCCTGTTGTCTACTCTGCCTGTGTGTTTTATCCTGTTGTCTACTCTGCCTGTGTGTTTTATCCTGCTGTCTACTCTGCCTGTGTGTTTTATCCTGCTGTCTACTCTGCCTGTGTGTTTTATCCTGTTGTCTACTCTGCCTGTGTGTTTTATCCTGTTGTCTACTCTGCCTGTGTGTTTTATCCTGCTGTCTACTCTGCCTGTGTGTTTTATTCTGCTGTCTACTCTGCCTGTGTGTTTTATCCTGTTGTCTACTCTGCCTGTGTGTTTTATCCTGTTGTCTACTCTGCCTGTGTGTTTTATCCTGTTGTCTACTCTGCCTGTGTGTTTTATCCTGCTGTCTACTCTGCCTGTGTGTTTTATCCTGTTGTCTACTCTGCCTGTGTGTTTTATCCTGCTGTCTACTCTGCCTGTGTGTTTTATCCTGCTGTCTACTCTGCCTGTGTGTTTTATCCTGCTGTCTACTCTGCCTGTGTGTTTTATCCTGCTGTCTACTCTGCCTGTGTGTTTTATCCTGCTGTCTACTCTGCCTGTGTGTTTTATCCTGCTGTCTACTCTGCCTGTGTGTTTTATCCTGCTGTCTACTCTGCCTGTGTGTTTTATCCTGCTGTCTACTCTGCCTGTGTGTTTTATCCTGTTGTCTACTCTGCCTGTGTGTTTTATCCTGCTGTCTACTCTGCCTGTGTGTTTTATCCTGCTGTCTACTCTGCCTGTGTGTTTTATCCTGCTGCCATCAGATCAGTGCGCTTTGTTATTGATCCCCCGGTGCCACCACATTCCAGGAGGCGGGTCATCAAACAGACAGACACACAGGTCACTCTCACTGGGTTTGATGTCAGCACCAGCCGGGAAACGCAAGTGCCTCCCACTTTACTTCCTGGACTGCAGCAGCAGGATTCGGTCAAAAAACTAACCGTGTTTGTTCCCGGCAAAAGGTTGCTCTAGAGGTCAGGATATGTATTGTTTTTTTGTTCCAGTGATCACTAAGAAGGCAGTTTTTTGTCATACATTTCCTTTCTCTGAAATTGCTCCACATGACTGTTCCAAAAGCTGACAAAGAATTTCACCTATTTTCTCCATTAATGACTCCACTGTTAATGTTTCCTTGCCAGCTTGCTCACATTCTCAGGCAAGTGATTGGCATGTGCAGAATGAGGAAAACTCTTGAGAGAGACTGTAATGGATCAACCTTCAGCTCTGATCATGGGCTAAAAGCAAACTGTTGGGGATAACAGGCTGGTTACACAAGTGGCCCAGTTAGCAGTGGCACTGTGGCAGAAAGTGGCAGAGACTGCAGATGGAAGCGCCAGGTCAGGAAGGAACAACCGGAAGTGGGTCATGACAGGGTGGAAGTGGGTCACAGTGCTCTGGCTCTGCATGGGAGGACAGGGAGGGACAGCAGCACTGGGACAGGATTGGGAATAGCTTCCCTGCATGCCTGATTCAGTTCTCTACTGCACTCCCAACAGCCGCTCACTCCCTACAGCCGCTCACTCCCTACAGCCGCTCACTCCCTACAGCCGCTCACTCCCTACAGCCACTCACTCCCTACAGCCGCTCACTCCTTACAGCCGCTCACTCCCTACAGCCGCTCACTCCCTACAGCCGCTCACTCCCTACAGCCGCTCACTCCCTACAGCCGCTCACTCCCTACAGCCGCTCACTCCCTACAGCCGCTCACTCCTTACAGCCGCTCACTCCCTACAGCCGCTCACTCCCTACAGCCGCTCACTCCCTACAGCCGCTCACTCCCTACAGCCGCTCACTCCCTACAGCCGCTCACTCCTTACAAACGCTCACTCCCTACAGCCAGCTCACTCCCTACAGCCGCTCACTCCCTACCGCCGCTCACTCCCTACAGCCGCTCACTCCCTACAGCCGCCCACTCCCTACAGCCGCTCACTCCCTACAGCCGCCTCACTCCTTACAGCCGCTCACTCCCTACAGCCGCTCACTCCCTACAGCCGCTCACTCCCTACAGCCGCTCACTCCCTACAGCCGCTCACTCCCTACAGCCGCTCACTCCTTACAGCCGCTCACTCCCTACAGCCGCTCACTCCCTACAGCCGCCGCTCACTCCCTACAGCCGCTCACTCCCTACAGCCGCTCACTCCCTACAGCCGCTCACTCCTTACAGCCGCTCACTCCCTACAGCCGCTCACTCCCTACAGCCGCCCACTCCTTACAGCCGCTCACTCCCTACAGCCGCTCACTCCTTACAGCCGCTCACTCCCTACAGCCGCTCACTCCCTACCGCCGCTCACTCCCTCCCGCCGCTCACTCCCTACCGCCGCTCACTCCCTACAGCCGCTCACTCCCTACAGCCGCTCACTCCCTACAGCCGCTCACTCCCTACAGCCGCTCACTCCTTACAGCCGCTCACTCCTTACAGCCGCTCACTGCTTACAGCCGCTCACTCCTTACAGCCGCTCACTCCCTACAGCCGCTCACTCCCTACAGCCGCTCACTCCCTACAGCCGCTCACTCCCTACAGCCGCTCACTCCCTACAGCCGCTCACTCCCTACAGCCGCTCACTCCCTACAGCCGCTCACTCCTTACAGCCGCTCACTCCCTACAGCCGCTCACTCCCTACAGACGCTCACTCCCTACAGCCGCTCACTCCCTATACCACTCTGATTTGCCCGTAGACTGTAAAAATAAATATGGTCAACTCAAATGTGTTCACTATGAATCAAGTATTGTTTTATTCAACACCCTCTCTTGAAGGTAAAGTTATTTTTTGGGCAGATCTCTGTCAAGCGTTACTTTCCTTTACAGACTTGTTGAAACAGTTTTGTTTTGGTAAAAATGCTGAGGGATGGGGCTGGAGAAATGTAGCCACTCTCAAATGCATAGACAGAGCTATGGATACAAGGACTGGCCATCCATAATATCAGCATTATAGTTTTAACCATGTTTTGAGGCTGTATAGTGTTTGTTTACATTTACTTTGTTTACAAAGAGTGGAGAAAAAAAACCTCATATTTGGGTTCTGATGGGGTCATATTCTTCAAGAATCAACAAGTACATATCATTCATTAATTAATACATTTAATTAAGTCCAAAAATGGATGTAGCTACTGCAGATTGCCCCTTTTACCCACCTATGCCTGACTCTAGTCTATTTTCACACCCTGGAGAAAACCCTTGTATTCTACAGTATATTTACTCATTCTTCTTCCTTTTCTGCTACTTCATAAAACCATAGTAGGCAATAGAATCGCTTATATTTACGCATTCTTCTATGAAAACCCTAGTAAGCAATAGCCTATATTTGCGCATTCTCATTCTTCTTCTTCAGTTAACCCTAATAGGCTACATCACATTTACTCATTCTTCTTCTTCAGTTAACCCTAGTAGGCTACAGTACATTTACTCATTCTTCTTCTTCAGTTAACCCTAGTAGGCTAAAGCACATTTACTCATTCTTCTACTTCAGTTAACCCTAGTAGGCTAAAGCACATTTACTCATTCTTCTTCTTCAGTTAACCCTAGTAGGCTAAAGTACATTTACTCATTCTTCTTCTTCAGTTAACCCTAGTAGGCTACAGTACATTTACTCATTCTTCTTCTTCAGTTAACCCTAGTAGGCTACAGTACATTTACTCATTCTTCTTCTTCAGTTAACCCTAGTAGGCTACAGTACATTTACTCATTCTTCTTCTTCAGTTAACCCTAGTAGGCTACAGCACATTTACTCATTCTTCTTCTTCCATGTCCTCTTCATGCAGCACTGTTTGAAACAGAATCTGCAGCGTTTAACTGTCACCATGACAACAGTTATAACTAAGACAATGAGCAGGGCGAAGACATTTAGCCAGAGGTCACAACATTAATATTGTGGTCTTTTCCCACGCCTTGTGCTGCTGTGCGCTGCACGCTGTCACCCTGGTCAGCAAACAGGGGCGGCGTCAGTGTGGGTACACTGTTGCAGATCCCATGTATCCCGCCTTTGTGTGATGAAGGCCTTGACGCTGGGATGGCCCAACAGATTGCTGTGGGGGAGCCAGCTCATGGCCATCACAAGCAGCTTCCCAGCCTGAGTGGAGACCAGACAGACATGGAGCAGAAGCCCTCAGAAACAGGATAGAGAGAGCGCTACACTCGGTTATACTACAGAGTAGAGGGAACTTTTCACACACTACAACAGCAAGTGAACAGTAGCTGAGAATAGACAATGCAGTTTTTCACTGTTTTACTGTGCCATCAATGAAATGTTTAAACAGAAGATGTTTCAAAAGTTGACATGTTACATACTTTAGGAGTTTACATGTTATATAGTTCAGGAGGAGTTTACATGTTACATAGTTCAGGAGGAGTTTACATGTTATATAGTTCAGGAGGAGTTTACATGTTATATAGTTCAGGAGGAGTTTACATGTTATATAGTTCAGGAGGAGTTTACATGTTATATACTTTAGGAGGAGTTTACATGTTATTTAGATTAGTAGGAGGAGCAAACAGCTGGAGGCAGGGCTTTCTCCTATAGAGCTCCATTTTTATGGAATGGTCTGCCTACCCATGTGAGAGACGCAGACTCGGTCTCAACCTTTAAGTCTTTACTGAAGACTCATCTCTTCAGTGGGTCATATGATTGAGTGTAGTCTGGCCCAGGAGTGTGAAGGTGAACGGAAAGGCACTGGAGCAACGAACCGCCCTTGCTGTCTCTGCCTGGCCGGTTCCCCTCTCTCCACTGGGATTCTCTGCCTCTAACCCTATTACAGGGGCTGAGTCACTGGCTTACTGGTGCTCTTCCATGCCGTCCCTAGGAGGGGTGCATCACTTGAGTGGGTTGAGTCACTGACGTGATCTTCCTGTCTGGGTTGGCGCCCCCCCCTTGGGTTGTGCCGTGGCGGAGATCTTTGTGGGCTATACTCGGCTTTGTCTCAGGATGGTAAGTTGGTGGTTGAAGTTATCCCTCTAGTGGTGTGGGGGCTGTGCTTTGGCAAAGTGGGTGGGGTTATATCCTGCCTGTTTGGCCCTGTCCGGGGGTATCATCGGATGGGGCCACAGTGTCTCCTGACCCCTCCTGTCTCAGCCTCCAGTACTTATGCTGCAGTAGTTTATGTGTCGGGGGGCTAGGGTCAGTCTGTTATATCTGGAGTATTTCTCCTGTCTTATCTGGTGTCCTGTGTGAATTTAAGTATGCTCTCTCTAATTCTTTCTTTCTTTCTCTCTCTCGGAGGACCAGAGCCCTAGGACCATGCCTCAGGACTACCTGGCCTGATGACTCCTTGCTGTCCCCAGTCCACCTGGCCGTGCTGCGGCTCCAGTTTCAACTGTTCTGCCTGCGGCTATGGAACCCTGACCTGTTCACCGGACGTGCTACCTGTCCCAGACCTGCTGTTTTCAACTCTCTAGAGACAGCAGGAGCGGTAGAGATACTCTGAATAATCGGCTATGAAAAGCCAACTGACATTTACTCCTGAGGTGCTGACCTGTTGCACCCTCGACAAACACTGTGATTATTATTATTTGACCCTGCTGGTCATCTATGAACATTTGAACATCTTGGCCATGTTCTGTTATAATCTCCACCCGGCACAGCCAGAAGAGGACTGGCCACCCCTCATAGCCTGGTTCCTCTAGGTTTCTCCCTAGGTTCTGGCCTTTCTAGGGAGTTTTTCCTATCCACCGTGCTTCTACACCTGCATTGCTTGCTGTTTGGGGTTTTAGGCTGGGTTTCAATACAGCACTTTGAGATATCAGCTGATGTAAGAAGGGCTTTATAAATACATTTGATTTGATTTGAGTTTACATGTTACAAAGTTTAGGAGGAGTTTACATGTTATATAGTTTAGGAGGAGTTTACATGTTACAAAGTTTAGGAGGAGTTTACATGTTATATAGTTTAGGAGGTGTTTACATGTTATATAGTTTAGGAGGTAACATGTCACATGGTTCAGGAGAATGTCTTGCAGGGGGCTGAATCAGAATGGACTTACCCATCCCAGTTTACTCCCTTCCCTGAAAACAAATATATAGTGGGAATGTCAGTATTTCCTAACATGTTTTCATTATGTTTTGTTTATATGCTATTGGATTTTTTTTTAAATGGCCACCAGTCTTGTTAACATGTCAACAAAGTACACTACAGGGAGCCTTCCCCACAGTCTTTGGTCAAGGCTCTGCTATGGGACTCAAGTCCAAAACAGGCAACAGAGCAACATGGCCGCCAATGGATTTGGATCTCTCTCTTTCCGTTTAGTTTCAAAACACTTTAACTATGTTATCTCCCTTTACATTTACGTCACTTAACAGACGCTCGTATCCAGAGAAACTAGGGTTAAGTGCCTTGCTCAAGGGCGCATTGACAGATTTTTCACATAGTTGGCTCTGGGATTTTGAACCAGCGACCTTTCGGTTTCCGGCCCAACACTCTTAACTGACGTACTTTATTTATTTTATTGCGTCTTTTGCCCCTGACACTACCACATGTCTCTGTCCACGTGTTCATGCAGTGGTTTGGCAGAGGACCTTTAGAGTAGCTGTGTTAATAAGTGGAAATAATATGGTTGGGTCTCCTGGGGACAAAGGTCTGTGCCAGCGTAATTCACTGCCTTTTCCCAGTGATAACATCCTGGCTAATGTTTGGAGCGGCTGGCTGCATGGAAGGAGAATGACATGCAGGTAGCAGACCGACCGAATCCATCAGGCCCATTACACTACACACACTATCCGCCTGAGCAAGTACTGTTGTTCAGTAGGCTATAGGTCACTGCTATCTGGGATCCTTGGAACGTCCCTAAACTAATCTCTAACTTTAACCTTAACCCTTACCCTAATCCTAACCTTAACCCTTAACCACTTTGATTTCAATGGGGTAGGGATGTCCAAAGGATTCCCGATAGCACGGACCGTAGGCTGTAGTCTCAGAGGAAGGAATGTGTTACAGCCAGACGGGTCAAGGTTTAATTCCTGTTTTTCAACTTTTAAGTTCTTCATTACTGTAAAATGGAACTTTCCTATCCCCAACTTCCATTTCCACTTTTTTATGACTGATAAAAGACTTGTGAAACTCAGTGAAACTCACAAAAACCTAAAGAATCCCATTACAGGGCCACATTTCTTTGAAGAATTTGCATATATGAAATTATTTGCATACATTATACTTATCATAAATAGCCATGTAATTGTAAAACAAAGTACATATTAGCTTGGCTGTGAAATGACTATGTCCTCAAGATTGTTTATAAACAAAAGCCTTTTGCAGGCTCATTGCAGGCTCATTGCAGGCTCATTCAGGATTAAAGCCTCAAAATGAACAACAACAAGGAGAAGCAAGTATTGACAAATCAGCATCTCTTTAACTACTCTCACAGGAATGAGGAAGTGAGTGAGGATCTAGTTTACGGGAAACTAGTGGGAGGGGTTGATGGGAATGCATGGGGGTGGTTATGAGGATGACTATAATAAATATTTTAACAGAGAGAGAGAGGAACAGAGAATAGAGAGGTAGAATGCCTTTTAAACAATTGTAGCACAGTAACATTGGATTTGACATCCCAGTTTGTTTATATGTGTAGGCCCACCATTGAACAAGGCCTACTGTACTAGTGTTCAATATAGTGCTTTGCTGATGTGTTCTAAACTTCATGTGTGTCTACAGCTTAGGAGTTTACTATCGTACAAATCTCAGACAACTCTTTCAGTGAGTTTTCCAGGTCAATAGTAAATTTAAGAGCTACAAAGACAACCCCTCAGTAACATATTCTTGTCTGTAAACAATGTTATTTAAAAATGGTTGAGTCACAGGGGTGAGTCGACATGCACATGTTGACAGTTGGCGGTGCGACTATTGATCTTTGTGCTTCCTCCCTCTGCCTCAGAGGAGGACAGGAATCTGGTTGTGGTCACCGCGCCCTCCCATCTGCCCCGCGCTCCATGTCGACCTGTTTGCCTGTTTGCTTTAGACAGCAAGCTGACCTTTTTCCTTAATGGCCTATCTGGCCAATACAATGTGTGGGTCTGTGAGTCAGGCCGCAGGAATGCAGCACTCCCTGACGGGTAGCACCAGTCCCAAGGAGTCAGGGTCACCCTAAGACATTGCATTCTTGTCTTGGAAACCCCTTAGGCATCCTGCAGGCAAACATTGACTCAGTCATCTCCCACACTACAGCCAGACTCCCTCTCAGGCAGCTCTCTCATGTGCTGGCTTGTTGCAGTAGGAGGGTGCCTGGATGGCCAATCGTGGGATCCGCCACAGATGTGAAAGTGCTCGTGTGGATAGCTGGAATAGCTGTCCGCCCTCTCTTATTAGTGTGTCTGACTCATTCACAAAAATGTGAGAACTTCAACTGCAATACCTTGAACAAGTTCAGCTGCAAACTCTGCAGTGTAGTTGATTATCTCTAACTTTCACAAAGAATAAAGCATGAGATGTGAGCCAAATAAAAATAGCAGCATTTGATAAGCATACGGTGGGAAACAGGGTTTTGAATGTTTTCTTGAGAGCAGACGTTTAGCAGAAGGGTATCTATCTTCCAGTGATTATCCCTTAACTATCGGTTCTCTAAGATCCAGGCCACACACAGGCAATATTTTTGAGGAGGACCAGGATCACTCACTGGTAGAACACCCTGCTATTCAGGGGAAAACGGATCACAGTGACCTCCGTCCAAAACATGAGAAAATTAATGTTTTCGACAGCATAGCCCTGTATGATTAGCTGTTAGAAGTTGACTTAGTCTGTGTTATGCAAACGGTGTAAACAGTCTGCGTGTTGACTTTCAGATTGTTGTCCATGTTATGCAAACAATGTGAACAGTCTGCATGTTTACTTTCGGACTGTAGTCTGTGTTATGCGTACGGTGTAAACAGTCTGCGTGTTGACTTTCGGACTGTAGTCTGTGTTATGCATACAGTGTAAACAGTCTGCATGTTTACTTTCGGACTGTAGTCTGTGTTATGCATACGGTGTAAACAGTCTGCGTGTTGACTTTCGGACTGTAGTCTGTGTTATGCATACAGTGTAAACAGTCTGCATGTTTACTTTCGGACTGTAGTCTGTGTTATGCATACAGTGTAAACAGTCTGCGTGTTGACTTTCGGACTGTAGTCTGTGTTATGCATACAGTGTAAACAGTCTGCGTGTTGACTTTCGGACTGTAGTCTGTGTTATGCATACGGTGTAAACAGTCTGCGTGTTGACTTTCGGACTGTAGTCTGTGTTATGCATACGGTGTAAACAGTCTGCGTGTTGACTTTCGGACTGTAGTCTGTGTTATGCATACGGTGTAAACAGTCTGCGTGTTGACTTTCGGACTGTAGTCTGTGTTATGCATACGGTGTAAACAGTCTGCGTGTTGACTTTCGGACTGTAGTCTGTGTTATGCATACGGTGTAAACAGTCTGTGTGAGTCTTCTGTTCTTCAGAAGAAATTCTTGAGAACGATGCTCAGTAGATCTGATCCTTTGACAGGTTTGTGGAGGGGGGAGTTTGTGCAACAGCTGGAGTTTCTCTTTCTGTTTCCCAAGAACTGATTTGTAGGAGTGGTGTACGGAAATGAGCATGTACACTGAGTGAACAAAACAAGAATAACACATTACTAATATTGAGTTGCACAAACCCTCAGAACAGGCTCTACAAGGTGTCGAAAGTGTTCCACAGGGATGTTGGCACATACCCCGTTCAAAGGCACTTTTGTCTTTTGTCTTGCCTATTCACTCTCTGAATGCCACACATACACAATCCATTTCTCAACTGTCTCAAGGCTTAAAAATCCTTCTTTAACCTGTCTCCTCCCCTTCATCTACACTGATTGAAGTGGATTTAACAAGTGACACCAATAAGGGATCATAGCTTTCACCTGGATTCACCTGGTTAGTCTATGTCATGGAAAGAGCAGGTGTTCTTAATGTTTTGTACACTCAGTGTAGCTGTGCTGTAGTTGTCACTAATGGGTCATAAACTACGGTCAGAGTGGTAGAGAAATAGTATAAGATGAGCAGCACTGTTAACACAACAGTAACACCAGCATTTCACTGTTATTTGCTATGTATGAATTTCAGTGGAGTCTGGTGGGAGGCTGCTATAGGAGGACGGACTCATTGTAATGGCTGGATTGGAACATTGAAACAGAGTCAAAAAGTCGTTTCCACATGTTTGATACTGTTCCATGTGTTCCATTCCAGCCATTACAATGAGTCCGTCCTCCTATAGCTCCTGCACCAGCCGCCACTGATCAAATTAACTCCAATTTTATTGGTCACATACACATGGTTAGCAGATGTTAATGTGAGTGTAGCGAAATGCTTGTGCTTCTAGTTCCGACCATGCAGTAATATCTAACAAGTAATCTAACAATTTCACAACAACTACCTTATACACACCAGTGTAAAAGAATGAATAAGAATATGTACATATAAATATATGGATGAGCGATGGCCGAATGGCATAGGCAAGATGCAGTAGATGGTATAGAGTACAGTATATACATATGAGATGAGTCATGTAGGGTATGTAAACATTATATAAAGTGCCATTGTTTAAAGTGACTAGTGATACATTTATTACATCCCATTTTTAAATATTAAAGTGGCTAGAGATTTGAGTCAGTACGTTGGCAGCAGCCACTCAATGTTAGTGATGGCTGTTTAACAGTCTGATGGCCTTGAGATAGAAGCTGTTTTTCAGTCTCTCGGTCCCAGCTTTGATGCACCTGTACTCACCTCGCCTTCTGGATGATAGCGGGGTGAACAGGCAGTGGCTCGGGTGGTTGTTGTCCTTGATTATCTTTTTGGCCTTCCTGTGACATCGGGTGGTGTAGGTGTCCTGGAGGACAGGTAGTTTGCCCCCGGTGATGCGTTGTGCAGACCTCACTACCCTCTGGAGAGCCTTGCGGTTGTGGGCGAAGCAGATGCCGTACCAGTCTGTGATACAGCCCGACAGGATGCTCTCGACTGTGCATCTGTAAAAGTTTGTGAGTGTTTTTGGTGACAAGCCATATTTCTTCAGATGAATATGGTACAATGATAAATGAATTGAGGAAACATATTTTGGAAAAGTTTGTATTGTAACCGCATACCTAGGCAATAATCAATCATTTTTTATTTTCCAACAGTCCCTCACTGTAGATTGGCTTTGTCCTGCTATTGTGATGACTCAATCCAAAATAATGATGCGCTCCATAGCTGAGGAGAGAATGAGTCATCGTTTCTCCACCCATGCACATACAACAGCCTCATTTGACTCATTGTTAAACATGTTTACATGATTTTCCCTTCCTCAGTTCAGGGAATGAGAAGGCTACTTCATTGACCGAGTCCTGTCAAAAACACAAGGCAGATAGCAGCACGTATGGGACAAGACAAAAATGGTGGCAAGATTAAAGATTTCATGGTGGAGAAATATACTGAGATATGATTAGACTGGTGTTGGGAAATATACTGAGATATGATTAGACTGGTGTTGGGAAATATACTGAGATATGATTAGACTGGTGTTGAGAAATATACTGAGATATGATTAGATTGGTGTTGAGAAATATACTGAGATATGATTAGACTGGTGTTGAGAAATATACTGAGATATGATTAGACTGGTGTTGAGAAATATACTGAGATATGATTAGATTGGTGTTGAGAAATATACTGAGATATGATTAGATTGGTGTTGAGAAATATACTGAGATATGATTAGACTGGTGTTGAGAAATATACTGAGATATGATTAGACTGGTGTTGAGAAATATACTGAGATATGATTAGACTGGTGTTGAGAAATATACTGAGATATGATTAGACTGGTGTTGAGAAATATACTGAGATATATATGATTAGATTGGTGTTGAGAGATATACTGAGATATGATTAGACTGGTGTTGAGAAATATACTGAGATATATAAGATTAGACTGGTGTTGAGAAATATACTGAGATATGTTTAGACTGGTGTTGAGAAATATACTGAGATATGATTAGACTGGTGTTGGGAAATATACTGAGATATGATTAGACTGGTGTTGGGAAATATACTGAGATATGATTAGACTGGTGTTGAGAAATATACTGAGATATGATTAGACTGGTGTTGAGAAATATACTGAGATATGATTAGACTGGTGTTGAGAAATATACTGAGATATGATTAGACTGGTGTTGAGAAATATACTGAGATATGATTAGATTGGCGTTGAGAAATATACTGAGATATGATTAGACTGGTGTTGAGAAATATACTGAGATATGATTAGACTGGTGTTGAGAAATATACTGAGATATGATTAGACTGGTGTTGAGAAATATACTGAGATATGATTAGATTACCCAGCCATAGTACAGTGTTCCAGTAATATCCAGCCATAGTACAGTGAGCATTTACAGTAATACCCAGCCATAGTACAGTGTTCTAGTAATATCCAGCCACACTACAGTGTTCCAGTAATACCAGCCATAGTACAGTGTTCCAGTAATATCCAGCCACAGTACAGTGTTCCAGTAATACCCAGCCATAGTACAGTGTTCCAGTAATATCCAGCCATAGTACAGTGTTCCAGTAATACCCAGCCACACTAGTGTTCCAGTAATATCCAGCCACAGCACAGTGTTCCAGTAATATCCAGCCACAGTACAGTGTTCCAGTAATATCCAGCCACAGTACAGTGTTCCAGTAATATCCAGCCATAGTACAGTGTTCCAGTAATATCCAGCCACAGTACAGTGTTCCAGTAATATCCAGCCATAGTACAGTGTTCCAGTAATATCCAGCCATAGTACAGTGTTCCAGTAATACCCAGCCACACTAGTGTTCCAGTAATATCCAGCCACAGTACAGTGTTCCTGTAATATCCAGCCACAGTACAGTGTTCCTGTAATATCCAGCCATAGTACAGTGTTCCAGTAATATCCAGCCATAGTACAGTGTTCCAGTAATACCCAGCCACACTAGTGTTCCAGTAATATCCAGCCACAGCACAGTGTTCCAGTAATATCCAGCCACAGTACAGTGTTCCTGTAATATCCAACCACACTAGTGTTCCAGTAATACCAGCCATAGTACAGTGTTCCTGTAATATCCAACCACAGCACAGTGTTCCAGTAATACCCAGCCATAGTACAGTGTTCCAGTAATACCCAGCCATAGTACAGTGTTCCAGTAATACCCAGCCATAGTACAGTGTTCCAGTAATATCCAGCCACAGCACAGTGTTCCAGTAATACCCAGCCATAGTACAGTGTTCCAGTAATACCCAGCCATAGTACAGTGTTCCTGTAATATCCAGCCACACTAGTGTTCCAGTAATACCCAGCCATAGTACAGTGTTCCAGTAATACCCAGCCATAGTACAGTGTTCCAGTAATATCCAGCCACACTAGTGTTCCAGTAATATCCAGCCATAGTACAGTGTTCCTGTAATACCCAGCCATAGTACAGTGTTCCAGTAATACCCAGCCATAGTACAGTGTTCCAGTAATACCCAGCCATAGTACAGTGTTCCAGTAATATCCAGCCACAGCACAGTGTTCCAGTAATACCCAGCCATAGTACAGTGTTCCAGTAATACCCAGCCATAGTACAGTGTTCCTGTAATATCCAGCCACACTACAGTGTTCCAGTAATACCCAGCCATAGTACAGTGCTCCAGTAATACCCAGCCATAGTACAGTGCTCCAGTAATACCCAGCCATAGTACAGTGTTCCAGTAATATCCAGCCACACTACAGTGTTCCAGTAATATCCAGCCACAGCACAGTGTTCCAGTAATACCCAGCCATAGTACAGTGCTCCAGTAATACCCAGCCATAGTACAGTGTTCCAGTAATATCCAGCCACAGTACAGTGTTCCAGTAATATCCAGCCACAGTACAGTGTTCCAGTAATACCCAGCCATAGTACAGTGTTCCAGTAATATCCAGCCATAGTACAGTGTTCCAGTAATATCCAGCCACAGCACAGTGTTCCAGTAATATCCAGCCACAGTACAGTGTTCCAGTAATATCCAGCCATAGTACAGTGTTCCAGTAATATCCAGCCACAGTACAGTGTTCCAGTAATATCCAGCCATAGTACAGTGTTCCTGTAATATCCAGCCACACTAGTGTTCCAGTAATACCCAGCCATAGTACAGTGCTCCAGTAATACCCAGCCATAGTACAGTGTTCCAGTAATATCCAGCCACACTACAGTGTTCCAGTAATATCCAGCCACAACACAGTGTTCCAGTAATACCCAGCCATAGTACAGTGCTCCAGTAATACCCAGCCATAGTACAGTGTTCCAGTAATATCCAGCCACAGTACAGTGTTCCAGTAATACCCAGCCATAGTACAGTGTTCCAGTAATATCCAGCCACAGTACAGTGTTCCAGTAATACCCAGCCATAGTACAGTGTTCCAGTAATACACAGCCACAATACAGTGTTCCAGTAATACCCAGCCATAGTACCGTGAGCATTTACAGTAATACCCAGCCACATTACAGTGTTCCAGTAATACCCAGCCATAGTACCGTGAGCATTTACAGTAATACCCAGCCACATTACAGTGTTCCAGTAATACCAAGCCATAGTACCGTGAGCATTCACAGTAACTACAAAAAGAAAACCAGACCCGTCGCAGACCCCGATGTCTTGCTCCCAGACAAACTAAACAACTTCTTTGCTCGCTTTGAGGACAATACAGTGCCACTGACAGGGCCCGATACCAAAACCTGCGGACTCTCCTTCACCGCAGCCAACGTGACCAAAACATTTAAACGCGTTAACCCTCGCAAGGCTGCCAGCCCAGATGGCATCCTTAGCCGCGTCCTCAGAGCATGCGCAGACCAGCTGGCTGGTGTGTTTATGGACATATTCAATCAATCCCTATCCCAGTCTGCTGTTCCCACATGCTTCATGAGGGCCACCATTGTTCGTGTTCCCAAGAAAGCTACGGTAACTGAGCTAAACGACTATCGCCCCATAGCACTCACTTCCGTCATCATGAAGTGCTTTGAGAGACTAGTCAAGGATCATGTCACCTCCACCCTAACTGACACCCTAGACCCACTCCAATTTGCTTACCGCCCCAAAAGGTCCACAGACGACGCAATCGCAATCGCACTGCACACTGCCCTAACCCATCTGGACAAGAGGAATACCTATGTAAGAATGCTGTTCATCGACTACAGCTCAGCATTTAACACCATAGTACCCTCCAAACTCGTCATTAAGCTCAAGACCCTGGGTCTCGACCACGCCCTGTGCAACTGGGTCCTGGACTTTCTGACAGGCCGCCCCCATGGGGTGAGTGTAGGAAACAATCTCCACCCCGCTAATCCTCAACACTGGGGCCCCACAAGGGTGCGTTCTCAGCCCTCTCCTGTACTCCCTGTTCACCCATGACTGCGTGGCCATGCACGCCTCCAACTCAATCATCAAGTTTGCAGACGACACTTCAGTGGTAGGCTTGATTACCAACATCGACAAGACGGCCTACAGGGAGGAGGTGAAGGCCCTTGGAGTGTGGTGTCAGGAAATTAACCTCACACTCAACGTCAACAAAACAAAGGAGATGATCGTGGACTTCAGGAAACAGCAGAGGGAGCACCACCCTATCCACATCGACGGGACAGTAGTGGAGAAGGTGGAACGTTTTAAGTTCCTCGGCGTACACATCACGGACAAACTGAAATGGTCCATCCACACAGACAGCATGATGAAGAAGGCGCAATAGCGCCTCTTCAACCTCAGGAGGCTGAAGAAATTTGGCTTGTCACCTAAAACACTCACAAACTTTTACAGATGCACAATCGAGAGCATCCTGTCGGGCTGTATCACCGCCTGGTATGGCAACTGCTCCGCCCACAACCGCAAGGCTCTCCAGAGGGTAGTGAGGTCTGCACAACGCATCACCGGGGGCAAACTACTTGCCCTCCAGGACACCTACACCACCCGATGTCACAGGAAGGCCAAAAAGATCATCAAGGACAACAACCACCCGAGACACTGCCTGTTCATCCCGCTATCATCCAGAAGGCGAGGTGAGTACAGGTGCATCAAAGCTGGGACCCAGAGACTGAAAAACAGCTTCTATCTCAAGGCCATCAGACTGTTAAACAGCCATCACTAACATTGAGAGGCTGCTGCCAACATACAGACTCAAATCTCTAGCCACTTTAATAATTAAAAATGGGATGTAATAAATGTATCACTAGTCACTTTAAATAATGGCACTTTATATAATATTTACATACCCTACATTACTCATCTCATATGTATATACTGTACTCTATACCATCTACTGCATCTTGCCTATGCAGTTCGGCCATCGCTCATCCATATATTTATTGCCTATGCCGTTCGGCCATCGCTCATCCATATATTTATATATACATATTCTTATTCATTCCTTTACACTTGTGTGTATAAGGTAGTTGTTGTGAAATTGTTAGATTACTTGTTAGATATTACTGCACGGTCGGAACTAGAAGAACAAGCATTTCGCTACACTCGCATTAACATCTGCTAACCATGTGTATGTGACCAATAAAATTTGATTTGATTTAATACCCAGCCAGAGTACAGTGTTCCAGTAATACCCAGCCATACTACAGTGAATATTTACAGTAATAAACAGCCCACATGGTCATACTGGTTCTCTCTATGGGCTCTGGACACATACTGAGCCATATATAAAGCCAATCAGGTATAGTGAGCAAAAATAGGCGGAGGATTAGAGGCTTGGGGACCATGAACCCCATGGCGGGTGTGTGTCCTGGAGAGAAGAGGGGCAGGTTGGCCAAGCTGGAGCCTGGGGAGAGAGGAGGGGCAGGTTGGCCAAGCTGGGGCCTGGGGAGAGAGGAGGGGCAGGTTGGCCAAGCTGGGGCCTGGGGAGAGAGGAGGGGCAGGTTGGCCAAGCTGGGGCCTGGGGAGAGAGGAGGGGAACAGGTTGGCCAAGCTGGGGCCTGGGGAGAGAAGAGGGGCAGGTTGGCCTGGGGAGAGAAGAGGGGGCAGGTTGGCCAAGCTGGGGCCTGGGGAGAGAAGAGGGGGCAGGTTGGCCAAGCTGGGGCCTGGCGAGAGAGGAGGGGCAGGTTGGCCAAGCTGGGGCCTGGGGAGAGAGGAGGGGCAGGTTGGCCAAGCTGGGGCCTGGGGAGAGAGGAGGGGGTAGGTGGGCCAAGCTGGGGCCTGGGGAGAGAAGAGGGGCAGGTTGGCCAAGCTGGGGCCTGGGGAGAGAAGAGGGGGCAGGTTGGCCAAGCTGGGGCCTGGGGAGAGAAGAGGGGGCAGGTTGGCCAAGCTGGGGCCTGGGGAGAGAAGAGGGGGCAGGTTGGCCAAGCTGGGGCCTGGGGAGAGAGGAGGGGGCAGGTTGGCCAAGCTGGGGCCTGGCGAGAGAGGAGGGGCAGGTTGGCCAAGCTGGGGCCTGGGGAGAGAGGAGGGGGTAGGTGGGCCAAGCTGGGGCCTGGGGAGAGAAGAGGGGCAGGTTGGCCAAGCTGGGGCCTGGGGAGAGGAGAGGGGCAGGTTGGCCAAGCTGGGGCCTGGGGAGAGAAGAGGGGGCAGGTTGGCCAAGCTGGGGCCTGGGGAGAGAAGAGGGGCAGGTTGGCCTGGGGAGAGAAGAGGGGGCAGGTTGGCCAAGCTGAGGCCTGGGGAGAGAAGAGGGGGCAGGTTGGCCAAGCTGGGGCCTGGGGAGAGAAGAGGGGGCAGGTTGGCCAAGCTGGGGCCTGGCGAGAGAGGAGGGGCAGGTTGGCCAAGCTGGGGCCTGGGGAGAGAGGAGGGGCAGGTTGGTCAAGCTGGGGCCTGGGGCGAGAGGAGGGGGCAGGTTGGCCAAGCTGGGGCCTGGCGAGAGGAGGGGGCAGGTTGGCCAAGCTGGGGCCTGGGGAGAGAGGAGGGGCAGGTTGGCCAAGCTGGGGCCTGGGGAGAGAGGAGGGGCAGGTTGGCCAAGCTGGGGCCTGGCGAGAGAGGAGGGGCAGGTTGGCCAAGCTGGGGCCTGGGGAGAGAGGAGGGACAGGTTGGTCAAGCTGGGGCCTGGGGCGAGAGGAGGGGGCAGGTTGGCCAAGCTGGGGCCTGGGGCGAGAGGAGGGGGCAGGTTGGCCAAGCTGGGGCCTGGGGCGAGAGGAGGGGCAGGTTGGCCAAGCTGGGGCCTGGCGAGAGAGGAGGGGGCAGGTTGGCCAAGCTGGGGCCTGGGGAGAGAAGAGGGGGCAGGTTGGCCAAGCTGGGGCCTGGCGAGAGGACAGGGCAGCTGGGAAGAGGACCACATGCTGAGCCATCTTTGCTCAAGGAAGTAAGATGAGCGCAAGCCTTGCTATTTGTATTTGAATACATGCTAAACAAACAGACCAGTTTGTCACACATTTTGGCTATCTTTAGGTTGTCTCTATTGTTGTACAAACACTACAGCTGTAGACTACTAGAACTTTAGAATACCAGCTACTTTGCCTTCTGAGATGAGAGGAAGGTTCTGACACCAACAGATTTGCAGACTGAGGCCAGGATCCCCCGCGGTGTAATCACCTATTATTAAACGTACCCTGCTTTCTAGATAAACCTATAAGAGCATAATCAAAGGTTATTAGCTGGTCTTACCAAAAGACTGCAATGTAATCTGGACCATGTCTCCCTGTCAACTTTGCCATATGGTAATGATCTACACCCCCCGTCTGCTTACACATGAAAGAGAGTTGAACTATGTCAACTCTAGAGCAAGTGCTTGGTGGTGGCAACTTCTATTGCTATTCATTCATGCCAATCTAATACAAATGTGAAATATGATTTTAATCTATTCCCTAGCTTGTGTTTGGATTTGACTTCCCAGGCTCATGGTAGAAAGGATCTATTGGAAATAAAACCAGTGAGACGAAAGTCAAGGTAAAAAAAAATATTTATTGAAAAACGTATAAAAATATTTTAACAATTTACAATTTGGATGAAAAAACGAAACAAGCCGCAATCATACAACTAGAGTTGAGAACAAGTTGATGCATGTAACAGTCATTTCATCCACATCAGACAAATACAGTAACAAAAAATGTTATCAGTAGACGTTCAATGTTACATTAAAATGGAAGTGCTTTGAAGGTTATTTACACATATACACACACGTCTGCTCAGAAGATTTTAAACCATAAATATGGTCAAAATACATTTAAATAATCTGTGGGCCCTTCAATAACCGTGGAATGAAATATACAGCCAAAATTCTCTTTAAATAAATAAATAATTCCACGTAGCTCGAGTGAAAGAAAACCCACAAATAAATATTATTCACAATGGCCTCATTGCTAGCCTGTTATGCGAAAGACACAGATACATGTTTACACATAAACAAGAGCAGGACGTTTAGTGTTTCAGTGTGGTGCTTTGCATTTCAGTGTGCATTAACATCTGGATGAGTGGTAGCTGTGTGGACAGGAGTTAAAAGCTCAGAGGTGGATGCAGGAAAGTGAGGTAAGTTTTCAGGTTCTTGTTTGCACCATGAGGTTGTCTTGTTACTGTTGACATTGGAATATGTCATAGGCTTTCCTGATCTATGCCTATGAGATAGGAAATAAAGCCTTGTAATGTATTATTTTATTCAAGTATTTCCAGGGTCCCAACAATCTGACTCACACCAAAGGCGTTTATAGATTTGCTTCCTCTGACACCCACTCATCAGTGAGCAAGAACAGAGTACAGTGGCTGGTTGGTAGCTAGTTATGTAACAAAGACTGTCCACTTGTTCATGCCTTCAGCAGAACAATCACATGGGTAGGGATGGACTCTTTTCTGGTGAACATAGTCTCACAACACAGCCAATATTATAGAGCAAGTCCTTTGTAAGGGTGAGAATAGCTTTCGCTATTACAAGTAGCCATTAAGGACTTTGGTTTTCATGAAGTCCAAAAGATGCGTGAACAGGTGGGGTCTGGCCACAAGAGAAAGAGGGAGAGATTTAACAAAAGTCATCTGTAACTTCCTTCTGTATAACATATGTTGTGTTTCAGTGTACAGCCACATCAGTCCTCTGTGTGTACCACTAGTCACTGTCAGTGCAGCCATGCAGTCACTGGGCCACCATGGTGGTGAAGGCAGTAGGCTCGAGGCTGATGCTATGCAGTCTGATCTCGTTGCTCTGCAGAGGACACTGTGCTCTGCATCCACGGGTGATTGATGATGTCCTCAAACGATGGCCTCTCAGCAGGTCTCAGGGACAAGCACAACTTGATCAACTGCTGGCACTCTGGAAGAACAATTGGGATAAAGGTCAGTCAGTTCTTAGACTGGACACACAATGACTAACATTCCACTGGTTTAGGTTTGAGGTGTTGTTTCAAGTTATTTGGGCTCACCTGTGGAGATTCTTCGTCTGAAGAGCACCTGGCCTCGTACAATCTCCTCGTCCTGCTCGAAGGGGATATCTCCACACACCATGTCATACAGCAGGACACCCAGAGACCAAACTGTGGCTGACCGCCCATGGTACCGATGGTATTTGATCCATTCTGGTGGACTGTACACTCTAGTGCCTGTTGATATAAAGAATAAGAATGATAGTTAGATTCAATGAGGTGTCTATTTCTACAAATATATTTTTTATTGGACCTTTATTTAACTAGGAACACGTGGAATAGAATCTGTTCAAATGGACAAGTATAAAAAATAAAAGATTGGGAAAACATTTAATAAATGGTGATATTATGGATTATAAACAATAGCTGCACCTCCTATTGGGGCCAGGTGACAGTGAGCATGACAGGTGTGTGTGGGAGGAGAGTCAGGTGACAATGTTTACAAACTTTGAGTTGTAAAAATACCCTTTTCCTCCAAAGGGTGGCGCTCAAAGCAACACATTCAAGAAACCAGTAAAATGGGCTACGGTTAAAGTCTATCAACTGGTATGCTTACCGTCGAAGTCGGTGTAAACAGTGTCTTTGAGCAATGCCCCGGATCCAAAGTCAATAAGATGAATTTCGCCCGTCCGAAGATCGATGAGGATATTTTCGTCCTTGATGTCCCTGTGTACAACCCCACAGTTGTGGCAGTGTCGCACGGCCTCAAGAACCTGACGGAAAAAGTTCTTTGCCAGCTCCTCTGATAAAGCTCCCTTCTCAGTGATGAAATCAAACAGGTCTTTGCCGTTCTCCGGTCGTTCCATGACAATAATAAAGCTGTCAGGTCGCTCGTACCAGTCCAGCATTTTTATTACCCCCCGAGCTCCATTCCCAACTTTCTTCAAGAGTAGAATCTCCATAGGGACGCGAGAGCCATTGGGCTGAAAATAAAATAGAAATATGTTTAATTTCTGGAGACAATAGTACAACATATGATGAACAACTACCACTTTGGTTAAACTTGCTAAAATGCTCAACCAAACGCATCCTTACCATCTCCCCCCAGTCCGAGACCCGATCCTTGGCCACATGTTTGACAGCAACCTGTGTGAAAGAAAAAAATCTAACATGAAATTACACGAGAAAACATGCAAAAATGCATCGATTAACGGACTAACACGTTAAATATTTTCAAAGAATGCGAAAGGAAAAAAATACTAACCAGTGCTCCATCTGAAATTCTCGTGCCTGAATACACAGTGCCAAACCCGCCACTTCCAAGCACAGCGCCGACCTGGTAAACCTTATCAAATGGCTCCCTCTCCTTCCCTGTAAATATAGAAGAACATAAGGTTAATACAAAGCTTCAACCTAGTGTAATGTGACATGGGTGAATGCAAAGCATCGAAATAACAGAATAGGAAAACGATTAATTAAAATACAATAACGTTATTGCGAGCCCAGCTAGATATAGCAGCTAGTTAGCAAGCTAACATTTAACGTTAGCTAGCTATAGCGAACAACAAAAGCTTAATCTAACCTTGGTGAATTTGAAGCTGGATTTTCGCCGGCATATCAACGGTGGAGATATGAGTGAATGAGTTTAATTTCGACAGCAGCATTCCTGTAATCCACGGAATTTGTGATTTATTCTACAAATATTCCGTCGTGGGATACAGTTCCACTATCGGGTGTGTGATCCACGTTGTTGTAGCTGGGAAAAAATGCGTCAGGAATGCTCTCTAATCCGGATCTCGTGAAGACTCGTATTTGATCCTTGACCATAAATGCTTCGGTATCCAGTGAGTGGAAATAACGACTAGCCCAATGATAAAAATGACTATCAACAACCTCAATAGTTGTAAACAGTAAGTAAAATTAAAAGAAAACCAGCTCCTAATGCATTGCGTCGCTAAGACACCGGCTCCTTGAATTTGAGTAAGGGCAGGGGAAGGACAAATATATATCTATAGTAAATGGGAGTAGCCACAAGGTCGATCGTCATTCTTTTCTCCGCCCACCAGTCATTCTCCACCAATGGTAATTATTATAGACTATCCAAACACACGTCAATCACAGAATTAAAAGAAAGAAAAGCCTAACCGGCTAGACTAGACGTGGCGGGAATTAAAACGCGGCAAAATAAAGACACTTTTTTATTTTTTTTACTGCACTTCAGAAGGAAATACAAATAGAATATCTACATGTAAAAACTACCCTTGCATGCGAGATGTAGTCTGCACGGGAATGTACGGAGGGTTACTGTTATAGACTTCTTATGTTGCATGCTTCAGTCTTTGATGCAACATAGTTTTATAAGAACATACTTTTTTTTGTTATAAAATGAACTGTTGTTTACATTATACAACATATCCTTTACCCCAAAAAGGCTATGCCAGAGTTGGTTTAGCCTATATATCCATTATGGAATATAGTGTGATCCTAATGCAATGTTATGCAGCGAGATTTCAGTAGATTTTTTTGGTCTAACTTTACAAAAATGCTTCATTAATGTTGTGTTGCAAATATGTCTTCTGTCGCAGGGATATAATGTAGCTCATTCTGTATCATTTCATCAAGAACTTGGGTCTATTGTATTAACCCCACAATATGCTATAGCCTATTATTTTCACTTCAGGACAATGCAGTGTATTGCCTATTCGAGGTGAGAACTAACCTATAGTTTTTATTTGAATTGGCGAACAATAGTAGTCTACTCGATACTAAAGCGCTATGTATAATAGCCGCATACCATGCATTCTTTCAAATTGGGTGGCCTCGTTTTTAGTTGGTTGCAGGATGTGGGAAACTCGAGATAAAAGACATCCATTTACCCCCTCCCTCTGGAGCCTTCTTTTCCCGCGCAGTACATCATTGTTTGAACGCCCTCCTCTCTCTCACTCTCTCTCTCTCTCTGAGTTATGGTTTGTTTGGCTATTCAATGACATGGTTGACTATATTAATGATACTATCAGGCTTTGATATGTAAAAGTTTATCTGCAACATATTTGGTCATTTTGTGCCATATGGTCATTGAGTCATTGCAAATAGCCCTAGGAAAAGCTCCTCAAACAAAGAAACCACTTTTAAATATAACATCAAATAGGCTATATATATACAGGTAACTGCCCAAATAAAGGAAACACCAAATTTTTTTTTTTTTACCTTTATTTAACTAGGCAGGTCAGTTAAGAACAAATTCTTATTTTCAGTGACGACCTAGGAACAGTGGGTTAACTGCCTTATTCAGGGGCGGAACGACAGATTTTTACCTTGTCAGCTTGGGGATTTGATCTTGCAACCTTCCGGTTACTAGTCCAACGCTCTAACCAATAGGCTACCTGCCGCCCCCCAGTGTGTGTTTTAATAGGGTGTTGGGCCGCCATGAGCCAGAACAGCTACAATACACTTTGGCATAGATTATACAAGTGGCTGGAACTCTATTGGAGGGATGTGACACCATTCTTCCACGATAAATTCCATAATTTGGTATTTTGTTGATGGTGGTGGAAATTTATTTCTCAGGAGTCACTCCCGAATCTCCCATAGGTTTTCAATTGGGTTGAGATCTGGTGACTGAGAAGGTCATGTCATATGGTTTACATCGTTTTCATGCTCATCAAACCTCTCATTGAACATTCGTGCCCTGTGGGTGGGAACATCGTCATACTATACTGGCATAGCCATGGTAGCCAAAATAATAGCCCGCCCAGCATTTTTATACATGACCCTAAGCATGATGGGATGTTAATAGCTTAATTAACTCAGGAACCACACCTCTGTGGAAGCACCTGCTTTCAATAAACTTTGTATTCCTCATTTACTGAAGTGTTTCCATTATTTTGGCAGTTACCTGTATATAATTATACATTTTCATTTGCTAGTTTATTTTTTACAAAGAGGGAAGAAACAAATGTGCAGACATGGCATTGTAAAAAATAATAATTATGTAATGACACTGGTACAGTGTTTAGGCTACTCCTTTGTTTATCAATGCAAAGCATTGATGCGATCCATTCATCAATGCCCTGGACTGCATAAAAAGTTTTGTTTAACCACAAAGGAATTTTTAGAACAGCTTATTTCTGCTTATGGAATGTGCAATAACCTGGAACACATAGGCCTTTCTAGGCCTACTACCTGAAAAGGATCTCATATGTGTTACAACTTTTATACACTTTGATGTAGGCCTATACTGTTCAGGTGACAGAGCAGATAGCAGGGACTTTAATCTTATTTCATAGTAAATTGGCCAGAGGATGCGTTAAGGAGTGTGAACAGGGGTGTGAAAAATGAGCTACAGGAGAGCAATGAAATGCCAGTGTAAAGTCCGCACTTCTCAGTGACGATACTAAGGTGCCCGATCAGCAAAGTTCGAGTGACAGCAACATAGTGCCACACTGTCTTTTATTAGCTGCACTTGGAAGCAAGCATTATTCCAGCTGCCCAGTTCAATCATCCAACTCGTGGGGTGCCATTTGACAACATTCTATTCACAAACTCTGCTCTGATATTAGCCCTGAAAGTGACAGCTTTCTCACCTCCGTAGGTCACTCTGGGCCAGACACTCCTTTCTGCGACAGGAATGGACCGGGGAAAATATCAGTCCTCTACCTACTGGTTTGATAGCAAATAAGAAACAACTGCAAGAAATGTTGCTTCCTTTTTTGGTCCAAAGGAAAGGTCACAATTTGAATATTTCTCAATGTATTTTTTGTGATTGTGAATATTTGTATTTGGCCTTGTTATGTAATTTCCTCTTTATGCAATATAGATGCTGCAAACCAAATAGTTATACCATGACTCCAGAGCAGGAACCTTTTGCTCTGTTCTGCCCTGCACTCCACCCTCAGACAATCTAATGACATTTCCTGCATGACACAAGAAAAAGTGTTTGCAGTAACTGCCTGCTGTAGCTGGATGTAACTGGTTGAGTTGACTGAAATACTGACATATATGTCCAGGGTGATGTCTTGAGATGTTGCTTTTTTTGTTGTTGCAATTTTGTGAAGTGCACCAGTCCCTCCTGCAGCAAAACACCCCCACAACATGATGCTACCACCCCCGTGCTTCACAGGTGGGATGGTGTTCTTCAGCTTGCAAGCGTCCCCTTGTTCCTCCAAACATAACGATGGTCATTATGGTCAAACAGTTCTATTTTTGTTTCATCAGACCAGACGACATTTCTCCAAAAAGTACAATCTTTGTCCCCATGTGTAGTTGCAAACCGTAGTCTGGCTTTTTTATGGCGGTTTTGGAGCAGTGGCTTCTTCCTTGCTGAGCGGCCTTTCAGGTTATGTTGATATAGGACTCATTTTACTGTGGATATAGATACTTTTGTACCTGTTTCCTCCAGCATCTTCACAAGGTCCTTTGCTGTTGTTCTGGGATTGATTTGCACTTTTCGCACCAAAGTACGTTCATCTCTAGGAGACAGAATGAGGCTCCTTTCTGAGCGGTTTGACAGCTGCGTGGTCCCATGGTGTTTATACTTGCGTACTATTGTTTGTACAGATGAACGTGGTACCTTCAGGTGTTTGGAAATTGCTCCCAAGGATGAACCAGACTTGTGGAGTTCTACATTTTTTTGTTGTTGCCTGATTTCTTTTGATTTTCCCATGATGTCAAGCAAAGAGGCACTGAGTTTGATGGTAGGCCTTGAAATACATCCACAGGTACACCTCCAATTAACTCAAATGATGTCAATTAACCTATTACTACAGGAACAAGCTTCTAAAGCCATGAAATCATTTAAATGGAATTTTCCAAGCTGTTTAAAGGCCAAGTCAACTTAGTGTATGTAAACGTCTGACCCACTGGAATTGTGATACAGTGAATTATAAGTGAAATGATCTGTCTGTAAAAAATTGTTGGAAAAATTACTTGTGTCATGCACAAAGTAGATATTCTAACCGACTTGCCAAAACTATAGTTTGTTAACAAGAAATTTGTGGAGTGGTTGAAAAACAAGTTTTAATAACTCCAACCTAAGTGTATGTAAACTTACGACTTCAACTGTACATAGCTTGCCCGCTCCATAGCATGCTGCTCTATCCATTGGTGAAGTAATTTAATGTCGAGCTAAATATTTAAAAAAAACGTTTTAAATTACAGAGGTTTAAAAAGGAACAGAAAGGAACGATATAAACCCTAACTTTGTTTTGGTTTGAACCGGTTCAAACTTAATTTTTCCTGGTCGTAAGAGTTGAAAGAAACTGAAAAAAGAACGGTTCTGTTCCGAATGAAACAATTGGAAAATCATTTTGGTTCCAACCCCTGGTAGAAAATGAACCTATCTAGCACGAAAGGCCAGCGAAATGTAGACTTTCAAACATCGCATGGTACAGATGTTGGACCCGAATAATTGTAGAAATGTCTTTATTGGCTGTCCAGGGAGCCAAAATCCTTAGACACACTCAAGCAATTTTTTTTACTCTACCTGTTACACTATCCCACATATAGATGTAGTAATGTACACAGACTTAAGGGTAAAAAAAATGTTTCGAGCAAAATAGTGTTTTTTTATACACAAGTGCAAACTTCACGGAGTAGGCCATTCAAGGAGCTGATGGGGCATCTGTAGTCATCCACCTCCATTGCTTGAGGAACAATAGAGGAGCAATAGAGAACAAAAGAGGAAAGGTCCAACCCCCCACTTGTGCTTTGTCATGAAGATACCTGGACCACCTATTGAGACGTGCCTTTTGTTAAGCAAATCAGGTGCTAAATGAGCTGAAAAGGAGACTGGAGTAGGACTTTAGATTCCATCCCTGCTTGACAAAGATTACCCTACAATTAGAGGAGGGTCATAAAGCTGCCATTTGTCTCAGCAGGGGGAACAACTCAGCCCAGAACAACAAACCCAGCATGCATCCAGTCAATTGGGCTGCAGAAAACATGCCAGTAATGTTTATTTTATTTTATATTGAACCTTTATTTAACTAGGTAAGTCAGTTAAGAACAAATTCTTATTTACACCAGCCAAACCCAGACAACGCTGGGCCAATTGTGCACCGCTCTATGGGACTCCCAATGGGACTCACGGCCAGATGTGATACAGCCTGGATTTGAACCAGGGTGTCTGTAGTGATGCCTCTAGCACTGAGATGCAGTCCCTTAGACCGCTGTGCCACTCTGTATTAATTATAAGTAATATCAAGATGGGATTTTTTTTTAAACTTTCTGATGGCTCTGGCTTTCTGAACATGGCATGTTGTTTCCCTTATTCCAATTCTGAAACTCTAACCCTGCAAGCTTATTTTTCTATGAGTGTGATCACCAAAACTGACTCATCAGTTTTAAAGTTGTCAACAACATGTTTTCCCTCTTCTCTCATTCTGAAAAAAATATGTGTGATGAGAAAGATGGAATCAGCAGCAATGTCCCGTTAAGACAGAGGACCAGGAAGTCACCTACCCATCCAGCCCACCACGCCACACACGGTCTTTTCTCTGAAATACCTCCCAATAAGGAGGTGAGCAGAACATCATTTTTGGGAGTTGTTTAAAAGGATGAGGGTTTGGTGAGTAGTCTGAGCACCTCCATCATCAGGTAATCATCAAGATAATCGCAATTGTCCTCGTCTATTGGTTGGTGGTTTATGCTGCCTAGTCGGTGTTCTGTCAATTGTGATAAACAAACAAAATGTTTCAGCGATCGCCAGCGCTTGGCTTTGCACCAATCACAGCATTGTCCTTCCTTCTCCTCTGGCTGTGGGGGGTCATGGAAAGGGAAGAGAAGAGGTTCTCTGGAATGT
This sequence comes from Salvelinus alpinus, assembly GCF_045679555.1. Lineage (NCBI taxonomy): Eukaryota > Metazoa > Chordata > Actinopteri > Salmoniformes > Salmonidae > Salvelinus > Salvelinus alpinus. The sequence goes on along the minus strand of NC_092102.1, from coordinate 43,498,007 downwards.
GGTTGAATTAGGGATGCGAGGAATGTGCTGAACTAGAGAGAAGGTACTCCTTCCCACGGAGTTTAAAGAGGCTAGGGGGATGGGTTTGTATAAACAACTGTCCTGTGACAAACAACAGTATAAATAACACTGGGGTGACCATAGAAATACAAATATATATTTTTTAATTTAACTAGGCAAGTCAGTTAAGAACAAATTCTTATTTACAATTGTCGGCCTACTCTGGGTCAATTGTGCGCCGCCTTATAGGACTCCCAATCACAGACAGATGTGATACAGCCTGGATTTTAATCAGGGACTGTAGTGACACCTCTTGCACTGAGATGCAGTCCCTTAGACCACTGCACCACTCGGGAGCCCAATTAGAATACGTATTGCATAATTTAAAAGGATCTCTATGGTAGTGACACATTAAACCGTTGTCACAAACTCCAACAAGCCCCCTTGTAGAGTTTATTAGGAAATGTCTTCTCTTTCTATTTGCCCTTATTTTACATTAGAAAAACTCTTCTCAATCCATCTGTGTGACTGTTTAGTTTTTGTATGTCCCCTCCCCCGATGTTTACAGTTGATTTCCATGCTGCCAGAGCTGTAGTGGGGTTTTCCCAGGCCAAGTCTACTTCTCCATGTTCAGTTTGAAAACATCCTTGTGTAATGGTGATGTCATGGCCTAAAAACCGCCACAACCATGGGAAATCCCACAACAGGAAGTTCAGACAATGTTTTGACTTGATTATTAAAACAGAGCACCATAGCAGTTTTGACAGAACAATTCAGATTCCCATGCATAGACAACAAAGTGATCTGCTTGGGAAATGAAACAGCATGGAACTAATTCACAGCACTCAATTTGTAACTTTTAACACCCATGAATATTTGGTGTATTGTTCATTTTCAATGTGTCAAAGTACATTCCAAATATTTTCCCTATAGATTCCAACGTATATTTGTGTATGTGTGTGTGTTTTGTTGTGTACTATGTTCCATCTTCTCTTCTCTGTTGTCGTTATGTTAATTTTTAAATAGCTGGCAGAAAACCTTCCATCTCCTCTTCTCCCTGGTTGTTGGGTTAACCTTTAAATAGCTGGCAGGAAACCCTCCATCTCCTCTTCTCCCTGGTTGTTGGGTTAACCTTTAAATAGCTGGCAGGAAACCCTCCATCTCCTCTTCTCCCTGGTTGTTGGGTTAACCTTTAAATAGCTGGCAGGAAACCCTCCATCTCCTCTTCTCCCTGGTTGTTGGGTTAACCTTTAAATAGCTGGCAGGAAACCCTCCATCTCCTCTTCTCCCTGGTTGTTGGGTTAACCTTTAAATAGCTGGCAGGAAACCCTCCATCTCCTCTTCTCCCTGGTTGTTGTGTTAACCTTTAAATAGCTGGCAGGAAACCCTCCATCTCCTCTTCTCCCTGGTTGTTGGGTTAACCTTTAAATAGCTGGCAGAAAACCCTCCATCTCCCCTTCTCCCTGGTTGTTGGGTTAACCTTTAAATAGCTGGCAGGAAACCCTCCATCTCCTCTTCTCCCTGGTCGTTGGGTTAACCTTTAAATACACTCCATCTTCTGGGCCTGCCTCTGACTGCTTTCTTTCCCTCACCAGACGTGGATGAAGACATGCTCTGGGCCTACTCACACCGTCCCACCCTCCTCCATTCCCACGCCTGAATAGGGCAGAGGAGCCATGCTAATAGTTAGCCATGGGTTGAGCAGGACGATTAGTCTGCTCACCCTGTGGGCTGGGTGTGAGTTCAAGGACCACATTCTCAACCAGTATCTGTCTAATGATTACATCCTGCTGCCACCATATCAAAATAAGCTTCTTCTTCGTGACTCTTTTTTGGTTTTCCCTCTTTCTGAATGGACTGAGATGAGATTATTTTTTTGTGTAGTTTTTTTAATGAACAAAACAGAACATACAACACAACTTAGTGCACACCTGCATCAATATTCAGGAGGGTTAATAATGTTTTCTCATATAATTGACACCATGTTTTATGGTATGTTCCCATTCTAATAAGGAGGGAATTGAAAGATCATGATGCAGCATTAATATGGCGGCTCTCCTTTCTGAATAAAGCGTCCGTTTACTTTTCTTGTTGTCTGTCCTTCTCTCTACTTATTGGCAGCACATGGCTTCTCGCTGTACTTTTCCTTCGATTGACCTTTTTATAGTCACGTTGAGAGACTTTCTCTGGGTAAATGGGAGGGGAAGCATGTGGTGAATGTAGTTGCAACATAAATCCTCCTCCTGGGAGCCAGAAGGTGCTGCTCGGTTAGGGGAGGGGCCAGAAGGTGCTGCTCGGTTTGGCGAGGGGCCAGAAGGTGCTGCTCGGTTAGGGGAGGGGCCAGAAGGTGCTGCTCGGTTAGGGGAGGGGCCAGAAGGTGCTGCTCGGTTAGGGGAGGGGCCAGAAGGTGCTGCTCGGTTAGGGGAGGGGCCAAAAGGTGTTGCTCGGTTAGGGGAGGTGCCAGAAGGTGCTGCTCGGTTAGGGGAGGGGCCAGAAGGTGCTGCTCGGTTAGGGGAGGGGCCAGAAGGTGCTGCTCGGTTAGGGGAGGTGCCAGAAGGTGCTGCTCAGTTAGGGGAGGTGCCAGAAGGTGCTGCTCGGTTAGGGGAGGGGCCAGAAGGTGCTGCTCGGTTAGGGGAGGTGCCAGAAGGTGCTGCTCGGTTAGGGGAGGTGCCAGAAGGTGCTGCTCGGTTAGGGGAGGGGCCAGAAGGTGCTGCTCGGTTAGGGGAGGTGCCAGAAGGTGCTGCTCGGTTAGGGGAGGGGCCAGAAGGTGTTGCTCGGTTAGGGGAGGGGCCAGAAGGTGCTGCTCGGTTAGGGGAGGGGCCAGAAGGTGCTGCTCGGTTAGGGGAGGGGCCTAATAGAGAGGGGGAGGGGCAATGATAGCCACGAGATAAACTATAGATTTTTGGTTCATCTTAAACATGTATAGTACCAGTCAAAAGTTTGGACACACCTACTCATTCAAGTTTTTTAAAAGTTTTTTAAAATATTTTTTTTAGTGAAGACATCAAAACTATGAAATAACACATATGGAATCATGTAGTAACCAACACAGTGTTAAACAAATCAAAATAAATGTTATATTTGAGATTCTTCAAAGTAGCCACCCTTTTTCTTGATGACAGCTTTGCACACTCTTGGCATTCTTTTAACCGGCTTCATGAGGCAGTCACCTGGAATGCATTTCCATTAACAGGTGTGGCTTGTTAAAAGTTCATTTGTGGAATTTATTTCCTTCTTAATGCGTTTGAGGCAATCAGTTGTGTTGTGACAAGGTAGGGCTGGTATACATAAGATATCCCTATTTGGTAAAATACCAAGTCCATATTATGGCAAGAAAAGCTGAAATGAGAAAAGAAAAAGGCAGTCCGTCATTACTTTAAATTTGAGATTTTTGGTTCCAAGCGCCGTGTCTTTGTGAGATGCAGAGTAGGTAAACGGATGATCTCCACATGTGTGGTTCCCACCGTGAAGCATGGAGGAGGAGGTGTGATGATGTGGGGCTGCTTTGCTGGTGACACTGTCAGTGATTTATTTAGAATTCAAGGCACACTTAACCAGCATGGCTACCACAGCATTGTGCAGCGATAAGCCATCCCATCTGGATTGCGCTCAGTGGGATTTGTTTTTCAACAAGACAATGACCAAACACACCTCCAGGCTGTGTATTGGCTAATTGATCAAGAAGGAGAGTAATGGAGTGCTGCATCAGATGACCTGGCCTCCACAATCACCCGACTTCAACCCAATTGAGATGGATTGGCATGAGTTGGACAGCAGAGTGAAGGAAAAGCAGCCAACAAGTGCTCAGCATATGTGGGGAATCCTTCAAGACGGTTTGAAAAATATTCCAAGTGAAGCTGGTTGAGAGAATGCCAAGAGTGTGCAAAGCTGTCATCAAGAAAAAGGGTGACTACATTGAAGAATCTCAAATATAAAATATATTTTGATTTGTTTAACACTTTTTTTGTTACTACATGATTCCATATGTGTTATTTCATAGTTTTGATGTCTTCACTATTATTCTACAATGTAGAAAATAGTACAAATAAAGAAAAACCCTTGAATGAGTAGGCGAGTCCAAACTTTTGACTGGTAATGTATGTGTATGTGTGTATTGGTGTGTGTGCGTTCATCTGCATTTTTATGAGTGTGTGTGTGTGTGTGTGTGTGTGTGTGTGTGTGTGTGTGTGTGTGTGTGTGTGTGTGTGTGTGTGTGTGTGTGTGTGTGTGTGTGTGTGTGTGTGTGTGTGTGTGTGTGTGTGTGTGTGTGTGTGTGTGTGTGTGTGTGTGTGTGTGTGTGTGTGTGTGTGTGTGTGTGTGTGTGTGTGTGTGTGTGTGTGTGTGTGGACATATGACAACTGCCCTGATAGACAGGTGCTAGTCTATCTTGTTGCATCTTAATAGACTGGTGCTAGTCTATCTTGTTGGTGTCTTGATAGACTGGTGCTAGTCTATTTTGTGGGGTCTGGATAGACAGGTGCTAGTCTATCTTGTTGCATCTTAATAGACTGGTGCTAGTCTATCTTGTTGGTGTCTTGATAGACTGGTGCTAGTCTATTTTGTGGGGTCTGGATAGACAGGTGCTAGTCTATCTTGTTGGGTCTATATTTTATATTTGAGATTCTTCGAAGTACAACAGTCCATCATTACTTTAAGACAAGAAGGTCAGTCAATCCAGAAAATGTCAAAAACGTTAAAAGTTTCTTCAAGTGCAGTCGCAAAAACCATCAAGCGCTATGATGAAACTGGCTCTCATGAGGACCGCCACAGGAAAGGAAGACCCAGAGTTACCTCTGCTGCAGAGGATAAGTGTTACATCTGCTCCTGCCACGCCCTCTACTGCTCATCCTGTGTCTTCTTGACCTGCCGCCACTCCCCGTGCTCTCTCCCTCTCTCTCTGTATGTGTGTGATTGTGTGGGCGGAGACAGGTGTGCTGGAGTCAGAGCAGATCCCCACCAGCTGCAACCTGTTCCATAATCAAGACCTCTACAAATACTCAGTCCTGCCACTTCCACACTGCCAGATCATAATCTCTGCTCATTCTGCCCGCTCTGACTCTGGTCCCTATCTCCAGTCCCACGTCTCCTCATCCTGCTACTCTGCCCTGGATTCCCCACTCTACAGCTCCCTTGGATTCCCCTCCGGACCTGCTTACCCTGTCTCAACCCCTCTCGCTCCAGCCTCAGCCTCCGCACCTGATTTCCTGCAACCTGCCCGAGCTTCCCCTGGCCTGCACTACATCAACCGCCTGTGTTTCAAAAAATACCTTGGTTACTTCATCCCAGTCTCCTCGTCTGAGTTTTCTCTTGGGTTTCCCTGTTCCACTCCATGTAACAATAAGTTCATTAGAGTAGCCAGCCTCAGAAATTGCAGCCCAAATAAATGCTTCACAGAGATCAAGTAACAGACATCTCAACATGAAGTGTTCAGAGGAGACTGCGTGAATCAGGCCTTCGTGGATGAATTGCTGCAAAGAAACCACTACTAAAAAACAATCTGGTGCTTCTGTCCCCAACGAAGGAGGGCCTACAGCAGCACCTAGATCTTCTGCACAGAATATGTCAGACCTGGGGCTTGACAGACCTGGGCCCTGACAGACCTGGGCCCTGACAGACCTGGGCCCTGACAGACCTGGGCCCTGACAGACCTGGGGCTTGACAGACCTGGGCCCTGACAGACCTGGGCCCTGACAGACCTGGGCCCTGACAGACCTGGGCCCTGACAGACCTGGGCCCTGACAGACCTGGGCCCTGACAGACCTGGGCCCTGACAGACCTGGGGCTTGACAGACCTGGGCCCTGACAGACCTGGGCCCTGACAGACCTGGGCCCTGACAGACCTGGGCCCTGACAGACCTGGGCCCTGACAGACCTGGGCCCTGACAGACCTGGGCCCTGACAGACCTGGGCCCTGACAGACCTGGGCCCTGACAGACCTGGGGCTTGACAGACCTGGGCCCTGACAGACCTGGGCCCTGACAGACCTGGGCCCTGACAGACCTGGGCCCTGACAGACCTGGGCCCTGACAGTAAATCTCAGTAAGACAAAAATAATGGTGTTCCAAAAGTGGGAACCACTGTCAGGACCACAAAAACAAATTCTGTCTAGACACCGTTGCCCAAGAGCACACAAAAAACTATACATACCTCAGCAAAAACATCAGCGCCACAGGTCATTTCCACAAAGCTGTAAACAATCTGTGAGACAAGGTAAAAAGGACCTTCTATGCCATCAAAAGGAACATACAATTCAAGATACCAATTAGGATATGGCTAAAAATACTTGATTCAGTTACAAAACCCATTGCCCTTTATGGTTGTGAGGTCTGGGGTCCGCTCACCAACCAATAATTCACAAAATGGAACAAACACCAAATTGAGACTCTGCATGCAGAATTCCGCAAAAATATCCTCTGTGTACAAAGTAAAACACCAAATAATGCACGCAGAGCAGAATTAGGCCAAAACCTGCTAATTATCAAAATCCAGAAAAGAGAGATTACATTCTACAACCACCTAAAAGGAAGCAATTTCCAAACCTTACATAATGAAGCCATCAGAGAAATTAACCTGGAGAAGAGCCCCCTAAGCAAACTGGTCCCGGGGCTCTGTTCACAAACACAAACAGACCCCATAGAGCCCCAGGACAGACCCAACCAAATCATGACAAAACAAAAAGATAATTACCTCACACATTGGAAAGAATGTGACTATGTACAGACTCAGAGAGCATAGCCTTGCTAATGAGAAAGGCCGCCGAAGGCAGACCTGGCTCTCAAGAGAAGACAGGCTATGTGCACACTGCCCACAAAATGAGGTGGAATCTGAGCTGCACTTTCTAATCTCCTGCCAAATGTATGACCATATGAGAGACACATATTTCCCTCAGATTACACACTCACAAAGAATTAGAAAACAAATCCAAATTTGATAAACTCCCATATCTATTGGGTGAAATACCACAGTGTGCAATCACAGCAGCAAGATTTGTGACCTGTTGCCAAAAGAAATGGGCAACCAGTGAAGAACAAACACCATTGTAAATACAACCTATATTTATGTTTATTTATTTTCCCTTTTGTACTTTACCTATTTGCACATCGTTACAACACTGTATATAGACATAATATGACATTTGACATGTCTTTATTCTTTGGAACTTTTGGGAGTGTTATGTTTACTGTTAATTTTTTATGGTTTATTTCAATTTTGTTTATTATCTATTTCACTTGCTTTGGCAATGTAAACATATGTTTCCCATGCCAATAAAGCCCCTTGAATTGAATTGAATTGAAAGAGAGATAGAGATAAAGAGAGAGAGATACAATAGAGAGGGAGATACAGTAGAGATCGAGAGAGAGCAAAAGAGAGAGAGAGAAAGAGAAAGGGAAATAGAGAGAGAGAAAGAGAGAAAAGGAGAAAGAGAGAGAGTGAGAGAGAGAGAGAGAAAAGGAGAAAGAGAGAGAGAGAGAAAGAAAGAGAGAGAACAATATATTCATATGTGAGTGTATGAGAGTGTAACAGAGATATTTGGGATCAGTCACTGACTGCTCTAGTAGCACACTGTCAGCGCGTGTAACATGGGTTGTTATATAATGAATGCTGACAGGTACAGCCACGTGAGCATCTTCACCTTTCACCCAAGGTGTGTTGTAAGAATTTATGGACTTCAGGCATCGCCCTGACGCCAACACTTTCACTTTCAATGGAGAGAGAACAGTGTTGCAACAGTTTTAAAATGCACTGCAAGTTTGGTCAGATTCCTTACCCCCAGTTTGTGTGTCTCTCATTCATCATTTCATCTGCACCACAACCATGACATTGCAGGATCAGAAAATAGAGGAGTGCGTATAGTTATATGACCAAATGAAACACTCTCTGGCACTATAAAGTGGAGAGTAAAAGCTATTCTCGTATTTGTGAGACACTGCTGTGGAAAGTATGGCAAGAGCTGGTTTCCCATAGCTTCACACAGACAGAGAATTAGAATCTCGACACTGAGACACTCACTCCCACATTAAAGACTTATAGGGTATGTACTGGAGAACACAGTGTCCCTGCCCCAGTTGTAGAGAATGATTTACGATAGAGGGAAAGAAACATTATTCCCTACCACTGAGCATGGTGCTCTGATCGGCATTTCAGAAGTACTGTGTAGGTCAGGACAGGGCAGTGTGGTGGACAGATGCTTTCTGAGATCAGACTGGTCCTCATGGAAGAGTATTTTAAGTAACTGAAGGTCTTTCACAGTAATATCCCGTCTGGCTCAGTTGTGGGTTCGATTCCCACGGGGGACCAGTACGTAAAAGTACGAACATATCTGCACTCCCTACTGTAAGTGGCTCTGGAGAAGAGCGTTTGCTAAACTACTGAAAATGTAAAAAAATGTATAGTAATGTAGAGAGAAATATAGGCCTACTCATGTGAATACAAAAGTTCAGCTGCAGGAGTTAACAGGTGGATGTTACCTAGACATTTCCAGATGTATTTTTTTGGTTGTGGGAGGCCCCGGGGAAGAGCAACAGCGTGGTGCCATGCCGATGTCCTCGAGGGCCACTTCACCCCATAGCTCCAACACAAAGCACATGTGTCCAGCAGCAGTTAACAGGACAGGACAACACTGTACAGCACAGGTGTTTCCTCACTACACTCAGAAGAAAAGGTGCTTTCTATAACCTAGACTGGTTATTTGACTGTCCCCATAGGATAACCATTTTGGAACCCTCTTCTTTAAGAGTGTACAAAGTAGCCTTGGGCAGGAGGACTGAGGAGGACTGGAATGTTACCTATTGTTACACTGGCATTCAGTATCAATGATAGGATCATAGACAGTTACCATCACAATGCATTCAGTACCAATGATAGGATCATAGACAGTTACCATCACAATGCATTCAGTACCAATAATAGGATCATAGACAGTTACCATCACAATGCACTCATGCTGATTTGGGCATAATACCACGGAGAGATCCTGCCTAATTCAGGTCACTTGTGTAACCCGTCAATTATTAATGCTGCTTTCCCAACAATTATGTTAATGACAATCATGTAATGACAGACGAGGAACATCTGAGGAACCATGGGTAACTTGAGCAGACAATATATGAGATGTAAAGGTAGTTTTCCAGCTTTTACAACATACATGTAATAGATTTTTTGAAATTAAGGTACCAGAAACATGTAACATAGCTGTGTTGGTTCTAGTCCCTCATTACACAGAAAGGGAACAAAAACCGGTGGGAAAAAATACGCCTTTTGTCACTATGTCATAGAAAAAAACAATAGTGACACACAAAACAGCTGAGGAGTCAGTGTCACGGTAACGTAGTGACTGACAGGGCTAATGTACAATGCTTCCGCCCGAGGTCAGGATGAGGAAGTGACTCCACTGTAGGGGGAGGGATGGGGGATTCAGAGGAGGATTAACAGTTTCCTCCTGTGAGAGACTAGAAGCTAAACCAGGAAGTGGAAATAATGAGAACTGAGTAGTAAACAAATGTTTTATCCTGTTCATAATTGTATGGATGATCGGGCAGTAGAAGTGTATTATTGTGTTGTGTTTGAGTACACAAAAGGCCAACAAACAAAGGGGAAAATATTTCCTCCTGTCTGTTTTTCCTTCACATCCCCTTACCTAGGTAGGCTGGCTTTAATTATGTTTGATACATCCTCCTAGATGGAGTACAGCTACGGATAGAAGCGACTTTCTGTAGCAGGTTGGGAGAGCGTTTTAGCTAACCCTAACCCTTTTCATATCCTTAGCCTAATTATCCTAACCTGGTACACTAATTCTCCTAACCTGCTGCTTAAGTTCTCCTAACCTGCTAGGAAAAAGTAACTTTCGTCCGTAGCTGTATACCATCTAGTGAAAACCGCTGTTTGCTCCTCTTCAAGAGAAATGCACTGTAGGCAGCAGGGCATGAAAGAGAAACAAGCTCCTCCCTCAGGAGAAGAAGTAAACATGGCAGAAAGAACACCCTACCAATACACCCTGGGTGTGATCAATTCTCAAACTTGTACGTTACGCGATAACAACAACACTGAACCTAATGCTATTAGAGAAGTGCATAAAATAACAACACATTATCTTTTTTTGTGTTAAGAATTAGATCAGGAGGACTTAAAAAAAAGTGTATTAAAATGGATATGACTAATCTTCGAATAAGAAAAAAAACTCTCGTCTCAAGCATTGTGGAGAGCCTCTTTGACACAGAGAAGAGTAGTCTCAGTTGAGTGACTCGTCTTGAAGCCTGACTTGTTAGGGTCAAGAAGATCACTCTGAGAACGATAAAGAGAGAGTTGGTCAGAGACAGCATGCTCACGTGTTTTGAGTGAAGACTTCGGTGGAACATGACCATCTGGATAGGGGCTGAGTGGGTAGGGGCTGAGTGGGTAGGAGCTGAGTGGGTAGGGGCTGAGTGGGTAGGGGCTGAGTGGGTAGGGGCTGAGTGGGCAGGGGCTGAGTGGGTAGGGGCTGAGTCGGTAGGGGCTGAGTGGGTAGGAGCTGAGTGGGTTGGAGCTGAGTGGGTAGGGGCTGAGTGGGTAGGGGCTGAGTGGGTAGGGGCTGAGTGGGTAGGGGCTGAGTGGGTAGGGTTGGAGGAGAGATGTCGAGAAAAGGAAACAAACTAGTGGTCAGAGACCTGGAGGGGCGTTGCAGTGAGATTACTAGGAGAACAGCCACTGGTAAAGATGAGGTCAAGTGTATTGCCTTAAAGAAAATTGTGATAAATACAAATATATTTCCAATTTAATTTAATTACCAAAAAATTGACAGCTGTGCCATATCAATTGCAAAATAGTTGGGATGAGATTTTGATGTACCGATTCCATGGCACATGGTTTATGAATTGACACACAAAACGACACCGGATTCAAAACTTCGAATTCTTCAATTTAAATTATTATACAAAATTCTTGCAACCAATAGAATGTTATATATATGGGGGATACAACCTTCCCAGCTCTGCAGATTTTGCTGTGAGGAGGCAGATTCATTACATCATTTATTTTGGTACTGTCCTTATGTAGCTCGTTTTTGGTCACAGGTCCAGGAATGGCTGAAGAATTGCAACATTTACCTAGAACTGATGCTGCAGATAGCAATACTGGGTGATTTGAAAAGTCATAGTCAGTCTATCAATAATATAATTATTATTTTAGCAAAAAAAAATATTTTTAAGTTACAATCTGTCGAAGCTATGAGAATAGAAAGGTTCAGTACTTTTGTGAAGCATCACAGCACAGTTGAAAAATATATGGCAAATAGAAATCCAAAATGGATGGTGTTAAGAGATAGATGGGAGGGGTTGAATGGAGCTGAAGGGTGGGACCCCCTGAAAAAAAAAAAAAAAAAAGTGTATTGCCTGCCTTGTGAATGGGAGGGGACTGGGAAAGGGTGAGGTCAAGCGTATTGCCTGCCTTGTGAGTGGGTGGAGACTGGGAAAGGGTGAGGCCAAAAGAGGAAAGGACTGAAAATAAATAAATTGAAGTCAGGCACAGGAGGTTGAAGTCGCCCAGTACGATGAGTGTTGATCCATTGTCGGCAAATTAGCTTTTCAAGGTGTCAAACTCTCCAAGCTTAACATGGTCGGTGATAGATAACAACAATGTTAAGCTTGACTGACAGCGACCGCATGGAATTAAAATGAGGAGGGAGGGTGAGAGAGGGGGAAATTAGTAGCCATGTACCACCACCGGGAATGATCAGAGAACACATGAGAGAACACATAGTCAAATGACGAGAGAGTAGCTGGAGTAGCAGTGTTCTCTGGGGCAATCCATGTGTCCTTCAGGGCCAAAACGTGAAGGGACTGAAGGACAATATAGGTTGAGATGAACTCAGCCTTATTGACCGCAGATCAGCAGTTCCAAACACTGCTGGAGACTAGGAATTCCATATGGGTTGTACACACAGGGTACACTAAATTGATTCTGTAAAACCTACAGGGAGAGGAGCAAACAGGGATAGACAACACACATATTTTGCAAAAGCTACAAAAGAACTAAATGAGATCTTCATAAAATAATTAGATAAGATATTCAACTGAAAGTGGTGTGGAGCCTTCTTCTCTTTCCTTCTTCAAAATAATTCAGCAGAACAACTTGCCAGAACTCCTTTGTTTCAGCGACAACACTTCCACTGGACAATACTGCTGCTGAAAAAACTGGGGAGGCTGAAGTACTAATAGTACATGTGCCTTATGAGTCATAATGCAGAACAGGAAAAACAAACACTCCCTGAAACGTGGAGAGTGGAAGAAGGCGTAAAATAACTTTCATTCATCCAGAGCAAGGGGATGGGTGGGGTAAATAGCTACCTAGGATGGGTGGGGTGAATAGAAATCTGGGATGGGTGGGGTGAGTAGCTAGGATTTGCGAGGAGTGGTCGGGCCTGCAGGACTGTAGTTTGTGCATTGACAGTGTCCGATTTGAATTGGAAAGCGACAGTTTTTTGAGTATTGGCGTGGAGGTGGTTGAGCATCACTGGGCTCTGGAGCAGAGATGGATTCACCGGTAGGGAGGTTAGGAGTTGAAGAGGATGGGATGGAGTGTAGAGGTGGAGGGAGGAAAAGAAGGTGGAGGAAGAGTAGGGCGAGGAGATGTGAAGAAGAGGAAGATCGAGGATCTCTTGCAGGTCTCGTCAGGGGAGAGTAGTGATGAGGGAAGTTCGGTTCACAGAGTTGTACAGAGAGAAATGGAGTTCAAGGTGTTGGTTGCTATAACTGTCAAAGGTTTGGGCATGTGGCGGAGGTGTGTAAAGGCAAAATGAGATGTGTGAACTGTGGAGGAGAACATGCATATGGCGAATGTGTAAATGGGGTTCAGTTAAAGGGATGTAACATGGGTTGTTATATAATGAATGCTGACAGGTACAGCCACGTGAGCATCTTCATCTTTCACCCAAGGTGTGTTGTAAGAATTTATGGACTTCTGGCATCGTCCTGACGCCAACACTTTCACTTTCAATGGAGAGAGAACAGTGTTGCAACAGTTTTAAAATGCACTGCAAGTTTGGTCAGATTCCTTACCCCCAGTTTGTGTGTCTCTCATTCATCATTTCATCTGCACCACAACCATGACATTGCAGGATCAGAAAATAGAGGAGTGCGTATAGTTATATGACCAAATGAAACACTCTCTGGCACTATAAAGTGGAGAGTAAAAGCTATTCTCGTATTTGTGAGACACTGCTGTGGAAAGTATGGCAAGAGCTGGACATTTACCTATAACTGACGCTGCAGATAGCAATACTGGGTGATTTGAAGTCATAGTCTGATTTGCTGATTTGTACATAATACCACGGAGAGATCCTGCCTAATTCAGGTCACTTGTGTAACCCGTCAATTATTAATGCTGCTTTCCCAACAATTATGTTAATGACAATCATGTAATGACAGACGAGGAACATCTGAGGAACCATGGGTAACTTGAGCAGACAATATATGAGATGTAAAGGTAGTTTTCCAGCTTTTACAACATACATGTAATTGATTTTTTCACATTAAGGTATCAGAAACATGTTACATAGCTGTGTTGGTTCTAGTCCCTCATTACACAGAAAGGGAACAAAAACCTGTGGAAAAAAATACGCCTTTTGTCACTATGTCAAAAAAAACAAACAATAGTGACACACAAAACAGCTGAGGAGTCAGTGTCACGGTAACGTAGTGACTGACAGGGATAATGTACAATGCTTCCGCCCGAGGCCAGGATGAGGAAGTGATTCCACTGTAGGGGGAGGGATGGGGGATTCAGAGGGGGATTAACAGTTTCCTCCTGTGAGAGACTAGAAGCTAAACCAGGAAGTGGAAATAATGAGAACTGAGTAGTAAACAAATGTTTTATCCTGTTCATAATTGTATGGATGATCGGGCAGTAGAAGTGTATTATTGTGTTGTGTTTGAGTACACAAAAGGCCAACAAACAAAGGGGAAAATGTTTAGCTATTTCCTCCTGTCGGTTTTTCCCTCACATCCCCTTACCTAGGTAGGCTGGCTTTAATTATGTTTGATACATCCTCCTAGATGGAGTACAGCTACGGATAGAAGTGACTTTCTGTAGCAGGTAGAGCGTTTTAGCTAACCCTAACCCTTTTCATATCCTTAGCCTAATTATCCTAACCTGGTACACTAATTCTCCTAACCTGCTGCTTAAGTTCTCCTAACCTGCTAGGAAAAAGTAACTTTCGTCCGTAGCTGTATACCATCTAGTGAACACCGCTGTTTGCTGCTCTTCAAGAGAAATGCACTGTAGGCAGCAGGGCATGAAAGAGAAACGAGCTCCTCTCTCAGGAGAAGAAGTAAACATGGCAGAAAGAACACCCTACCAATACACCCTGGGTGTGATCAATACTCAAACTTGTACGTTACGCGATAACAACAACACTGAACCTAATGCTATTAGAGAAGTGCATAAAATAACAACAACACTGAACCTAATGCTATTAGAGAAGTGCATAAAATAACAACACATTATCTTTTTTTGTGTTAAGAATTAGATCAGGAGGACTTAAAAAAAAGTGTATTAAAATGGATATGACTCATCTTCGAATAAGAAAAAAAAACTCTAGTCTCAAGCATTGTGGAGAGCCTCTTTGACACAGAGAAGAGCAGTCTCAGTTGAGTGACTCGTCTTGAAGCCTGACTTGTTAGGGTCAAGAAGATCGCTCTGAGAACGATAAAGAGAGAGTTGGTCAGAGACAGCATGCTCACGTGTTTTGAGTGAAGACTTCGGTGGAACATGACCATCTGGGTAGGGGCTGAGTGGGTAGGGGCTGAGTGGGTAGGGGCTGAGTGGATAGGAGCTGAGTGGGTAGGGGCTGAGTGGGTAGGGGCTGAGTGGGTAGGGGCTGAGTGGGTAGGAGCTGAGTGGGTATGGGCTGAGTGGGTAGGGGCTGAGTGGGTAGGGGCTGAGTGGGTAGGGTTGGAGGAGAGATGTCGAGAAAAGGAAACAAAGTAGTGGTCAGAGACCTGGAGGGGCGTTGCAGTGAGATTACTAGGAGAACAGCCTCTGGTAAAGATGAGGTAAAGTGTATTGCCTTAAAGAAAATTGTGGTAAATACAAATATATTTCCAATTTAATTTAATTACCAAAAAATTGACAGCTGTGCCATATCAATTGCAAAATAGTTGGGATGAGATTTTGATGTACCGATTCCATGGCACATGGTTTATGAATTTACACACAAAACGACACCGGATTCAAAACTTCGAATTCTTCAATTTAAATTATTATACAAAATTCTTGCAACCAATAGAATGTTATATATATGGGGGATACAACCTTCCCAGCTCTGCAGATTTTGCTGCGAGGAGGCAGATTCATTACATCATTTATTTTGGTACTGTCCATATGTAGCTCGTTTTTGGTCACAGGTCCAGGAATGGCTGAAGAATTGCAACATTTACCTAGAACTGATGCTGCAGATAGCAATACTGGGTGATTTGAAAAGTCATAGTCAGTCTATCAATAATATAATTATTATTTTAGCAAAAATGTTTATCTTTAATTTACAATCTGTCGAAGCTATGAGAATAGAAAGGTTCAGTACTTTTGTGAAGCATCACAGCACAGTTGAAAAATATATGGCAAATAGAAATCCAAAATGGATGGTGTTAAGAGATAGATGGGAGGGGTTGAATGGAGCTGAAGGGTGGGACCCCCTGAAAAAAAATGTAAAAAAAGTGTATTGCCTGCCTTGTGAATGGGAGGGGACTGGGAAAGGGTGAGGTCAAGCGTATTGCCTGCCTTGTGAGTGGGTGGAGACTGGGAAAGGGTGAGGCCAAAAGAGGAAAGGACTGAAAATAAATAAATTGAAGTCAGGCACAGGAGGTTGAAGTCGCCCAGTACGATGAGTGTTGATCCATTGTCGGCAAATTAGCTTTTCAAGGTGTCAAACTCTCCAAGCTTAACATGGTCGGTGATAGATAACAACAATGTTAAGCTTGACTGACAGCGACCGCATGGAATTAAAATGAGGAGGGAGGGTGAGAGAGGGGGAAATTAGTAGCCATGTACCACCACCGGGAATGATCAGAGAACACATGAGAGAACACATAGTCAAATGACAAGAGAGTAGCTGGAGTAGCAGTGTTCTCTGGGGCAATCCATGTGTCCTTCAGGGCCAAAACGTGAAGGGACTGAAGGACAATATAGGTTGAGAGGACTTCAGCCTTATTGACCGCAGTTCTTGTGTCATCTGGAGGCGCTTTGCCTCAATAAGAGAGCCTCCCTTCAATTGGTCGATTATTTCTTTAATGTTAACAATTTCTGGATCTCCTGCAATATCTACCTTCACCCACTGCCATCCGGTTTGATCCGTTATGCTACTATCAACCACACGTTAACATACCTGCTTGTGCCTTCTCATACTGTTCACCATCGATACACACCAGAAACAAACTTCCATCATGAAGACTTTTAGCAGACACAAGACACACAACCTCTCCTACTCTACTCTTCATATCACTTGCCAATGCAATCGCCTCACCACCGTGACTCCACCCTTGTCCTTAAACCAACACCTTGAACTCCATTTCTCTCTGTACAACTCTGTGAACCGAACTTCCCTCATCACTACTCTCCCCTGACGAGACCTGCAAGAGATCCTCGATCTTCCTCTTCTTCACATCTCCTCGCCCTACTCTTCCTCCACCTTCTTTTCCCCCCTCCACCTCTACACTCCATCCCATCCTCTTCAACTCCTAACCTCCCTACCGTTGAATCCATCTCTGCTCCAGAGCCCAGTGATGCTCATCCACCTCCACGCCAATACTCAAAAAACTGTCGCTTTCCAATTCATATCGGACACTGTCGATGCACAAAATACGGTCCTGCAGGCCCGACCACTCCTTGCAAATCCTAGCTACTCACCCCACCCATCCCTGGTAGCTATTCACCCCACCCATCCCAGGTAGAAATTTACCCCACCCATCCCCTTGCTCTGGATGAATGAAAGTTATTTTACGCCTTCTTCCACTCTCCACGTTTCAGGGAGTGTTTGTTTTTCCTGTTCTGCATTATGACTCATAAGGCACATGTACTATTAGTACTTCAGCCTCCCCAGTTTTTTCAGCAGCAGTATTGTCCAGTGGAAGTGTTGTCCAGTGGAAGTGTTGTCGCCGAAACAAAGGAGTTCTGGCGAGTTGTTCTGCTGAATTATTCAAAGAAGGAAAGAGAGGAAGGCTCCACACCACTTTTAGTTGAATATCTTATCTAATTATTTTCTGAAGATCTCGTTTTAGTTCTTTTGTAGCTTTTGCAAAATATGTGTGTTTTCTATCCCAGTATGCTCCTCTCCCTGTAGGTTTTACAGATGCTCCCCACCCCGTGTCGACAACTCTTATGATTTATATATGGAATTCCTAGTCTCTAGCAGATCCACGCCATCCACCGATATGGCCCTTCTACATCTGTGGTGAAATGTGGCAGAGCTAAAGCTTTGTTTGTCAGACCAAGAAACATCCCTACACTAAGTGTAGGCCAAACTGTTTGGACGCTACTGGCGTTTTCGTGAGAAGACCGATTCTCGGGATGTTTCTTGGTCTGACAAACAACGCTTTAGCTCTGCCACCTTTCACCACAGATGCAGAAGGGCCATATCGGCGGATGGCGTGGATTGAGACGCATCCAGACCGATTTTGATGGGGATTTTTGTGTTAATTCGATTTCCGTGGTTCCGCAGAAATTAGAGGCTAAGGGTTTGGAGTTCAGCCCCTCTGTGGTTCTTCCTGCTATCCCACCTTGGTTGCTCCCTTGGCCAATGATAAACCTAGGGTGCTATCCATGGGTACAGGGGGAGAATTAGGAAGGCAGGTGATACCCATGGGTACAGGAAGGAGAAGGAGGAAGGCAGTTCCTTGGTGGACTGAAGAGTGCAGAGAAGCTGTGAAGAGTAGGAACGGGGCTTTCAGGATGTTGATAAGGTCCCATAACTACCAGCACTTGGTACAATATAAACAAGCTCAAGCAGTAGTAAGAAGGACCATGAGGACAGCTAAGAGGGACTATTGATGTCAGTTCTGCAGAAACATAGGGAGGACTACTCTTGTGGAAGAGGTATGATTAAGAGGATGAGTGGGGACAGACGAGATTGGGATCTCTCTGTGCTGAAAAGTGGGGAGACTGTTGCAGCGAGAGACACGGAGAAGGTGGAGATGGGCAGCTCCTGTACTGGGTCTAGTCAGTCATATGGAAGGCCCAGGCAAATAAGGAGGTGTTGGTAGCCATTTTCTTTGATGTAGAGAAGGCCTATGATATGATGTTGAAGGAGGGCCTGCTTATCAAACTGGATAGCATGGGGGATGGAGGAAAGGTTTTTAACTGGATAAATTACTTTATTTTTGGACAATCAATACAAGTGAGGGTGGGAGCTCTATGTCAGAAGGTTATAAGGTAGATAATGGTAACCCCCAGGGAACTGTCATTTGTTGTTTGCTTACCGCCCCAATAGGTCCACAGACAATGCAATCGCCATCACACTGCACACTGCCATATCCCATCTGGACAAGATGAATACCTATGTAAGAATGTTGTTCATTGACTATAGCTCAGCATTCAACACCATAGTACCTTCCAAGCTCATCATTAAGCTTGAGGCCCCGGGTCTGAACCCCTCCCTGTGCAACTGGGTCCTGGACTTCCTGACGGGCCGCCCCACAGTGGTGATGGTAGGAAACAACACCTCCACAAGGTAGGAAACAACACCTCCACTTCGCTAATCCTCAACACTGGGGCCCCACAAGGGTGCATGCTCAGCCCCCTCCTGTACTCCTTGTTCACCCATGACTGCGTAGCCAAGCACGCCTCCAACTCAATCATCAAGTTTGCAGACAACACAACAGTTGTAGGGTTGATTACAAACAATGACGAGACAGCCTACATGGAGGAGGTGAGGGCTCTGGGAGTGTGGTGCCAGGAAACTAACCTCTCACTCAATGTCAACAAAACAAAGGAGATGATCGTGGACTTCAGGAAACAGCAGAGGGAGCAGCCCCCTATCTACATCAACGGGACCGCAGTGGAGAAGGTGGAAAGCTTCAAGTTTCTCGGCGTACACATCACGGACAAACTGAAATAGTCCACCCACACAGACAGTGTGGTGAAGAAGACGCAACAGTGTGTCTTCAACCTCAGGAGGCTGAAGAAATTTGGCTTGGCACCTAAAACCTTCCCAAACTTTTACAGTTTCACAAATAAGAGCATCCTGTCGGGCTGTATCACCGCTTGGTACGGCAACTGCTCCGCCCACAACCGCAAGGCTCTCCAGAGGGTGGTGCGGTCTGCCCAACGCACCACCGGGGGCAAACTACCTGCCCTCCAGGACACCTACACCACCCGATGTCACAGGAAGGCCAAAAAGATCATCAAGGACAACAACCACCCGAGCCACTGCTTGTTCACCCCACTTTCATCCAGAAGACAAGGTCAGTACAGGTGCATCAAAGCTGGGATCGAGAGACTGAAAAACAGCTTCTATCTCAAGGCCATCAGACTGTTAAATAGCCATCACTACCACATAGAGGCTGCTGCCTATATACATAGACTTGAAATCACTGGCCACTTTAATAAATGGAACACTAGTCACTTTAATAATGTCTACATATCTTGCATTACCCATCTCATATGTATATACTGTATTCTATCCTATTCTACTGTATCTTAGTTTATGCCGCTCTGACATTGCTTGTCCATATATTTATATATTCTTATTTCCATTCCTTTACTTAGATTTGTGTGTATTGGGTATATGTTGTGTAATTGTTAGATATTACTTGTTAGATATTGCTGCACCGTCGGAGCTAGAAACACCTGCATTTCTCTACACCCGCAATAACATCTGCTAGACACGTGTATGTGACCAATTAAAATTTGATTTGATTTTCATTGAACCATTTTTCTGTCCTATTAAACATTCAAAATGTAACAAGTACTTTTGGGTGTCAAGGTAAATGTATGGAGTAAAACGTACATTATTTTCATTAGGAATGTAGTGGAGTAAAAGTAAAAGTTGTCAATAAATAAATAAATAAAGTACTTTACAGATATCCCCAAAAAACGACTTAGGTAGCTCTTTAAAGTATTTTTACTTAAGTACTTTACACCACTGTTTCTCCCAGGTGAGACCAGATCATTGTTTGTGGCTGACGGGACGTTGTGGAAGAGAGGGATAAATATTCCCCATACAGCCGGGAGAGTTCAAGAAGCGATCAGTGAAGTTGAGCAGTGATCCCTCAGGTGCAGCTTCAAGTTCTCAGTTGAGAAAATACAGACTTTTTTACTAGAAGGAAGGTTGGGGAGGAAATATGCCTGAAGCTGTATGAAAGGAATCTGAATAGGGTTGTTTAGGTCCCTGGGGGTCTGGTTTAACACTCTAATGTCATGGGCAGAGAATATTAACAGAGTAGTTGTTAGAAGACAGGAAAGACAATATTGAATGTGATTCATTGCCTGTTAGGAGTGGAGTGGAGGGCGGATAGGAGGGTGTTGAATACGTTATCTAGGTCATCACCGCTATCAAGGTCATCACTGGACCATGGTAGTGTAGCATATGGATCAGCAGCGCCCGACATCTTTAAAAAAGCTCGATGTAATCAAAGGCTCACGCTCTAAGAATATGTAGTGGAACAGTCGGGACCGCCCCGGTGGCAGTGCTGCAGGTAGAGTTGGGAGAGATGCTGTTAAAGTTAAAGAAGCCATGACATATTGGGTAAATCTACAAGGTCATCAGGTTACACATCCTACAAGGAGAAGGAATTCAGCCCCTCTGTGGCTCTTCCTGCTATCCCACCGTGGTTGCTCCCTCGACCAATGATAAGCCCAGGGTTGCTTGAGAGGGTAATATCTGGTGAGGAAGGAGTGGATCCAGTAAATATTGTAAGTGAACATTTAAGAATTCAGTACTATGCTGTCTTGAATATATTCACTGATGGATCTAAGGACCCTGAAACAGGGAAGACAGGTGCAGCTTTTAGTGTTCCTGAGTTTAAGGTGGCAGTGACAAAAATCCGCATACATAATGGAGTTGCTGGCCATACTCTTGGCTGCTGAGTGGGTGGAGGAGGTGAGGCCAGACAGGGTAGTCAACTTCTCTGACTCACGTGCTGCACTGATGAGCTGAAATTCATTTGTGTCACGGAGCAGACAATATGCATTGTATATGATTTTTGCCCATCTAGGGTGAGACAGATGGGGGTATTTGTGAGGTTCCTCTGGGTACCAGCTCATGTGGGAGTAGAGGGGAATGAGGAGGTGGATGTTGTCGCCAAGCAGCCTCTCAAATATCCTAGTGTTGAGATGGAAATCAGTAAAGCAGAAGCCAAGGGGTTAATAAGAACAATGGTTGAAAACAAATGGCTAGAGTTGTGGAACAGGGAGGGAAAGGGAACACACCCGTATAAGATCGAGGGAAAGGTGGGGGCAGAGATGTCCTCAGGTCAAGAGAGAAGGGAGGAAAGTGTAATTACAAAGCTGAGACTGGGACACATAATGCTCAACAGGACATTGAAATTGGTAGGAAAATAGACTGGGAGGTGTGATCTCTGTCAGGAGGAGATGGAGACAGTTGAACATGTCTTATTTCAGTGCCAGCAATATGGGAGGGAAAGGGATAGATTGTTATCAGATTTAAGGAGCAATGGTGTTGAAGAGCCAAGTGTAAGTGAACTGCTGAGAAAATCTTCAGGGGATATCGTATTTCATTCTGTATTACGTTTCCTTAAGGAGACAAGTATAATGGGTTGGATTTAGACCTTCCCCGTCTCTGGTCCACACAATTCGCTTACCTTAAAATTGGTTGCCAACCATCATATAAAAACCACAGAAGAAGAAGGGGTGAGCGAATAGCTTCCTGGGAGGGGTGGGGTAAATAGCTGCCTGGGATGGTACAGTGGCTTGCGAAAGTATTCCCCCCCTTGGCATTTTTCCTATTTTGCTGCCTTACAACCTGGAATTAAAATAGATTTTTGGGGGTTTGTATCATTTCATTTACACAACATGCCTACCACTTTGAAGATGCAAAATATTTTTTATTGTGAAACAAACAAGAAATAACACAAAAGAATAGAAAACTTGAGCGTGCATATCTATTCACCCCCCCAAAGTCAATACTTTGTAGAGTCACCTTTGCAACAATTACAGCTGCAAGTCTCTTGGAGTATGTCTCTATAAGCTTGGCACATCTAGCCACTAGGATTTTTGCCCATTCTTCAAGGCAAAACTGCTCCAGCTCCTTCAAGTTGGATGGGTTACGCTAGTATACAGCAATCTTTAAGTCATACCACAAATTCTCAATTGGATTGAGGTCTGGGATTTGACTAGGCCATTCCAAGACATTTAAATGTTTCCCCTTAAACCACTCGAGTGGTGCTTTAGCAGTATGCTTAGAGTCATTGTCCTGCTGGAAGGTGAACCTCCGTCTCAGTCTCAAATCTCTGGAAGACTGAAACAGGTTTCCCTCAAGAATTTCCCTGTATTTAGCGCCATCCATCATTCCTTAAATTCTTACCAGTTTCCAAGTCCCTGCCGATGAAAAACATCCCCACAGCATGATGCTGCCACCACCATGCTTCACTTTGGGGAAGCTGTTCTCGGGGTGATGAGAGGTGTTTTGTTTGCACTATACATAGCGTTTTCATTGATGGCCAAAAAGCCAGAGTATCTTCTTCCATATGTTTGGGGAAAGCCCAGCTCTGTGGAGTGTACGGCTTAAAGTGGTCCTATGGACAGGTACTCCAATCTCTGCTGTGAAGCTTTGCAGCTCCTTCAGGGTTATCTTTGGTCTCTTTGTTGCCTCTCTGATTAATGCCCTCCTTGCCTTGTCCGTGAGCTTTGGTGGGCGGCCCTATCTTGGCAGGTTTGTTGTGGTGCCATATTCTTTCCATTTTTTAATAATGGATTTAATGGTGCTCCGTGGGATGTTCAAAGTTTCTGATGTTTTTCTTTGTAACCCAACCCTGATCTGTACTTCTCCACAACTTTGTCCCTGACCAGTTTGGAGAGCTCCTTGGTCTTCATGCTGCTCCTTGCTTGGTGGTTCCCCTTGCTTAGTGGTGTCGCAGACTCTGGGGCCTTTCAGAACAAGTGTATATATACTGAAAAAAATGCAAAAAATTGTGGCAAAGAAATTAACTTCATTTCCTGAATACTAAGCGTTATGTTTGGTCCAAATTCAACACATCACTGAGTAGTAGTTTTCATATTTTCAAACATGGTGGTGGCTGCATCATGTTATGGGTATGCTTGTCATCGGCATGGACTCTGGAGTTTAAAAGAAAAGAAAAATAAACGAAATAGTGCTAAGCACAGGACAAATCCTAGTGGAAAACCTGGTTCGTTCTGCTTTTAACAGACACTGGGAGACAAATTCACCTTTCTGCAGGACAATAACCTAAAACACAAGGCCAAATCTACACTGGAGTTGCTTACCAAGATGACAGTGAATGTTCCTGAGTAGCCTAGTTACAGTTTTGACTTAAATCTATGGCAAGCACTGAAAATGGTTTTCTAGTAATGATCAAAAAACAACTTGACAGAGCTTGAAGAATAAAAAAATTAAAGAATGTGCAAATATTGTACAATCCTGGTGTGCAAAGCTCTTAGTGACTTGCTCAGAAAGACTCACAGCTGTAATCACTGCCAAAGGTGATTCTAACATGTATGGACTCTTATTTGTGTGAATTCTTATTTAAATGAGATATTTCTGTATTTCATTTGTAATAATTTAGCAAAACATTTTAAAAACATGTTTTCACTTTGTCATTATGGGGTATTGTGTGTAGATGGGTGAGAGATTATAATTTTTTCAATCAATTTTGAATTCAGGCTGTAACACAACAAAATGTGGAATAAGTCAAGCGGTATGAATACTTTCTGAAGGCATTGTAGCAACCTGGGATGGGTGGGGTAAATAGTTACCTGGGATGGGTGGGGTAAATAGTTACCTGGGATGGGTGGGGTAAATAGTTACCTGGGATGGGTGGGGTAAATAATTACCTGGGATGGGTGGGGTAAATAGTTACCTGGGATGGGTGGGGTAAATAGTTACCTGGGATGGGTGGGGTAAATAGTTACCTGGGATGGGTGGGGTAAATAATTACCTGGGATGGGTGGGGTAAATAATTACCTGGGATGGGTGGGGTAAATAGTTACCTGGGATGGGTGGGGTAAATAGTTACCTGGGATGGGTGGGGTAAATAGTTACCTGGGATGGGTGGTGTAAATAATTACCTGGGATGGGTGGGGTAAATAGTTACCTGGGATGGGTGGGGTAAATAGTTACCTGGGATGGGTGGGGTAAATAATTACCTGGGATGGGTGGGGTAAATAGTTACCTGGGATGGGTGGGGTAAATAGTTACCTGGGATGGGTGGGGTAAATAGTTACCTGGGATGGGTGGTGTAAATAATTACCTGGGATGGGTGGGGTAAATAGTTACCTGGGATGGGTGGGGTAAATAGTTACCTGGGATGGGTGTGGTAAATAGTTACCTGGGATGGGTGGGGTAAATAATTACCTGGGATGGGTGGGGTAAATAGTTACCTGGGACGGGTGGGGTAAATAGTTACCTGGGATGGGTGGGGTAAACAGTTACCTGGGATGGGTGGGGTAAATAGTTACCTGGGATGGGTGGGGTAAACGGTTACCTGGGATGGGTGGGGTAAATAGTTACCTGGGATGGGTGGGAAAGTATGCAAAGAAACTCTCAAGGTGTGGTGTAGGATCTGGTCCCCTGTATATACTGTGTGGGTGTGACACTGCAGATCTGGCAGTCAATGCCTTAAGGTGATAAATATAAGGAATGTTGTTTTGTGAAATAGTGTTTATGATAAACATGAAGTCCAATGTGTCATGTGATAACAGTGGTCGTGTTACAACCTTGAAGAGTGAAAAACTGAAAAACATAGAACAGAATTAAAGCAAATGTGTAATTTTCTATACTAATGGATTAGAGACACAAGCTCTGTTGTTAATGTAAGTTACTTTAGGCCTATGTAGGTACATCAACAGGATCAACAGGCCACTGACAAATGGCCCTAAAATGTTTGTTTACCTTCCAAGCGAAGCGTCCTCTCAACAGTTGTGTAACAGATAGCTCATACGTGGCCTTTCTGTGTAAGTCACCTCCTATTCCTCCCTCCCCCAGTAACAGATAACAAACACAAAGAGCCTACTTTGTGTGTTCATTGTATCTGAGAGGAAATTTGGCTCACCAACTGAGATGCTTCAGTCGAAAGACATATGTACATATGTGCCCCTGTTCCACTGTTTGTGGTTCCGCTAAATTAAATGATCTGTGCACCCAATGCCAAATTTTTGATTAAGCAGTTGCAAGGTGCATCTATAATTCATCAGAGAGACAAAGTCAATTTACATTCTGAATATAATTATAATTATTATTATCAGTTGGGTGCTTTTATATCTGTCCTATTTCACACATGCAGGCCTACGTGTGTGTATTAATACTCATCTGTGAATTGGAAATGTTTTTTGTTTGTTGCATACACCAACTTCCCCTGAGAGACCCTCGGAGGTGTGGGGTCACATTCTGAATATGAATAACTACCAAGGTTTCCCATGTCTTAAAAAGGGATAGGGTGGTATGCTTTCTGAATGATCTAACTTGGCACAAGATGGATATGTTTAAAACAAGGGTGGTAAGAAGGCACTGTGTAGGGATTAGTGAGCAAGCCCTCTATCAGAATTCTAATGCTGATGTCATCACATTCCAGGGTGCCCACTGCCAAACATCCTAAGCAGCAAGGTTAAGCAGTTCTCAGAAATCTAAGACCGCAACCGTCACTTTGGGCACAAACATGTTGCTACAGGCCGCATTCTTCCTGGAACAGTTTGGGACAAGAGGATTGTAATATCCCATAGCTCTTTCCGTAAATGACTGGAAGTGAATGTTATCGGTACAGAAAGTTCGCCATCAAAGTGGAAAATAAACACAATTGTCGTGAATTTCAGCTAACTACTCATCAAACTCAAAGCATAACGGTTTAACTGTCATTCTATTATTATTGTCTTTTTTTCCCCAAATGATCTAATCCCCGAGCCGACAAGGTGATAAATCTGTCGATGTGCCCTTGAGCAAGGCACTTAACCCTAATTTGCTCCAGGGTTGCCGTAGTTATATGGCTGACGCTCTAAAACAACACATTTCACTGCACCTATCCGGTGTTCCACTATTTTTTTTATCAATCAATAAATACATAGAATCCAGCAATTGCGCTGGTCCCATGAACTATATTTTCGAATGCTTCAGCATGGAATTATTCTGCTGTCTTAACCTATATATCTTCAAACTAGGAACAGAGCACATCTCCCTCCCTAGCTGTTTCATGTGTGCCTCTGCTATGCGGCACTCCCTCCCAACATGCCAGTGACCCATTACAGCTGTTTTCACACACAGCTCCTTACCTGGTTTCCCTAAACCCAAGCTTCACAGCCCACATAGAGCTGTGGAAACGCAGGCAGAAGAAGGTACATGTAGATCTGTAGCTTCAATTCAAAGTCTATTCCATGTTGGTTCAACGTAACTCCATTAAAATGACACGGAGACAACGTTGATTCAACCAGTGTGTGCCAATCAAAAATCGAATGGTTACATTAGACATTAGACTAAAGACAATTTCCAGTTGAGTCAACATATGCAGCATCTAGCATGAATGAGATCTCTGCGAATGCAAAAACCTTGCCTTTAAACGCCACATTGTTGACAATCTGCTGTTGGATTGAATCCCGGCCAAGGACAAGAGCAGAAATGATTACTGGACATGAAGATGCCAGATTGCTTCAGTATAAATATTAGATAAGTACGTTAAGTAAAAAGATTCAAATACAGGAGTGCAGACGGGCCGTTGAGTTGGTATGTGACTGGACAGACAAATCTAATGTGAAGATTGACTTTATCAAATACTTTGCTTTCACTTTTGATATTGGTAATCTATGTTGGTGAACCTATGAATAAAACAGAAAATATTCACTGTTTCTCTCACTCTGACTCACCTGGAGACAGTGTGTTAACAGACCAGTTGTTTTTCATCCATCTCTTTCAGCCAAGACACTGACATGACTTAATAATGCAAGTAAAGTGGTGTAAAAACAGTAGTACTGATATGACTGCTATAGAGCCAGGGCTTCAGGCTTCTTCTGTTTCACACAGCAGCAGTGGGGTAGTGTAGAGGATGGGGGGAGCAGGCGTCAGACTATTCAGCGAGGACTCCAGCAGTCTTCACCTGAATTGCTCTCCTGTGGGTTTTTCCTGTGGTGGTATTTCAGCGCGCTGTGGAGCAGAGCTGCCTGAGTGGTTTCTCTCACTCACTCACACACTCCTCAGCTCTTTCTGTCTCCATCTGCTCCTCTCTCTCGCTCTCTCGTTCTCTCGCTCTCTCTCTGTTTAAATGAGGGTCTCCACTGGTTCCATTATTTCGTAGAAAATGTAATTAAATGAATAATTTTATTTAACCCTTATTTTGCCAGGTAAGTTGACTGAGAACACATTCTCATTTACAGCAACAACTTGGGGAATAGTTTACAGGGATGATTTGGTGGCCATGATGGTAAGAGGGCTAAATTGGGAATTTAGCCAGGACAGCAGGGTTAACACGCCTATTCATATGATAAGTGCCATGGGATCTTTAGTGACAACAGAGAGTCAGGACACCCGTTTCACGCCCCATTGGAAAGACGGCACCCTACACAGGGCAATGTCCCCAATCACTGACCTAGGGCTTTGGGATATATGTTAATTTTATACCAGAGGAAAAAGTACCTCCAACACCACTTCCAGCAGCATCTGGCCTCCCATCCAGGGACTGACCAGGACCAACTCTGCTTAGCTTCAGAGGCAAGCCAGCAGTTGCGTACCAACCCTTTCTGTGGAAATCCATTGATTGCATTACAGTCAAAACCTGCGTATTTGATCAACACGTATGACTGAACACATTGCAGAGAATCATCCGGTTAAGGTCCTTACTCTATTCTTACCACATAGGGCACCTCTGCTGATATGACCAGGCATGAAAAACAACATTGGCTGTGTGAGCGCACCCCGTCCTAACCACTGTTCTCAGAAATGAAGTCAAAGCGCAGAGTAAACCGACTGGGAGGAAGTGCGGGGAAGAGAATTGAACCTGAGATGTAGTCACAGTGTAACTGACTGAAGGCTGGTCTCTCTGTCTACAGATGATGGATCTTCATTTGATTGGAAATGTAAAATATGTAGTGTATTTGAGGTTTAAAAAGGCTTTTGAAGTTTGTAATTTCCACCTTAAAATTTCAGACTTGATTTTCCCTGAGAAAAACATTTATTAACCCCTTCAAAAATGTATATCCATTATAATCTACATAATTATTCACATTTTCTATTGCTGAAGGATTATTTTCCTGCTTTAGCAAACTGGCTCAAATTAAGATCCTCCATCTGTAACCCATTATGAGTGTGGGGCATTAGGAGCTTCAAATGATGAGGATGATTTCCTATGATGGATAATGGATACACTCTTAGAATAAAGGGTTCCAAAAGGGTTCTTCTGGTATCCCCATAGGAGAACCCTTTTAGGTTCCATGTAGAACCATATGTGGAAAGGGTTCTACATGGAACCAAAAACGGTTCTTCAAAGGGTTCTCCTATGGTGACTTTTTCGTTCTAGATAAAAAAATTAAAAAAAGAGTGTACCGTGTGACTAATAGCTGAAAGAAACCTGGAATACAAATGACGCAATAATAGCAGTAAATGTGGTGTTTACTTTAATATGCCCTATCAGCACTGATGCACTGCTTAATGTCTCCTGTGGTGATTACTGGAAGAGGGCTTGTGGGAAATGCGCCAGCAGAGCAAGGCAGTCATACAGTAGAAGCTGCTGGCTTCCCAGAATACCTCAGTCCCTCATCCCTCCCATGCACTAACCATCAACACAGTCTGATCCATATTCACCCTGAGTCAGAGAGTCTTTCTAAACATCATCACTGTTATCACTGTATCTGACCAGCATCATCCTCCTCCTCCTCCTCCTCCTCCTCCCACCCTCCTCCTCCTCCTCCTCCTCCTCCCACCCTCCTCCTCCTCCTCCCCTCCTCCTCCCACCTCCTCCTCCTCCTCCCACCCTCCTCCTCCTCCTCCCACCCTCCTCCTCCTCCTTCTCCTCCTCCTCCTCCTCCCACTCCTCCTCCTCCTCCTCCCACCCTCCTCCTCCTCCTCCCACCCTCCTCCTCCTCCTCCTCCCACCCTCCTCCTCCTCCTCCTCCTCCCACCCTCCTCCTCCTCCTCCTCCTCCTCCCACCCTCCTCCTCCTCCTCCTTCTCCTCCTCCTCCTCCTCCTCCTATCCTCCCATTGCTTTAGCTCTTGCTGGGTGTCTAGCACTCACTCCCACCCTCCTCCCTACAGATGTGGCAGTGGCAGCGGACGCATAGGTGGGGGAGCTCCCCAGTCCGGCCCTGTCTGCCACAGGTGGATTCCATTCCTGGTAATTATATCAACCCACGAGAGGAGCTGACCAGCTCTGTGGGAGACAGGGAACTACTCTGATTGGTTGACCTACCTCACACAGGGCCACAGCTGCTCCGCTGGACGATATTGGACTCATCCCCTTGCTCCGTGATTCAGAGATGGAGTGAGGTATTGTCTCATGGTCGGAGACAGCAGTCATTCCCAAATAAAACCAACCCAGCATTCATTCCTAAATAAAACGCTTCTAGACAGGAAGGCAGAAGAGGAGAAGCACAGTGATGAGGAACACAGTGAATGATGGGAAAGATGGCTGGCCCAGACGTGATTTCAGACAGACTAAACCATGTGTGGTGAAGACGTTAACCACCAGCCTACAAGGTTTAAGGAACAAATGTGTTTATAACGAGTCTTCCCAACAATAGGCGTGGGCCAAAAATGGTATTCTACCACAGTCATGTAGTGCTGTGTGATAGTTTGTCTCCCTCTTTGTAATGATACATTTGGAGCTGTAAAGAAGTCTCCAAGTTAGCCACCCTGACTGACATGGTTGTGATTTCCTCAGTTGAACTTTATTTCACCTTTGACAGGTTTGCAACTCAAAAGACTCACACATTTTTTCACCCTTAGAAACTGAAATAAACTGAGTGTTTTGGTTCATGGAATTGTAACGGCAGCCCTCCCTCTCTTCACGAGAAGAGAGGGTGTAACAGGGATCGGACCAAGACGCAGCGTAGTTGGTGCTCAACATATTTAATAATACGAACTGTGAACGCTACAACAATAACAACAAAATGTGGCAAACCGATACAGTCCTAGCTGGTGCAGCGAAAACACAGAGACAGGAAACAACCACCCACAAACCCCAACACAAAACAAGCCACCTATATATGATTCCCAATCAGAGACAACACAAAACACCTGCCTCTGATTGAGAACCATATTAGGCCAAACATAGAAACAGACAAACTAGACACACAACATAGAATGCCCACCCAGCTCACGTCCTGACCAACACTAAAACAAGCAAAACACACAAGAGCTATGGTCAGAACGTGACAGGAATATTTGTTATGCATCACGATGACGGGGTCATTCAGTGGTGGTGAATACGATAGATATGGACAATAGAAATCACTGAGATCTGATATAGACAGGATCCTATAATCCATCAACATTTGCTACTGTATACTTTGTACTGTATTTTAGCCACTGAATTGCATCGAGTCTTTATTTCTGTGGTCAGTGTGGTCTGACTGCGGTAGTGTTGTTTGGGTGGATGGATTTCTCTGGCTCGGTTACTCAGTGGACTTTCCTGGAAGACTCGTCACGCACCCTGGCTGTCTATGACTCTCCGCCACCAACAGCTAACCTCCCAGGGGAAGGATGTGGACGGACAAATCAGGCGGTGACAAATGCTTCCTCCAGTGTCCATCACTTTCATTTGGAAAACAGATTTTCAAGTCAAGTTTAGCTGGGTTTCACTAATAGACTCCAGATGGAAAGCACATTGCTCTGGGTAAATACACCGAAGCAGCTCCTTTACAGTTCTATGTTCATCAGTATACCCAAAGTAAGAAGCCATATATCTACTGTCCATCCACATGTACAGCAGTAATAGTTATTCACAACCAAAGCTAAGACTTTGAATAGGTCTACAGTAATGTGGACTGTGTTTGATGTACAGTATGAGAGAGTATTGTTTTCTACCTGTGGCTTCCTCATAACAGATTAAATATGAGGAAAGTCAGTGACAGAAAGTGAATATGTTGGCATGAATCTAGCATAATGATCTACTCCCTTGGGTATACGAAGAGATCTCCTCTCTGTACAGAGGTAATGAGACCAGAATGTTGTGACAACAAATGCCGACACAACATTGTATAGGCCTAACTGAATCTACTGATTTGACAACCTGCCTACGTGTTCACATTCACATATACAGACCAGGCATAGCGCAGCTGCCAGCTGCTGGGGCTGTAAAGATTCTCAAACATTAAAGACATGGCCGCTCCATCATCATCATTATAGCTTCATAGTCGGAGCGTCTTATGAATAATTAAATCTTAGCGGCAGCAGGGATTGTGATTCCCCCTTCTCCATGCACAGTTTACCACCACATAACTCCCAAACTATCACATACAAACAACCTACAGTATATGCATACTAACAAGCTCCACTGCCATCCTCCACTTTAAACGCAGTCTGTCATAACCAGGATCTCATTTTCCCACACAAGGTAAGTATTGCAATTGAAAGTGCAACATGCATCCGCTGAAATGTCAAGACTCTAGATGATGAGGTGAGTAAATCCCCCGAAGCAATATTATCGGCACCTGTGTTGGAATGAAATCAATGATCTTTGACTGGGGATCATAATTGAATCGCACTTTGACCTTTTGACAGGCACCCAGTGATAAAGAGATAGACGTGGGGGCATTAATGCCATCAGTGATGATGGAGGGAGAAGAGGAGAGAGAGCACAGCACGCCTGCCTGACTGATTGAGATTCTGGCAGACAGGCGGTTGCCATTGTAAATGAACCCATGCATGGAGGCCCCTCACACAGCTTTTCATTTACAGCTGCCCAGGACTGGTTCCATGTGCTGTAGATTGTATATAAACGAGGTGGTAAATTAAAGTTTCCACCAGGCGTTCAGCAATCAACATTACAGTTACCTCTCCGTGCATCTTGAAGATAACACTACCTGAGGTGATTTAGAGAGCATAGCTACTTCATGTATTGAGATGCTGTCAGACTGTAATCACGGTCAGATGGCAAGCAGTTATCATGAACAACTGGAGGAATTGTCACCTTTTCCCAACATGATCAAGGAAGCACCAAGGCAGAGTACGAACATTGACCCAGCATGGTGAAACTGGTGTTTGATGCATGACACTGACTCAGATTCTTCTAATAGACTATATGTCTGATTTGGTCTTGTTTAAAAGCTACAATATTATATTTGAAAACATGACAGCGGTATGATCATGACAGCAACACCACAGTATGATCTGTGTAGCTAGTATGCTACCATTTGACATCATCTTCATCTCCCATTTTAAAAAACAGAGTTGAGTTCGAAAGAGGCCAGTGTAGCCTGAGGACATGGTTCTTTATCCCATGACCATATCTGGTGGTGTGTGTGTGTGTGTGTGTGTGTGTGTGTGTGTGTCTAACAGTCTTAATAGCTTAATAAAACACTCCTTTGTATCGCAGCAAGGTTCTTGATTCAGGATGAAGGATAGCTCTCTCTCAGGTTACCTTGTACACCTTGCATTAGAGCAGTGCTTCTCAATTATTTTCTGTTACTATTTGAGAAGGACTGCATTAGAGTGTGTGTGGGTTGGAGTAGGACGATAAGGATGTATCTGTGTAGTGAAAGAACGAATAGCCGCCTTTACTAGGAAGAAGTAAACATTTTGCGCCCCCCAACTCTCCGCCGCGACTGTAAATAGTATCATTTGTCTATAAAATTGTTATAAGTACACCTCTGCATAACATTGTATCCTTATTAACATTAAAGAAAACAAAAAAGAAAGATATAGATCAACTTACAAAGAATAACTTTATTAACATTCTTTTTTAGTCTGTAACAGAAAAGACTTAAAGTGCATTGATTTGCCTGAAAAAGCCTTATTTAAACTGTAAACATTTTTTTACCATTTGATACTGAAAAATAAAATAAAATATAATCAATAAATAATAATAAATTCAAATTGATCAGCAACATTAACTCAGTAGCACAATATATGAAACACTTTGACCTATAAAACAAAAATGAATAAAACAATTTGTGCTGATTTTTTAAAATCAAAATGAGGAAGTCATAGTTTTTATTTTTGCAGCACTTGCGTCATCCAGCATGACAGAGACCATGTCTAATGCTGCAGGCAGTATCAGCTCCTCTGCTATGGAGTGTTTTTGTTTTGCACTGAGCAATTTGGTACGCCACCTTATATGATGCTAACAGTGCTCGCTGGTTTACTGAAGTAG
This sequence comes from Salvelinus alpinus, assembly GCF_045679555.1. Taxonomy (NCBI): domain Eukaryota; kingdom Metazoa; phylum Chordata; class Actinopteri; order Salmoniformes; family Salmonidae; genus Salvelinus; species Salvelinus alpinus. The sequence goes on along the minus strand of NC_092102.1, from coordinate 43,464,560 downwards.
CATTCACAAAGCGGGACGATTGTTGGCAATATTCGGCACGTTTTCGCTGAAAACACTCAAGCGGCTTATCAGCGTGACTGGGGTGTAATGTCTTTAAGTGACGCCTTAATTTATTTGGCTTCATGCTGTCCGCTGCCAACATTTTTAGACACAGTAAACATACCGGTCTTTCCTCGTCTCCCACCGTAGTCACAGTGAAGCCAAGCGCTACATACGCATCGTCATATTTCCTCGTCTTAGCTTTCGGGAGACTTACGTTTGTCTAATTATCTCCGTCTCTCTCCGCCTTTCTTTTCATCCCTGTTAAATATTTTTTCTCTTAAGGGTTTGTTATCTGCACTTCATATCTCCTGCTCTGTGCTGTGTGCTCTTGTTCGGTGCAAAAAAAGCGACTCCCTGCAGCAAAAAACAGCATGTTCCCCGGGGTCACACGCGCCCCCCCTGGCATCGCTCCGAGCCCCCCCAGGGGGGCGCGCCCCACTATTTGAGAAGGACTGCATTAGAGTGTGTGTGGGTTGGAGTAGGACGATAAGGATGTATCTGTGTAGTGAAAGAACGAATAGCCGCCTGTTACATCAGCTAGAGCTGGTCTATAGGGATCAGAAGATCACCTCCTGGCCTTGTCCTTCTTATGACTGATCCATGCAGGGATTCATCAAGACCTAGCCACAGATCCATTGCAACACAGACAGACAGACAGACAGACAGACAGACAGACAGACACAGACAGACAGACAGACAGACAGACAGACAGATCCATAGAGGCTGCACTCTGCCCCCTGTGGCAGAAATCAAAGGGGTTCTACCTGGAACCAAAAAGGGTTCTCCTATGGGGACAGCCCAACAGTGTAATTAGTGGTATCTTGTAGACAAGCTACGATACAGTCAACAAATTATTGCTCTGGCAATATTCTGTATGGGAGTATTGATAGTATTCCTACTGAGAGGAGAGGAGCAAGTGAGCAGGAAAAAAGGGTTAAAGCTTTTGGGGTCAGCTGATATACTGGGTCGTGGAGAGGGATGGGGGAGGGAGGGAGCCATATCTAGCTGGCCTCAGGTGACTCTCCATTAGACAGCTATGTCTGTCTGTTTATCTCTATCTTTAACTCTGCATTGTTGGAAAAGGACCCGTAAGAAAAGGACCCGTAAGAAAGCATTACACTGTTAGTCCACACCTGTTGTTTACGAAGCATGTGACAAATACAATTTGATTTGATTTGATGATGCTGTAACCAACCAGACGGCTAGATACTGATACAACACTGTGGAAAACACACCTGCTTCCAGGAAATCCCTCAGAGCCGAGCGGGCTTTAATTTGTACCACTGTTGCCGTTGGCAACTGTACATGTTGTACTTGATGTAAGTACATCACCCCTGTTATCTGTTTGGGATATGACTGTCTTGATCATCCTTGTAAGTCATCTGGAACAAGGGATTCCCATGAATATTTGAAAAAGAATATGCATGAAATATCCAGCCCTTGGGGTACACAGTGAACAGGGATGATGTAGCATTCAACTAGATGAGACAGACAGCCGTGGACAGATACCTGCATGTTTACTCCTCTCATTAATCTCCTCACCTCATACCACCTGAGCCGTCCAATCTGTCAGTGTATTATTTCCTACGTAACATACCGTGTTCTATTTGGCAGAGGAGAGTAATTACTCTCCTCAAGGTGAAACACAACCATGCCTGGAGCTAGTGTCAAGGTGAAACACAACCATGCCTGGAACTAGTGTCAAGGTGAAACACAACCATGCATGGAGCTAGTGTCAAGGTGAAACACAACCATGCATGGAGCTAGTGTCAAGGTGAAACACAACCATGCCTGGAACTAGTGTCAAGGTGAAACACAACCATGCCTGGAGCTAGCCTCAAGGTGAAACACAACCATGCCTGGAGCTAGTGTCAAGGTGAAACACAACCATGCCTGGAGCTAGCCTCAAGGTGAAACACAACCATGCCTTGAGCAGTAAAGCACCTTGTGTATCTAGACCAGTCAATCAGGGAGGAGTGGGATCTCTCCCTGTCTGAGATCCTATATACTTTAAGTCACTATGCAGTGCTGCTGCTTTAGGTCAGCATCAGGGGATGGTTTTCTCTATGCGGCTGAATAGGAAGATGCCATGACAACTGACAGCAGTGAAAGCAGTACTCAGCAGTGCGCCCAGAGGTTGAGTGTGAATGTCAGAGAGAGAGACAGCTCTGAAGTGGGTGTACGCTCTTCCCAGTCAGGCAGGGAGAGGGAGGGGGTGCAGAGGGGGCTGCTGCGGTGCTTCTTTTTTTTTTCTCCAGACGTCAGCTCCGCTGGGGAATCTCCGCCTTCCTGCTCTCGTTCAGTGGTGACCACTGTCACGCTCCTCTTCAGTTAGACCACAGTCCTCCTCAGAGCAGGGCAGGTCCTCTACTCTCCCCTGTGTGCTCTCTGCCTGCCACCAGAGCACAACCGCAGCACAACGCAGGTAGAGCAAAGCAGCGTGGTCCAAGAGATAATGAATCTAGTGCAGCAGGGACAGGGAGGGGAGGGGACTGCTGATGTCAGCGATTGTGGCAGTCATACTGTATATTCACCCACCCAACCTCCCAAAACACCATACTTAACGCATAATACTCTGGAGGAGTTGGAGTTTAATACACTATGCAAATTTGGAATTTAAATATAGAAAAAAAATCATGAACTTTCAGTTTTTCATTTGCAATGTTATGCTGTCGATATCATATTTTCTATATAATTGGTACACACATAATATACAATCAATTGCATATTCCCCCAATACAGCCATTATCCACTGTATGATTTTGAATTATTCATATTCTGTTGAGAGGTGTTGGGATATTATCTGCAATAAATCAACAGGGACCTTCATCCATCAAGCTGTATAACACACAATTGTATGATGTGTTTGCTGACAAGACTCATTTTTCAACACAATTTTTTTTTTTTTTTACAAAAGCCTAGAACGTTTTTTCTTTCTAAGGTTCACATCTCAACCCAGCAATCTGCTTTAACGCATCAGCAGCAAAACGTGTCATCAACTGAAGAGATGGACATGTCAGTTCTTGAGTGGCATACACACGCTATGCTATGCAACTACAGAGTGAGACTGAGAGTGGCAGGCCAGCTGCGTTGTGCATTATTGATAGTGTTATGTTTGAGTGACTACTCAAGTCAAAGCCTTGAAATTGACAAATTAAGAGGTTCCCATGTTCTCCTTGCAGGCTGGAGAGAGAGGAACCCCTGTTTTATGGAATTACTTTTGGGGGAAATAAATAAGATGAGTCCATCAATCAACCTAATTGCATCAAGGAAATTACAAGGCCTTTATGAGATAGAACCCAAGGAAAACCACGCAAAGAGGTTGAAACACAGGCTGAAGATTAGCAGTAGTCGGACTGAGTTTGATAAAAACACATGCACCGGGGAGTGATGACAGGGAGTGATGAGCAAGGGATGGAGAGTCTTTGAGAGGGGGAGGAGAAACATAGAGGAAGGTTTATGTATGGGAGAGATGGGGGAGTTGGGCAATACACTGTATGTAATCAAATGGGTTGGGGTTCCTATGATAAGAGGAATGGGGGTTTGGGTGTTGGCTGTGGGAGACAGGGGTAGGGTTGGGCGGATGATGTGAGAAATGGGTAGTGTGCGTTATTGATGATAATTCATGGAACAAGACAACGATTCATGGACAATTTGTTCTATTTAGTAACACTATGGAGACGGAAACACCAGCTCTTCTCATAGCAGTTCCTGGAGATTAAACTCTATGTTTTCATGCAGTAGATACAATGCAATTTAACCACAGTCTGTGTTCGCTTATAATCAAGGCTATCTAAGGGGACCTTTGTTCATCTGTTGCAGTCGACTATTGATCTCCTGAACCCAAAAAGTCCTCTTTGGTGAGTTTTTACGGGGAGAAGCGGTGATGATCAAAATGAGGGCAGTTGCGATGGAACAAGATGTGTCCCTGGTTTCATAGGGTTCCTTTACTCCCTCACTCAAACAGCAGCATCGTGGTCCTAGGGAGTTTTTAATTTTAATTTTTTTATTTCACCTTTATTTAACCAGGTAGGCAAGTTGAGAACAAGTTCTCATTTACAATTGCGACCTGGCCAAGATAAAGCAAAGCAGTTCGACACATACAACAACACAGAGGTACACATGGAGTAAAACAAACATACAGTCAATAATACAGTAGAAAAATAAGTCTATATACAATGTGAGCAAATGAGGTGAGATAAGGGAGGTGAAGGCAAAATAAAGGCCATGGTGGCGAAGTAAATACAATATAGCAAGTAAAACACTGGAATGGTAGATTTGCAGTGGAAGAATGTGCAAAGTAGAAATATAAATAATGGGGTGCAAAGGAGCAAAATAAATAAATAAATACAGTAGGGGAAGAGGTAGTTGTTTGGGCTAAATTATAGATGGGCTGTGTACAGGTGCAGTAATCTGTGAGCTGCTCTGACAGCTGGTGCTTAAAGCTAGTGAGGGAGATAAGTGTTTCCAGTTTCAGAGATTTTTGTAGTTCGTTCCAATCATTGGCAGCAGAGAACTGGAAGGAGAGGCGGCCAAAGGAGGAATTGGCTTTGGGGGTGACCAGAGAGATATACCTGCTGGAACGCGTGCTACAGGTAGGTGCTGCTATGGTGACCAGCGAGCTGAGATAAGGGGGGACTTTACCTAGCAGGGTCTTGTAGATGACCTGGAGCCAGTGGGTTTGGCGATGAGTATGAAGCGAGGGCCAGCCAACGAGAGTGTACAGGTCGCAGTGGTGGGTGGTGTATGGGGCTTTGGTGACAAAACAGATGGCACTGTGATAGACTGCATCCAATTTGCTGAGTAGGGTATTGGAGGGTATTTTGTAAATGACATCACCGACGTTGAGGATCGGTAGGATGGTCAGTTTTACAAGGGTATGTTGGGCAGCATGAGTGAAGGATGCTTTGTGTCACGTTCGTTATAAGGATCGGACCAAGGCGCAGCGTTGTATGCGTACATTCTATTTATTTAAAGAATGAACACTGAACAAACTAACAAAAATAACAAAACGAAACGTGAAGCTATATGAATAGTACAGACAGGCAACTAAACATAGAACAAGAACCCACAAACACCAAAGGGGAAATGGCTACCTATATATGATCCCCAATCAGAGACAACGACAACAATCAATGCCTCTGATTGGGAACCATATCAGGCCACCATAAACATACCTAGACCTACAAAGACCCACCTAGACCTACAAAACCTAGACATACAGAAACCCTAGACAATACAAAACCCCTAGACAATACAAAAACTAGCGTACCCACCCTAGTCACACCCTGACCTAACCAAAATATAAAGAAAACAGAGATATCTCAGGTCAGGGCGTGACAGTACCTGAACAAACCTGAACCTATAGGGGAGGGTCTGGGTGGGCATCTACCCTCGGTGGCGGCTCTGGTTCTGGACGCCGCCCCCCTCTTTACGCTGATCCCTCCGCCTTTGTAGAACCGGACCATGGATCATCGCCAGAGGCTCTGGACTGCGGATCATTGCCGGAGACCTGATTTTTGTTCCCCGGACTGGGAACCGTCTCTGTAGACCCCGGACTGGGGACCGTCGCTGGAGACCCTGGACTGGGGATCGTCGCTGGAGGCCCCGGACTGTGGCCCGTCGTTGGAGATTCCGGACTGTGGCCCGTCGTTGGAGGTTCTGGACTGTGAAACGTCGCCTGAAGCTCTGGACTGGGAACTGTCGCCGGAAGCTCTGGACTGGAAACTGTCGCCGGAAGCTCTGGACTGGGAACTGTCCCCGGAAGCGCTGGACTGGGAACTGTCGCCGGAAGCTCTGGACTGGGAACTGTCGCCGGAAGCTTTGGACTGGAAACTGTCACCGGAAGCTCTGGACTGGGAACTGTCGCCGGAAGCTCTGGACTGGGAACTGTCGCCGGAAGCTTTGGACTGGGAACTGTCGCCGAAAGCTCTGGACTGTGGAAGCGCACTGGAAGCCTGATGCGTGGTGCCGGAACTGGTGGTACCGGGCTGAGGACACGCACCTCAGGGCGAGTGCGGGGAAGAGGCACAGGCCGTACTGGACTGTGGAAGCGCACTGGAGGCCTGATGCGTGGTGCCGGAACTGGTGGTACCGGGCTGATGACACGCATCTCAGGGCGAGTGCAAGGAAGAGGAACAGGACGTACTGGACTGTGGAGGGGCACTGGAGACCTGATGCGTGGGACCGGTACAGGTGGCACCGGTCTGATGACACGCACCTCAGGGCGAGTGAGGAGAGGAGGCACAGGACGTACTGGACTGTGGATGCTCACTGGAGACCTGATGCGTGGGACCGGTACCGGTGGCACCGGGCTGATGACACGCAGCTCAGGGCGAGTGCGAGGAAGAGGCACAGGACGTACTGGACTGTGGAAGCGCACTTGAGGCAGAGTGTGAGGAGCAGGAACAGAACACACCGGGTTGTGAAGGTACACTGGAGACCTGGTGTGTATAGCCGGCATCAATTTTTCCTGAACTTTAACACACGTTTCAGGACGAGTACGAGGAACTGACACAGGTGGCATCGGACAGCTAACACGCCCCTCAGGGCGAATGCCGTGCATACTATGCAAAACCAACAGCTCTCTCTCTTCACTCTCCTCCAATTTAATCAACAACTCCTCGAAGGTCTCATACTCTCCCCTCCGTTCACTCTCCTCCAATTTGTCCAATAACTCCTCGACAGTCTCTGACTCACCCCCCAACTTCGCCGACTGCTCCATGTTTCTGTGGCCTACCTCCCCGACGTCGTTGCTGTCCTCTCTTGCTCCTAGGCGACTCCCTGAATGACTCCATGTGCCCCCCCCAAAAAAAAATTATTGGGGTTTCTGTGGCCTACCTCGTTGGTATAACTCCTCGTAATATCGCCGTTTCGCCTTCGCTGCCTCTATCTCCTCCTTAGGAAGGCGATACTCCCCAGCCTGCGTCCAGGGTCCTGCTCCATCCAGGATCTCCTCTCAGGTCCATTCCTCCTGAAGACGCTGCTTGGTCCATTTTTGGTGGGTTCTTCTGTCACGTTCGTCGTATGAATCGGACCAAGGCGCAGCGTGGTATGCGTACATTCTTTATTATTAAAAGAATGAACACTGAACAAACTAACCAAAATAACAAAACGACACGTGAAGCTATACAAATGAGTACTGACAGGCAACTAAACATAGACAAGATCCCACAAACACCAAAGGGAAATGGCTACCTAAATATGATCCCCAATCAGAGACAACGATAAACAGCTGCCTCTGATTGGGAACCATATCAGGCCACCATAAACATAAAAATCACCTAGACCTACAAAACCCTAGACATACAGAAACCCTAGACAATTCAAAACCCCTAGACAATACAAAAACTAGCGTACTCACCCTACTCACACCCTGACCTAACCAAAATATAAAGAAAACAGAGATATCTCAGGTCAGGGCATGACACTATGTTGCGAAATAGGAAGCCAATTCTAGATTTAACTTTGGATTGGAGATGTTTGATGTGAGTCTGGAAGGAGAGTTTACTGTCTAACCAGACACCTAGGTATTTGTAGTTGTCCACATATTCTAAGTCAGAACCGTCCAGAGTAGTGATGCTGGACGGACGGGCAGGTGCAGTCAGCGATCGGTTGAAGAGCATGCATTTAGTTTAACTTGTATTTAAGAGCAGTTGGAGGCCACGGAAGGAGAGTTGTATGGCATTGAAGCTCGTCTGGAGGGTTGTCCAAAGAAGGGCCAGAAGTGTGTAAAAAGGGCCAGAAGTATACAGAATGGTGTCGTCTGCGTAGAGGTGGATCAGAGACTCACCAGCAGCAAGAGCGACATCATTGATGTATACAGAGAAGAGAGTCGGCCCAAGAATTGAACCCTGTGGCACCACCATTGAGACTGCCAGAGGCCCGGACAACAGGCCCTCCGATTTGACACACTGAACTCTATCAGAGAAGGTGTTTGGTGAACCAGGCTAGGCAATCATTTGAGAAACCAAGGCTATCGAGTCTGCCGATGAGGATGTGGTGATTGACAGAGTCGAAAGCCTTGGCCAGGTCAGTGAAAACGGCTGCACAGTATTGTTTCTTATCGATGGCGGTTATGATATCGTTTAGGACCTTGAGCGTGGCTGAGGTACACCCATGACCTGCTCTGAAACCAGATTGCATAGCGGAGAAGGTGCAGTGGGATTCGAAATGGTCGGTAATCTGTTTGTTGACTTGGCTTTCGAAGACCTTAGAAAGGCAGGGTAGGATAGATATAGGTCTGTAGCAGTTTGGGTCAAGAGTGTCCCCCCCTTTGAAGAGGGGGATGACCGCAGCTGCTTTCCGATCTTTGGGAATCTCAGACGACACGAAAGAGAGGTTAAACAGGCTAGTAATAGGGGTTGCAACAATTTCGGCAGATGATTTTAGAAAGAAAGGGTCCAGATTGTCTAGCCCGGCTGATTTGTAGGGGTCCAGATTTTGCAGCTCTTTCAGAACATCAGCTGACTGGATTTGGGAGAAGGAGAAATGGGGAAGGCTTGGGCGAGTTGCTGTGGGGGGTGCAGTGCTGTTGACCGGGGTAGAGGTAGCCAGGTGGAAAGCATGGCCAGCCGTAGAAAAATGCCAGGAGTGAGGACAGAGAGATTAGCTAACGTATAAAACATACTATACAATCACTCAGGAATCCAAATTCGACTTCACTTAAATGGCTTATGATGCCCATGCAGTTACATTGCAGGACCACGTGTCAGCTTATACTCTTTTGCTGGTCTTGAGATACAGTATGTATTAATAAATTGTGGCCATTACATTTAAATAGAAGTACTCATCTACAGTATAAAACTCCTCAATATTTGAATAGTTCAATATTGTCTCATGCAGATATGAGACCCTGTTTCATTCCTCCATAAAATATAATATGAAGCTATAAGGTCTCAGTAACTGTGACACAGTCCAGCAGTGACTCCTCACTTACCAGTGCCAGTATCCAGTCTTATGTCTTCAATATTGTGCTATTCAGTCTTATGTCTTCAATATTGTGGTATTCAGTCTTATGTCTTCAATATTGTAGTATTCAGTCTTATGTCTTCAATCTTGCAGTACCCAGTCTTATATATTCAATCTTGCAGTACCCAGTCTTATATATTCAATCTTGCAGTACTCAGTTGAAGACCTTCAAGAGGTCTGGCATGAATTCATCTCAAGAGTTATTTATGTGCGTCTGGCACTGGTAAGTGAGGAGTCACTGCTGGACTGTGTCACAGTTACTGAGATAGCTTCATATTACATTTTATGGAGGAATGAAACAGGGTCTCATATCTGCATGAGACTGCATGCAACAAGTAGAACCAGGTCTCTCTGGACAGACATGTATATATACCAGGTCTCTCTATATACCAGGTCTCTCTATATACCAGGTCTCTCTGGACAGACATGTATATATACCAGGTCTCTCTATATACCAGGTCTCTGTATATACCAGGTCTCTCTGGGACAGACATGTATATATACCAGGTCTCTCTATATACCAGGTCTCTCTATATACCAGGTCTCTCTATTTACCAGGTCTCTCTGGACAGACATGTATATATACCAGGTCTCTCTATATACCAGGTATCTCTGGGACAGACATGTATATAAACCAGGTCTCTCTATATACCAGGTCTCTCTGGACAGACATGTATATATACCAGGTCTCTCTATATACCAGGTCTCTCTGGACAGACATGTATATATACCAGGTCTCTCTATATACCAGGTCTCTCTATATACCAGGTCTCTCTATTTACCAGGTCTCTCTGGGACAGACATGTATATAAACCAGGTCTCTCTATATACCAGGTCTCTCTGGACAGACATGTATATATACCAGGTCTCTCTATATACCAGGTATCTCTGGGACAGACATGTATATAAACCAGGTCTCTCTATATACCAGGTCTCTCTGGACAGACATGTATATATACCAGGTCTCTCTATATACCAGGTCTCTCTGGACAGACATGTATATATACCAGGTCTCTCTATATACCAGGTCTCTCTATATACCAGGTCTCTCTATATACCAGGTCTCTCTATATACCAGGTCTTTATACCAGGTCTCTCTGGGACAGACATGTATATATACCAGGTCTCTCTATATAGCAGGTCTCTCTATATACCAGGTCTCTCTATATACCAGGTCTCTCTATATACCAGGTCTCTCTGGGACAGACATGTATATATACCAGGTCTCTCTATATACCAGGTCTCTCTATATACCAGGTCTCTCTATATACCAGGTCTCTCTATATACCAGGTCTCTCTGGACAGACATGTATATATACCAGGTCTCTCTATATACCAGGTATCTCTGGGACAGACATGTATATAAACCAGGTCTCTCTATATACCAGGTCTCTCTGGACAGACATGTATATATACCAGGTCTCTCTATATACCAGGTCTCTCTGGACAGACATGTATATATACCAGGTCTCTCTATATACCAGGTCTCTCTATATACCAGGTCTCTCTATTTACCAGGTCTCTCTGGGACAGACATGTATATAAACCAGGTCTCTCTATATACCAGGTCTCTCTGGACAGACATGTATATATACCAGGTCTCTCTATATACCAGGTATCTCTGGGACAGACATGTATATAAACCAGGTCTCTCTATATACCAGGTCTCTCTGGACAGACATGTATATATACCAGGTCTCTCTATATACCAGGTCTCTCTGGACAGACATGTATATATACCAGGTCTCTCTATATACCAGGTCTCTCTATATACCAGGTCTCTCTATATACCAGGTCTCTCTATATACCAGGTCTTTATACCAGGTCTCTCTGGGACAGACATGTATATATACCAGGTCTCTCTATATAGCAGGTCTCTCTATATACCAGGTCTCTCTATATACCAGGTCTCTCTATATACCAGGTCTCTCTGGGACAGACATGTATATATACCAGGTCTCTCTATATACCAGGTCTCTCTATATACCAGGTCTCTCTATATACCAGGTCTCTCTATATACCAGGTCTCTCTATATACCAGGTCTCTCTATATACCAGGTCTCTCTGGACAGACATGTATATATACCAGGTCTCTCTATATACCAGGTCTCTCTATATACCAGGTCTCTCTGGACAGACATGTATATATACCAGGTCTCTCTATATACCAGGTCTCTCTATATACCAGGTCTCTCTGGGACAGACATGTATACATACCAGGTCTCTCTATATACCAGGTCTCTCTATATACCAGGTCTCTCTATATACCAGGTCTCTCTGGGACAGACATGTAAATATGCCAGCACAAGCTTTTCATCACACCACCTGTCACACCATCTATCTCTCTCCAGTGACACACACTTACGGAATCCACATGCTCTCACACACACACAGGCATACACACACATTCAACTCCCACCCTGTGCAATTGGGTTTGGACTTCCTGAACGGGTCGCCCCCAGGTGGTGAAGGTAGGAAACATCTCCACTCCGCTGATGCTCAACACTGGGGGCCCACAAGCGTGTGTGCTTGGCCCCCTCCTGTACTTACTGTTCACCCATGACTGCGTGGCCATGCACGCCTCCAACTCAATCATCAAGTTTGCAGACGACACAACAGTAGTAGAGTTGATTACCAACAACAACGAGACAGCCTACAGGGAGGAGCTGAGGGCACTAACAAGGGAGATGATCATGGACTTCAGGAAACAGCAGAGGGAGCACCCGCCTATCCACATCGACTGGACAGCAGTGGAGAAGGTGGAAAGTTTTTGTTCCTCGGCGTTCACATCATGTCTGTCCAGAGAGACAAACTGAAATGGTCCACCCACACAGACAGTGTGGTGAAGAAGACGCAACAGCGCCTTTTCAACCTCAGGAGGCTGAAGAAATCTGGCTTGTCACCTAAAACCCTCCCAAACTTTTACAGATGCACAATTGAGAGCATCCTGTCGGGCTGTATCACCGCCTGGTACGGCAACTGCTCCGCCCACAACCGCAAGGCTCTCCAGAGGGTACTGAGGTCTGCACAACGCATCACCGGGGGCAAACTACCTGTCCTCCAGGACACCTACACCACCCGATGTCACAGGAAGGCCAAAAAGATCATCAAGGACAACAACCACCCGAGCCACTGCCTGTTCACCCCGCTATCATCCAGAAGGCGAGGTTAGTACAGGTGCATCAAAGCTGGGGCTGAGAGACTGAAAAACAGCTTCTATCTCAAGGCCATCAGACTGTTAAACAGCCATCACTAACACAGAGAGGCTGCTGCCTACATACAGACTTGAAATCATTGGCCACTTTAATAAATGGATCACTAGTCACTTTAATAATGCCACTGGCATAATGTTTACATATTTTGCATTACTCATCTCATATGTATATACTGTATTTTATACCATCTATTGCATCTTGTCTATGCCGCTCTGTCATTGCTCATCCATATATTTATATGTACATATTCTTATTCATTCCTTTACTCAGATTAGTGTGTATAAGGTAGTTGTTGTGGAATTGTTAGATTACATGTTAGATATTGCTGCACTGTCGGAACTAGAAGCACAAGCATTTCGCTACACTGCAGACATACACACACGCACAAGCACGCAAACACACATACACAGACAAACACACACCATGTCCTTATCACTTTAACTGTGGGCGATGGCGATCCCCTTACTGAACAGCCCCTCTTCATGAAGATGGATATTACAGCTGAATTATATACACTGCAGCTGTCAGGGGTGGAGGCCATCCATTACAGCTTCTTTTCCAGGCATGGTGAAGACTGCTGCCACCAGCGTGTACAGCATCTCATCTCAGCCCGCTCCGCTCACTCAGCGCTTTCTGCTCCACTCAGCCTCATGTTTTTACTCCACAGTGTGGAGGACAGATAAATCACACACCTCAATACTGCCAGTCCTGTCCCTGTCAATGTCAACATTTCTGTTCTCTGGGCCAATGACGAGACAGATGCTGTCTGGCCAGCCTCATCCGCCTTGGAGATCAGGGAAAGTGACATGTTGCACCCCAGTCTTAAGGCAAGTGGTCACCAGCCTCAACTAACCAATCCATGTGAAGATGAGGTCAACTCTTCAGTCTGACCTCTTCAGTCTGACTCTATCCCATCGTACCGTCACTCCCCCATGGTATCGTCCCTCCCTCTTAGCACCGTCCCTCCCGCATGGTACCATCCCTCCCCCATCGTACCGTCCCTCCCCCATCGTACCGTCCCTCCCCCATGGTACCATCCCTCCCCCATCGTACCGTCCCTATCCCATCGTACCGTCCCTCCCCCATGGTATCGTCCCTCCCTCTTAGCACCGTCCCTCCCGCATGGTACCATCCCTCCCCCATCGTACCGTCCCTCCCCCATGGTACCATCCCTCCCCCATGGTAACGTTCCTCCCCCATCGTACCATCCCTCCCCCATCGTACCGTCCCTCCCCCATGGTACCATCCCTCCCCCATGGTACCATCCCTCCCCCATCGTACCGTCCCTATCCCATCGTACCGTCCCTCCCCCATGGTATCGTCCCTCCCTCTTAGCACCGTCCCTCCCGCATGGTACCATCCCTCCCCCATCGTACCGTCCCTCCCCCATCGTACCGTCCCTCCCCCATGGTACCATCCCTCCCCCATCGTACCGTCCCTATCCCATCGTACCGTCCCTCCCCCATGGTATCGTCCCTCCCTCTTAGCACCGTCCCTCCCGCATGGTACCATCTCTCCCCCATCGTACCGTCCCTCCCCCATGGTACCATCCCTCCCCCATCGTACCGTCCCTCCCCCATGGTACCATCCCTCCCCCATGGTAACGTTCCTCCCCCATCGTACCATCCCTCCCCCATCGTACCGTCCCTCCCCCATGGTACCATCCCTCCCCCATGGTACCATCCCTCCCCCATCGTACCATCCCTCCCCCATCGTACCGTCCCTCCCCCATGGTACCATCCCTCCCCCATGGTACCATCCCTCCCCCATCGTACCGTCCCTATCCCATCGTACCGTCCCTCCCCCATGGTATCGTCCCTCCCTCTTAGCACCGTCCCTCCCGCATGGTACCATCTCTCCCCCATCGTACCGTCCCTCCCCCATGGTACCATCCCTCCCCCATCGTACCGTCCCTCCCCCATGGTACCATCCCTCCCCCATGGTACCATCCCTCCCCCATCGTACCGTCCCTATCCCATCGTACCGTCCCTCCCCCATCGTACCGTCCCTCCCCCATCGTACCGTCCCTCCCCCATGGTATCGTCCCTCCCTCTTAGCACCGTCCCTCCAGCATAGTACCATCTCTCCCCCATCGTACCATCCCTCCCGCATCGTACCGTCCCTCCCCCATGCTACCATCCCTCCCCCATGGTAACGTTCCTCCTACATGGTACCATCCCTCCCCCATCGTACCGTCCCTCCCCCATCGTACCATCCCTCCCCCATCGTACCGTCCCTCCCCCATGGTACCATCCCTCCCCCATGGTAACGTTCCTCCTACATGGTACCATCCCTCCCCCATCGTACCGTCCCTCCCCCATCGTACCATCCATCCCCCATCGTACCGTCCCTCCCCCATCGTACCATCCCTCCCCCATCGTACCGTCCCTCCCCCATGGTACCATCCCTCGCCCATGGTAACGTTCCTCCTACATGGTACCATCCCTCCCCCATCGTACCGTCCCTCCCCCATCGTACCATCCCTCCCCCATCGTACCGTCCCTCCCCCATGGTACCATCCCTCCCCCATGGTAACGTTCCTCCTACATGGTACCATCCCTCCCCCATCGTACCGTCCCTCCCCCATGGTACCATCCCTCCCTTTTAGCACTGTCCCAACCCCATGGTACCATCCCTCCCCCATCGTACCGTCCCTCCCCCATGGTACCATCCCTCCCCCATGGTAACGTTCCTCCTACATGGTACCGTATCTCCCCCATCGTACCATCCCTCCCTTTTAGCACTGTCCCAACCCCATGGTAACCTCCTCCTACATGGTACCATCTCTCCCCCATGGTACCATCCCTCCCCCATGGTTATCTCCTCCTACATGGTACCATCTCTCCCCCATCGTACCGTCCCTCCCCCATGGTACCATCTCTCCCCCATTGTACTGTCCCTTCCCCATGGTACTGTCCTTCCCCCATGGTACCATCCCTCCCCCATCGTACTGTCCTTACCCCATCATACCGTCCCTCCCCCATGGTATCGTCCCTCCCCCTTAGCACCGTCCCTCCCCCATGGTACCGTCCCTCCCCCATGGCACCATCTCTCCCCCATCGTACCGTCCCTACCCCATCGTACCGTCCCTGCCCCATGGCACCAACCCTCCCCCATTGTACTGTCCTTCCCCATCATATCATCCCTACCCCATGGTACCGTCCCTCCCCCTTAGCACCGTCCCTCCCATCACACAGTCCCTCCCCCTTAGTACCATCCCTACCCCATCGTACCGTACCTCCCTCATTGTATCGTCCCTCCCCCTTAGCACCGTCCCTACCCCATTGTACCGTCCCTCCCCCATCATACCGTCCCTCGCCTATTGTACCGTCCCTCCCCTATGGTACGTCCCTCCCTCATCATATCGTCCCCCCCCTTAGCACCATCTCTCCCCCATCGTACCATCCCACCCCCATGGTTCCATCCCTCCCCCATCGGTCCGTCCCTACCCCATCGCCCAGGCGAAACCTAAACCTACTTGAAGGTAACAGCGCTCACTGTTGCCCTTAGTGGCCGGTTTCCATGTCATCTCCCGACCTGGCTGGACTGGGGAGCAAGATAATGGACAGACCGATAATGGTAGGTCCTTCCTAGTAGGGTATGTGAGGGGCCATCCAACCCACCAGTTCTTGTGTTTTCAACTTCTATCAAATCAAATCAAATGTTATTTGTCACATACACATGGTTAGCAGATGTTAGTGCGAGTGTAGCGAAATGCTTGTGCTTCTAGTTCCGACAATGCAGTAATAACCAACAAGTAATCTAACCTAACAATTCCACAACAACTACCTTATACACACAAGTGTAAAGGAATGAATAAGAATATGTACATACAAAAATATATGAATGAGTGATGGTATAGAACGGCATAGGCAAGATGCAGTAGATGGTATAGAGTACAGTATATACATATGAGATGAGATAATGTAGGGTATGTAAACATTATATGAAGTGGCATTGTTTAAAGTGGCTAGTGATACATTTATTACATATATGTTTCTATTATTAAAGTGGCTGGAGTTGAGTCAGTATGTTGGCAGCAGCCATTCAATGTTAGTGATGGCTGTTTTACAGACTGATGGCCTTGAGATAGAAGCTGTTTTTCAGTCTCTCGGCCCCTGCTTTGATGCACCTGTACTGACCTCGCCTTCTGGATGATAACGGGGTGAACAGGCAGTGGCTCGGGTGGTTGTTGTCCTTGATGATCTTTTTGGCCTTCCTGTGACATCGGGTGGTGTAGATGTCCTGGAGGGCAAGTAGTTTGCCCCCGGTGATGCGTTGTGCAGACCTCACTACCCTCTGGAGAGCCTTACGGTTGTGGGCGGAGCAGTTGCCGTACCAGGCGGTGATACAGCCCGACAGGATGCTCTTCATTGTGCATCTGTAAAAGTTTGAGTGTTTTTGGTGACAAGCCAAATTTCTTTAGCCTCCTGAGGTTGAAGATGCGCGGCTGCGTCTTCTTCACCACACTGTCTGTATGGGTGAACCATTTCAGTTTGTCCGTGATGTGTACGCCGAGGAACTTAAAACTTTCTACCCTCTCCACTACTGTCCCGTCGATGTGGATAGGGGGGTGCTCCCTCTGCTGTTTCCTGAAGTCCACAATCATCTCCTTTGTTTTGTTGACGTTGAGTGTGAAATTATTTTCCTGACACCACACTCCGAGGGCCCTCACCTCCTCCCTGTAGGCCGTCTTGTCGTTGTTGGTAATCAAGCCTACCACTGTAGTGTCGTATGCAAACTTGATGATTGAGTTGGAGGCGTGCTTGGCCACGCAGTCGTGGGTGAACAGAGAGTACAGGAAAGGGCTGAGAACGCACCCTTGTGGGGCCCCTGTGTTGAGGATCAGCGGGGTGGAGATGTTGTTACCTACCCTCACCACCTGGGGGCGGCCAGTCAGAAAGTCCAGGACCCAGTTGCACAGGGCGGGGTCGAGACCCAGGGTCTCGAGCTTGAAGACGAGTTTGGAGGGTACTATGGTGTTAAATGCTGAGCTGCAGTCGATGAACAGCATTCTCACATAGGTATTCCTCTTGTCCAGATGGGTTAGGGCAGTGTGCAGTGTGATGGCGATTGCGTCGTCTGTGGACCTGTTGGGGCGGTAAGCAAATTGGAGTGGGTCTAGGGTGTCAGGTATGGTGGAGGTGATATGATCCTTGACTAGTCTCTCAAGGCACTTCATGATGACGGAAGTGAGTGCTACGGGGCGGTAGTCGTTTAGCTCAGTTACCTTAGCCTTCTTGGGAACAGGAACAATGGTGGCCCTCTTGAAACATGTGGGGACAGCAGACTGGGATAAAGATTGATTGAATATGTCCGTAAACACCGTCCGTGAAACAAAGAACGTTACAGTCTCTGATGTCTCTCTGGAATGCTACCCTTGTACGGATTTCGTCTACCTTGTTGTCAAGAGACTGGACATTGGCGAGTAGTATACTCTGGAGCGGTGGGCGATGTGCCCGTCTACGGAGCCTGACCAGAAGATCGCTCCGTCTGCTCCTTCTACTGCGTCGTTGTTTTGGGTCGCCGGCTGGGACCCGATCCATTGTCTTGAGTGGTGGACCAAACAGAGGATCCGCTTCGGGAAAGTCGTATTCCTGGTCGTAATGTTGGTGAGTTGACGTTGCTCTTATATCCAATAGTTCCTCCCGACTGTATGTAATTAAACCTAAGATTACCTGGGGTAACAATGTAAGAAATAACACATAAAAAAACAAAATACTGCATAGTTTCCTAGGAACGAGAAGCGAGGCGGCCATCTCGGTCTGCGCCGGAAGTACTACTCGCTCCAAGACATGCAAACAGACAGAGATCACTCAGAGTCTTAAAAGCAATCCACTCTCTTATTTTGTGTGAGAAACCTGCCCTGTAATAAGCTTCTGTAGCAAACAACAAGTGAGTGGTTAGTGCTCCTTGATCATGTTTGGGAGAAGAGTGCCTCTATTTAAATGAGTTCAGGGCGAGGCTGTGAGACTGGGACACGCATTGTGTGTGGATGTATGTAGAGAAAATAGAGCACTGCGTGAGAGGATGTGTGCAAACACTCTTCACTGCATCTATGTGGGTGGATGCCAGGAAGCTAGCATGCATCCCTAAGTGATTTTGTGGGCAGTTATTGTAAGTGCCCATGCCAGAGAGTCCATGCCGGAGTGCCCATGCCAGAGTGCCCATGCCAGAGAGCCCATGCCAGAGAGCCCATGCCAGAGAGCCCATGAGCGAGAGCCCATGCCAGAGTGCCCATGCCAGAGTGCCCATGCCAGAGTGCCCATGCCAGAGTGCCCATGAGCGAGAGCCCATGCCAGAGAGCCCATGCCAGAGAGCCCATGCCAGAGTGCCCATGCCAGAGAGCCCATGCCAGAGTGCTCATGCCAGAGTGCCCATGCCAGAGTGCCCATGCCAGAGTGCCCATGCTAGTCTGTAAATATGTGGGCATGCGTGTGATTTAATTGATGGCTAAATCTATGCCAAACACTTTGAGTCTGAAGGCCACTGGAGAGCATGAATTGGTTTTCTGAAGAGAAAAAAGATCTGTTTGTTTAGTATCTGCTGCAATTGAATGGAGAGGGAGAGGCAGGTGGGGAGTCCTAGCAAGTATTGGGGGGGGGTTAGGGAATGAAGGATAGTCCAAGCACAGCAGTGTTCTTATCTACCGTTTGCAGATTGTATGTGTGTTTGTGTTTGTTTGTGCGTGAGAAAGGAAAGAGCTCATTTGTGCAGTCACCCAGCTAAAAGCCACGCCAACACAAACAAATGCAGTGCAGGTGGAACAGCAGAGTTGCGTTTCTACCTCACGGTGGAATGATCCGACAGGTATGAATTCAACCATACGTTACAGGAAGATCCCTATAGAATTTGATAATATGAAGCAGTAAACAAAAACCTGATTGTAGCAGTTTTGTGTTTCTGTTCCTTCCTTAATATAAGGTTAAAAGCATGTAAATGTTCTTATATCAATCTGGAGAAAACAGTTATCAGTCAAATATTCCTCATTTAAAAGGTAACGAATTAGCAGACGATTCCTTCTGCAAATTGCACCTTTAACTTCACATAAATTACTTATTTCAGTCAATATCTAGTCTAGCATAATTTAAAATCAAATAGATTTGGACGAAAGTAAAGAGCAAGTCGGAAAAGCGAGGACAAATGTTTTTCCTACTCAAAAATAACCAATTAATAAATGATCAATGTGTGATAATGCAAAAGAATAAGACCTTTGAAGCACGTGCAGAAAGGGTTAGGTTTAGGGTTAGGATTAGGATTAGGACAAGACCTTTGAAGCACGTGTAGAAAGGGTTAGGTTTAGGGTTAGGATTAGGACAAGACCATTGAAGCACGTGTAGAAAGGGTTAGGTTTAGGGTTAGGATTAGGACAAGACCTTTGAAGCACGTGTAGAAAGGGTTAGGTTTAGGGTTAGGATTAGGACAAGACCTTTGAAGCACGTGTAGAAAGGGTTAGGTTTAGGGTTAGGATTAGGACAAGACCTTTGAAGCACGTGTAGAAAGGCCAGGGTGTTTGATATGTGATATTCAGCAAAGGCATTTCCACAGCACGCACACACGCACACACACACACACACACACACACACACACACACACACACACACACACACACACACACACACACACACACACACACACACACACACACACACACACACACACACACACACACACACACACACACACACACACACACACACACACACACACACACACACACACACACCGGCTGAATAATTCAAGGTGTCTTTATCTGCAGAGTAGGCTTCTGCTGCAGATAATGGAAAGGCTGTCATTACTGCCTCTACAGTTCTGTTCTGTTCCTCCAGTCATTACTGCCTCTTCTGTTCTGTTCTGTTCCTCCAGTCATTACTGCTACTAATGTTCTGTTCCCCCAGTCATTACTGCTACTACTGTTCTGTTCTGTTCCTCCAGTCATTACTGCTACTACTGTTCTGTTCCTCCAGTCATTACTGCTACTACTGTTCTGTTCCTCCAGTCATTACTGCTACTACTGTTCTGTTCTGTTCCTCCAGTCATTACTGCTACTACTGTTCTGTTCCTCCAGTCATTACTGCTACTACTGTTCTGTTCCTCCAGTCATTACTGCTACTACTGTTCTGTTCCTCCAGTCATTACTGCTACTACTGTTCTGTTCCTCCAGTCATTACTGCTACTACTGTTCTGTTCCTCCAGTCATTACTGCTACTACTGTTCTGTTCTGTTCTGTTCCTCCAGTCATTACTGCTACTACTGTTCTGTTCCTCCAGTCATTACTGCTACTACTGTTCTGTTCTGTTCCTCCAGTCATTACTGCTACTACTGTTCTGTTCCTCCAGTCATTACTGCTACTACTGTTCTGTTCCTCCAGTCATTACTGCTACTACTGTTCTGTTCCTCCAGTCATTACTGCTACTACTGTTCTGTTCCTCCAGTCATTACTGCTACTACTGTTCTGTTCCTCCAGTCATTACTGCTACTACTGTTCTGTTCTGTTCCTCCAGTCATTACTGCTACTACTGTTCTGTTCCTCCAGTCATTACTGCTACTACTGTTCTGTTCTGTTCCTCCAGTCATTACTGCTACTACTGTTCTGTTCTGTTCCTCCAGTCATTACTGCTACTACTGTTCTGTTCCTCCAGTCATTACTGCTACTACTGTTCTGTTCCTCCAGTCATTACTGCTACTACTGTTCTGTTCTGTTCCTCCAGTCATTACTGCTACTACTGTTCTGTTCCTCCAGTCATTACTGCTACTACTGTTCTGTTCTGTTCCTCCAGTCATTACTGCTACTACTGTTCTGTTCCTCCAGTCATTACTGCTACTACTGTTCTGTTCTGTTCCTCCAGTCATTACTGCTACTACTGTTCTGTTCCTCCAGTCATTACTGCTACTACTGTTCTGTTCCTCCAGTCATTACTGCTACTACTGTTCTGTTCTGTTCCTCCAGTCATTACTGCTACTACTGTTCTGTTCCTCCAGTCATTACTACTACTACTGTTCTGTTCCTCCAGTCATTACTGCTACTGTTCTGTTCTGTTCCTCCAGTCATTACTGCTAATACTGTTCTGTTCCTCCAGTCATTACTGCTACTACTGTTCTGTTCCTCCAGTCATTACTACTACTACTGTTCTGTTCCTCCAGTCATTACTGCTACTACTGTTCTGTTCCTCCAGTCATTACTGCTACTACTGTTCTGTTCTGTTCCTCCAGTCATTACTGCTACTACTGTTCTGTTACCCCAGTCATTACTACTACTACTGTTCTGTTCCTCCAGTCATTACTACTACTACTGTTCTGTTCCTCCAGTCATTACTGCTACTACTGTTCTGTTCTGTTCCTCCAGTCATTACTGCTACTACTGTTCTGTTCCTCCAGTCATTACTGCTACTACTGTTCTGTTCTGTTCCTCCAGTCATTACTGCTACTACTGTTCTGTTACTCCAGTCATTACTACTACTACTGTTCTGTTCCTCCAGTCATTACTACTACTACTGTTCTGTTCCTCCAGTCATTACTGCTACTACTGTTCTGTTCCTCCAGTCATTACTGCTACTACTGTTCTGTTCTGTTCCTCCAGTCATTACTGCTACTACTGTTCTGTTCCTCCAGTCATTACTACTACTACTGTTCTGTTCCTCCAGTCATTACTGCTACTACTGTTCTGTTCCTCCAGTCATTACTGCTGCTACTGTTCTGTTCCTCCAGTCATTACTGCTACTACTGTTCTGTTCCTCCAGTCATTACTACTACTACTGTTCTGTTCTGTTCCTCCAGTCATTACTACTACTACTGTTCTGTTCCTCCAGTCATTACTACTGTTCTGTTCTGTTCCTCCAGTCATTACTGCTACTACTGTTCTGTTCCTCCAGTCATTACTACTGTTCTGTTCCTCCAGTCATTACTGCTACTTCTGTTCTGTTCTGTTCCTCCAGTCATTACTGCTGTTCTGTTCTGTTCTGTTCCTCCAGTCATTACTGCTGTTCTGTTCTGTTCTGTTCCTCCAGTCATTACTGCTGTTCTGTTCTGTTCCTCCAGTCATTACTACTACTACTGTTCTGTCCCTCCAGTCATTACTGCTACTACTGTTCTGTTCCTCCAGTCATTACTGCTACTACTGTTCTGTTCTGTTCCTCCAGTCATTACTGCTACTACTGTTCTGTTCTGTTCCTCCAGTCATTACTGCTATTACTGTTCTGTTCCTCCAGTCATTACTGCTACTACTGTTCTGTTCCTCCAGTCATTACTGCTACTACTGTTCTGTTCCTCCAGTCATTACTGCTACTACTGTTCTGTCCCTCCAGTCATTACTGCTACTACTGTTCTGTTCCTCCAGTCATTACTGCTACTACTGTTCTGTTCTGTTCCTCCAGTCATTACTGCTACTACTGTTCTGTTCCTCCAGTCATTACTGCTACTACTGTTCTGTTCTGTTCCTCCAGTCATTACTGCTACTACTGTTCTGTTCTGTTCCTCCAGTCATTACTGCTACTACTGTTCTGTTCCTCCAGTCATTACTGCTACTACTGTTCTGTTCTGTTCCTCCAGTCATTACTGCTACTACTGTTCTGTTCCTCCAGTCATTACTGCTACTACTGTTCTGTTCCTCCAGTCATTACTGCTACTACTGTTCTGTTCCTCCAGTCATTACTGCTACTACTGTTCTGTTCCTCCAGTCATTACTGCTACTACTGTTCTGTTCCTCCAGTCATTACTGCTACTACTGTTCTGTTCCTCCAGTCATTACTGCTACTACTGTTCTGTTCTGTTCCTCCAGTCATTACTGCTACTACTGTTCTGTTCCTCCAGTCATTACTGCTACTACTGTTCTGTTCTGTTCCTCCAGTCATTACTGCTACTACTGTTCTGTTCTGTTCCTCCAGTCATTACTGCTACTACTGTTCTGTTCCTCCAGTCATTACTGCTACTACTGTTCTGTTCCTCCAGTCATTACTGCTACTACTGTTCTGTTCTGTTCCTCCAGTCATTACTGCTACTACTGTTCTGTTCCTCCAGTCATTACTGCTACTACTGTTCTGTTCTGTTCCTCCAGTCATTACTGCTACTACTGTTCTGTTCCTCCAGTCATTACTGCTACTACTGTTCTGTTCTGTTCCTCCAGTCATTACTGCTACTACTGTTCTGTTCCTCCAGTCATTACTGCTACTACTGTTCTGTTCCTCCAGTCATTACTGCTACTACTGTTCTGTTCTGTTCCTCCAGTCATTACTGCTACTACTGTTCTGTTCCTCCAGTCATTACTACTACTACTGTTCTGTTCCTCCAGTCATTACTGCTACTGTTCTGTTCTGTTCCTCCCGTCATTACTGCTAATACTGTTCTGTTCCTCCAGTCATTACTGCTACTACTGTTCTGTTCCTCCAGTCATTACTACTACTACTGTTCTGTTCCTCCAGTCATTACTGCTACTACTGTTCTGTTCCTCCAGTCATTACTGCTACTACTGTTCTGTTCTGTTCCTCCAGTCATTACTGCTACTACTGTTCTGTTACTCCAGTCATTACTACTACTACTGTTCTGTTCCTCCAGTCATTACTACTACTACTGTTCTGTTCCTCCAGTCATTACTGCTACTACTGTTCTGTTCTGTTCCTCCAGTCATTACTGCTACTACTGTTCTGTTCCTCCAGTCATTACTGCTACTACTGTTCTGTTCTGTTCCTCCAGTCATTACTGCTACTACTGTTCTGTTACTCCAGTCATTACTACTACTACTGTTCTGTTCCTCCAGTCATTACTACTACTACTGTTCTGTTCCTCCAGTCATTACTGCTACTACTGTTCTGTTCCTCCAGTCATTACTGCTACTACTGTTCTGTTCTGTTCCTCCAGTCATTACTGCTACTACTGTTCTGTTCCTCCAGTCATTACTACTACTACTGTTCTGTTCCTCCAGTCATTACTGCTACTACTGTTCTGTTCCTCCAGTCATTACTGCTGCTACTGTTCTGTTCCTCCAGTCATTACTGCTACTACTGTTCTGTTCCTCCAGTCATTACTACTACTACTGTTCTGTTCTGTTCCTCCAGTCATTACTACTACTACTGTTCTGTTCCTCCAGTCATTACTACTGTTCTGTTCTGTTCCTCCAGTCATTACTGCTACTACTGTTCTGTTCCTCCAGTCATTACTACTGTTCTGTTCCTCCAGTCATTACTGCTACTTCTGTTCTGTTCTGTTCCTCCAGTCATTACTGCTGTTCTGTTCTGTTCTGTTCCTCCAGTCATTACTGCTGTTCTGTTCTGTTCTGTTCCTCCAGTCATTACTGCTGTTCTGTTCTGTTCTGTTCCTCCAGTCATTACTGCTGTTCTGTTCTGTTCTGTTCCTCCAGTCATTACTACTACTACTGTTCTGTCCCTCCAGTCATTACTGCTACTACTGTTCTGTTCCTCCAGTCATTACTGCTACTACTGTTCTGTTCTGTTCCTCCAGTCATTACTGCTACTACTGTTCTGTTCTGTTCCTCCAGTCATTACTGCTACTACTGTTCTGTTCCTCCAGTCATTACTGCTACTACTGTTCTGTTCCTCCAGTCATTACTGCTACTACTGTTCTGTTCCTCCAGTCATTACTGCTACTACTGTTCTGTCCCTCCAGTCATTACTGCTACTACTGTTCTGTTCCTCCAGTCATTACTGCTACTACTGTTCTGTTCTGTTCCTCCAGTCATTACTGCTACTACTGTTCTGTTCCTCCAGTCATTACTGCTACTACTGTTCTGTTCCTCCAGTCATTACTGCTACTACTGTTCTGTTCTGTTCCTCCAGTCATTACTGCTACTACTGTTCTGTTCCTCCAGTCATTACTGCTGCTACTGTTCTGTTCCTCCAGTCATTACTGCTACTACTGTTCTGTTCCTCCAGTCATTACTGCTACTACTGTTCTGTTCTTCCAGTCATTACTGCTACTACTGTTCTGTTCCTCCAGTCATTACTGCTACTACTGTTCTGTTCCTCCAGTCATTACTGCTACTACTGTTCTGTTCTGTTCCTCCAGTCATTACTGCTACTACTGTTCTGTTCCTCCAGTCATTACTGCTACTACTGTTCTGTTCTGTTCCTCCAGTCATTACTGCTACTACTGTTCTGTTCTGTTCCTCCAGTCATTACTGCTACTACTGTTCTGTTCCTCCAGTCATTACTACTACTACTGTTCTGTTCCTCCAGTCATTACTGCTACTACTGTTCTGTTCCTCCAGTCATTACTACTACTACTGTTCTGTTCCTCCAGTCATTACTACTACTACTGTTCTGTTCCTCCAGTCATTACTGCTACTACTGTTCTGTTCTGTTCCTCCAGTCATTACTACTACTACTGTTCTGTTCCTCCAGTCATTACTACTACTACTGTTCTGTTCCTCCAGTCATTACTGCTACTACTGTTCTGTTCTGTTCCTCCAGTCATTACTACTACTACTGTTCTGTTCCTCCAGTCATTACTACTACTACTGTTCTGTTCCTCCAGTCATTACTACTACTACTGTTCTGTTCTGTTCCTCCAGTCATTACTACTACTACAGTTCTGTTCCTCCAGTCATTACTGCTACTACTGTTCTGTTCCTCCAGTCATTACTGCTACTACTGTTCTGTTCTGTTCCTCCAGTCATTACTGCTACTACTGTTCTGTTCCTCCAGTCATTACTGCTACTACTGTTCTGTTCCTCCAGTCATTACTGCTACTACTGTTCTGTTCTGTTCCTCCAGTCATTACTGCTACTACTGTTCTGTTCCTCCTGTCATTACTGCTACTACTGTTCTGTTCCTCCAGTCATTACTGCTACTACTGTTCTGTTCCTCCAGTCATTACTGCTACTTCTGTTCTGTTCCTCCAGTCATTACTGCTACTACTGTTCTGTTCCTCCAGTCATTACTGCTACTACTGTTCTGTTCCTCCAGTCATTACTGCTACTACTGTTCTGTTCTGTTCCTCCAGTCATTACTGCTACTACTGTTCTGTTCCTCCAGTCATTACTGCTACTACTGTTCTGTTCCTCCAGTCATTACTACTACTACTGTTCTGTTCCTCCAGTCATTACTGCTACTACTGTTCTGTTCCTCCAGTCATTACTGCTACTACTGTTCTGTTCTGTTCCTCCAGTCATTACTGCTACTACTGTTCTGTTACTCCAGTCATTACTACTACTACTGTTCTGTTCCTCCAGTCATTACTACTACTACTGTTCTGTTCCTCCAGTCATTACTACTGTTCTGTTCTGTTCCTCCAGTCATTACTGCTACTACTGTTCTGTTCCTCCAGTCATTACTGCTACTACTGTTCTGTTCTGTTCCTCCAGTCATTACTGCTACTTCTGTTCTGTTCTGTTCCTCCAGTCATTACTGCTGTTCTGTTCTGTTCTGTTCCTCCAGTCATTACTGCTGTTCTGTTCTGTTCTGTTCTGTTCCTCCAGTCATTACTACTGTTCTGTTCCTCCAGTCATTACTACTGTTCTGTTCCTCCAGTCATTACTACTGTTCTGTTCCTCCAGTCATTACTGCTACTTCTGTTCTGTTCTGTTCCTCCAGTCATTACTGCTGTTCTGTTCTGTTCCTCCAGTCATTACTGCTACTACTGTTCTGTTCTGTTCCTCCAGTCATTACTGCTACTACTGTTCTGTTCTGTTCCTCCAGTCATTACTGCTACTACTGTTCTGTTCTGTTCCTCCAGTCATTACTGCTACTACTGTTCTGTTCCTCCAGTCATTACTGCTACTACTGTTCTGTTCCTCCAGTCATTACTGCTACTACTGTTCTGTTCCTCCAGTCATTACTGCTACTACTGTTCTGTTCCTCCAGTCATTACTGCTACTACTGTTCTGTTCCTCCAGTCATTACTGCTACTACTGTTCTGTTCCTCCAGTCATTACTGCTACTACTGTTCTGTTCTGTTCCTCCAGTCATTACTGCTACTACTGTTCTGTTCCTCCAGTCATTACTGCTACTACTGTTCTGTTCTGTTCCTCCAGTCATTACTGCTACTACTGTTCTGTTCCTCCAGTCATTACTACTACTACTATTCTGTTCCTCCAGTCATTACTGCTACTACTGTTCTGTTCCTCCAGTCATTACTACTACTACTGTTCTGTTCCTCCAGTCATTACTACTACTACTGTTCTGTTCCTCCAGTCATTACTGCTACTACTGTTCTGTTCTGTTCCTCCAGTCATTACTACTACTACTGTTCTGTTCCTCAAGTCATTACTACTACTACTGTTCTGTTCCTCCAGTCATTACTGCTACTACTGTTCTGTTCTGTTCCTCCAGTCATTACTACTACTACTGTTCTGTTCCTCCAGTCATTACTACTACTACTGTTCTGTTCCTCCAGTCATTACTACTACTACTGTTCTGTTCTGTTCCTCCAGTCATTACTACTACTACTGTTCTGTTCCTCCAGTCATTACTGCTACTACTGTTCTGTTCCTCCAGTCATTACTGCTACTACTGTTCTGTTCTGTTCCTCCAGTCATTACTGCTACTACTGTTCTGTTCCTCCAGTCATTACTGCTACTACTGTTCTGTTCCTCCAGTCATTACTGCTACTACTGTTCTGTTCTGTTCCTCCAGTCATTACTGCTACTACTGTTCTGTTCCTCCAGTCATTACTGCTACTACTGTTCTGTTCTGTTCCTCCAGTCATTACTGCTACTACTGTTCTGTTCCTCCAGTCATTACTGCTACTACTGTTCTGTTCTGTTCCTCCAGTCATTACTGCTACTACTGTTCTGTTCCTCCAGTCATTACTGCTACTACTGTTCTGTTCTGTTCCTCCAGTCATTACTGCTACTACTGTTCTGTTCCTCCAGTCATTACTGCTACTACTGTTCTGTTCTGTTCCTCCAGTCATTACTGCTACTACTGTTCTGTTCCTCCAGTCATTACTGCTACTACTGTTCTGTTCTGTTCCTCCAGTCATTACTGCTACTACTGTTCTGTTCCTCCAGTCATTACTGCTACTACTGTTCTGTTCCTCCAGTCATTACTACTACTACTGTTCTGTTCCTCCAGTCATTACTGCTACTGTTCTGTTCTGTTCCTCCAGTCATTACTGCTACTACTGTTCTGTTCCTCCAGTCATTACTGCTACTACTGTTCTGTTCCTCCAGTCATTACTACTACTACTGTTCTGTTCCTCCAGTCATTACTGCTACTACTGTTCTGTTCCTCCAGTCATTACTGCTACTACTGTTCTGTTCTGTTCCTCCAGTCATTACTGCTACTACTGTTCTGTTACTCCAGTCATTACTACTACTACTGTTCTGTTCCTCCAGTCATTACTACTACTACTGTTCTGTTCCTCCAGTCATTACTGCTACTACTGTTCTGTTCTGTTCCTCCAGTCATTACTGCTACTGTTCTGTTCTGTTCCTCCAGTCATTACTGCTACTGTTCTGTTCTGTTCCTCCAGTCATTACTGCTACTACTGTTCTGTTCCTCCAGTCATTACTGCTACTACTGTTCTGTTCCTCCAGTCATTACTGCTACTACTGTTCTGTTCTGTTCCTCCAGTCATTACTGCTACTACTGTTCTGTTACTCCAGTCATTACTACTACTACTGTTCTGTTCCTCCAGTCATTACTACTACTACTGTTCTGTTCCTCCAGTCATTACTGCTACTACTGTTCTGTTCCTCCAGTCATTACTGCTACTACTGTTCTGTTCTGTTCCTCCAGTCATTACTGCTACTACTGTTCTGTTCCTCCAGTCATTACTACTACTACTGTTCTGTTCCTCCAGTCATTACTGCTACTACTGTTCTGTTCCTCCAGTCATTACTGCTGCTACTGTTCTGTTCCTCCAGTCATTACTGCTACTACTGTTCTGTTCCTCCAGTCATTACTACTACTACTGTTCTGTTCTGTTCCTCCAGTCATTACTACTACTACTGTTCTGTTCCTCCAGTCATTACTACTGTTCTGTTCTGTTCCTCCAGTCATTACTGCTACTACTGTTCTGTTCCTCCAGTCATTACTGCTACTACTGTTCTGTTCTGTTCCTCCAGTCATTACTACTGTTCTGTTCCTCCAGTCATTACTGCTACTTCTGTTCTGTTCTGTTCCTCCAGTCATTACTGCTGTTCTGTTCTGTTCTGTTCCTCCAGTCATTACTGCTGTTCTGTTCTGTTCTGTTCCTCCAGTCATTACTGCTACTACTGTTCTGTTCCTCCAGTCATTACTGCTACTACTGTTCTGTTCCTCCAGTCATTACTGCTACTACTGTTCTGTTCCTCCAGTCATTACTGCTACTACTGTTCTGTTCCTCCAGTCATTACTGCTACTACTGTTCTGTTCCTCCAGTCATTACTGCTACTACTGTTCTGTTCCTCCAGTCATTACTGCTACTACTATTCTGTTCTGTTCCTCCAGTCATTACTGCTACTACTGTTCTGTTCCTCCAGTCATTACTGCTACTACTGTTCTGTCCCTCCAGTCATTACTGCTACTACTGTTCTGTTCCTCCAGTCATTACTGCTACTACTGTTCTGTTCTGTTCCTCCAGTCATTACTGCTACTACTGTTCTGTTCCTCCAGCCATTACTGCTACTACTGTTCTGTTCCTCCAGTCATTACTGGTACTACTGTTCTGTTCTGTTCCTCCAGTCATTACTGTTACTACTGTTCTGTTCCTCCAGTCATTACTACTACTACTGTTCTGTTCCTCCAGTCATTACTGCCACTACTGTTCTGTTCCTCCAGTCATTACTGCTACTACTGTTCTGTTCCTCCAGTCATTACTGCTACTACTGTTCTGTTCCTCCAGTCATTACTGCTACTACTGTTCTGTTCCTCCAGTCATTACTGCTACTACTGTTCTGTTCTGTTCCTCCAGTCATTACTGCTACTACTGTTCTGTTCCTCCAGTCATTACTGCTACTACTGTTCTGTTCTGTTCCTCCAGTCATTACTGCTACTACTGTTCTGTTCTGTTCCTCCAGTCATTACTGCTACTACTGTTCTGTTCCTCCAGTCATTACTACTACTACTGTTCTGTTCCTCCAGTCATTACTGCTACTACTGTTCTGTTCCTCCAGTCATTACTACTACTACTGTTCTGTTCCTCCAGTCATTACTACTACTACTGTTCTGTTCCTCCAGTCATTACTGCTACTACTGTTCTGTTCTGTTCCTCCAGTCATTACTACTACTACTGTTCTGTTCCTCCAGTCATTACTACTACTACTGTTCTGTTCCTCCAGTCATTACTGCTACTACTGTTCTGTTCCTCCAGTCATTACTACTACTACTGTTCTGTTCCTCCAGTCATTACTACTACTACTGTTCTGTTCCTCCAGTCATTACTACTACTACTGTTCTGTTCCTCCAGTCATTACTACTACTACTGTTCTGTTCTGTTCCTCCAGTCATTACTACTACTACTGTTCTGTTCCTCCAGTCATTACTGCTACTACTGTTCTGTTCCTCCAGTCATTACTGCTACTACTGTTCTGTTCTGTTCCTCCAGTCATTACTACTACTACTGTTCTGTTCTGTTCCTCCAGTCATTACTGCTACTACTGTTCTGTTCTGTTCCTCCAGTCATTACTGCTACTACTGTTCTGTTCCTCCAGTCATTACTGCTACTACTGTTCTGTTCCTCCAGTCATTACTGCTACTACTGTTCTGTTCTGTTCCTCCAGTCATTACTGCTACTACTGTTCTGTTCCTCCAGTCATTACTACTACTACTGTTCTGTTCTGTTCCTCCAGTCATTACTGCTACTACTGTTCTGTTCCTCCAGTCATTACTACTACTACTGTTCTGTTCTGTTCCTCCAGTCATTACTGCTACTACTGTTCTGTTCTGTTCCTCCAGTCATTACTGCTACTACTGTTCTGTTCTGTTCCTCCAGTCATTACTGCTACTACTGTTCTTTTCCT
The DNA here is from genome assembly GCF_045679555.1 of Salvelinus alpinus. NCBI lineage: Eukaryota > Metazoa > Chordata > Actinopteri > Salmoniformes > Salmonidae > Salvelinus > Salvelinus alpinus. The sequence continues at coordinate 43,433,437 of NC_092102.1, read as the reverse complement.
CCAGTCATTACTACTACTGTTCTGTTCTGTTCCTCCAGTCATTACTGCTACTACTGTTCTGTTCCTCCAGTCATTACTACTACTGTTCTGTTCTGTTCCTCCAGTCATTACTGCTACTACTGTTCTGTTCCTCCAGTCATTACTACTACTGTTCTGTTCTGTTCCTCCAGTCATTTCTGCTACTACTGTTCTGTTCTGTTCCTCCAGTCATTACTGCTACTACTGCTCTGTTCTGTTCCTCCAGTCATTACTGCTACTACTGTTCTGTTCCTCCAGTCATTACTACTACTGTTCTGTTCTGTTCCTCCAGTCATTACTGCTACTACTGTTCTGTTCCTCCAGTCATTACTGCTACTACTGTTCTGTTCCTCCAGTCATTACTGCTACTACTGTTCTGTTCTGTTCCTCCAGTCATTACTGCTACTACTGTTCTGTTCTGTTCCTCCAGTCATTACTGCTACTACTGTTCTGTTCCTCCAGTCATTACTACTACTACTGTTCTGTTCTGTTCCTCCAGTCATTACTGCTACTACTGTTCTGTTCTGTTCCTCCAGTCATTACTGCTACTACTGCTCTGTTCTGTTCCTCCAGTCATTACTGCTACTACTGTTCTGTTCCTCCAGTCATTACTACTACTGTTCTGTTCTGTTCCTCCAGTCATTACTGCTACTACTGTTCTGTTCCTCCAGTCATTACTGCTACTACTGTTCTGTTCCTCCAGTCATTACTGCTACTACTGTTCTGTTCTGTTCCTCCAGTCATTACTGCTACTACTGTTCTGTTCTGTTCCTCCAGTCATTACTGCTACTACTGTTCTGTTCCTCCAGTCATTACTACTACTACTGTTCTGTTCTGTTCCTCCAGTCATTACTGCTACTACTGTTCTGTTCTGTTCCTCCAGTCATTACTGCTACTACTGTTCTGTTCTGTTCCTCCAGTCATTACTACTACTGTTCTGTTCTGTTCCTCCAGTCATTACTGCTACTACTGTTCTGTTCCTCCAGTCATTACTGCTACTACTGTTCTGTTCTGTTCCTCCAGTCATTACTGCTACTACTGTTCTGTTCTGTTCCTCCAGTCATTACTGCTACTACTGTTCTGTTCTGTTCCTCCAGTCATTACTGCTACTACTGTTCTGTTCCTCCAGTCATTACTACTACTGTTCTGTTCTGTTCCTCCAGTCAATACTGCTACTACTGTTCTGTTCCTCCAGTCATTACTGCTACTACTGTTCTGTTCCTCCAGTCATTACTGCTACTACTGTTCTGTTCCTCCAGTCATTACTGCTACTACTGTTCTGTTCCTCCAGTCATTACTGCTACTACTGTTCTGTTCCTCCAGTCATTACTGCTACTACTGTTCTGTTCCTCCAGTCATTACTGCTACTACTGTTCTGTTCCTCCAGTCATTACTACTACTGTTCTGTTCTGTTCCTCCAGTCAATACTGCTACTACTGTTCTGTTCCTCCAGTCATTACTGCTACTACTGTTCTGTTCCTCCAGTCATTACTACTACTACTGTTCTGTTCCTCCAGTCATTACTGCTACTACTGTTCTGTTCTGTTCCTCCAGTCATTACTGCTACTACTGTTCTGTTCTGTTCCTCCAGTCATTACTGCTACTACTGTTCTGTTCCTCCAGTCATTACTACTACTACTGTTCTGTTCTGTTCCTCCAGTCATTACTGCTACTACTGTTCTGTTCTGTTCCTCCAGTCATTACTGCTACTACTGTTCTGTTCCTCCAGTCATTACTGCTACTACTGTTCTGTTCCTCCAGTCATTACTGCTACTACTGTTCTGTTCCTCCAGTCATTACTGCTACTACTGTTCTGTTCTGTTCCTCCAGTCATTACTGCTACTACTGTTCTGTTCTGTTCCTCCAGTCATTACTGCTACTACTGTTCTGTTCCTCCAGTCATTACTACTACTACTGTTCTGTTCTGTTCCTCCAGTCATTACTGCTACTACTGTTCTGTTCTGTTCCTCCAGTCATTACTGCTACTACTGTTCTGTTCCTCCAGTCATTACTGCTACTACTGTTCTGTTCCTCCAGTCATTGCTGCTACTACTGTTCTGTTCCTCCAGTCATTACTGCTACTACTGTTCTGTTCCTCCAGTCATTACTGCTACTACTGTTCTGTTCCTCCAGTCATTACTGCTACTACTGTTCTGTTCCTCCAGTCATTACTGCTACTACTGTTCTGTTCCTCCAGTCATTACTGCTACTTCTGTTCTGTTCCTCCAGTCATTACTGCTACTACTGTTCTGTTCCTCCAGTCATTACTGCTACTACTGTTCTGTTCCTCCAGTCATTACTGCTACTACAGTTCTGTTCCTCCAGTCATTACTGCTACTACTGTTCTGTTCCTCCAGTCATTACTGCTACTACTGTTCTGTTCCTCCAGTCATTACTGCTACTACTGTTCTGTTCCTCCAGTCATTACTGCTACTACTGTTCTGTTCCTCCAGTCATTACTGCTACTACTGTTCTGTTCTGTTCCTCCAGTCATTACTGCTACTACTGTTCTGTTCCTCCAGTCATTACTGCTACTACTGTTCTGTTCTGTTCCTCCAGTCATTACTGCTACTAATGTTCTGTTCCTCCAGTCATTACTGCTACTACTGTTCTGTTCCTCCAGTCATTACTGGTACTACTGTTCTGTTCCTCCAGTCATTACTGCTACTACTGTTCTGTTCTGTTCCTCCAGTCATTACTGCTACTACTGTTCTGTTCCTCCAGTCATTACTGCTACTACTGTTCTGTTCCTCCGGTCATTACTGCTACTACTGTTCTGTTCCTCCAGTCATTACTGCTACTACTACTGTTCTGTTCCTCCAGTCATTACTGCTACTACTGTTCTGTTCCTCCAGTCATTACTGCTACTACTTTCTGTTCCTCCAGTCATTACTGCTACTACTGTTCTGTTCTGTTCCTCCAGTCATTACTGCTACTACTGTTCTGTTCCTCCAGTCATTACTGCTACTACTGTTCTGTTCCTCCAGTCATTACTGCTACTACTGTTCTGTTCTGTTCCTCCAGTCATTACTGCTACTACTGTTCTGTTCCTCCAGTCATTACTGCTACTACTGTTCTGTTCCTCCAGTCATTACTGCTACTACTGTTCTGTTCCTCCAGTCATTACTGCTACTACTGTTCTGTTCCTCCAGTCATTACTACTACTACTGTTCTGTTCCTCCAGTCATTACTGCTACTTCTGTTCTGTTCTGTTCCTCCAGTCATTACTGCTACTACTGTTCTGTTCCTCCAGTCATTACTGCTACTACTGTTCTGTTCCTCCAGTCATTACTGCTACTTCTGTTCTGTTCTGTTCCTCCAGTCATTACTGCTACTACTGTTCTGTTCTGTTCCTCCAGTCATTACTGCTACTACTGTTCTGTTCCTCCAGTCATTACTACTACTACTGTTCTGTTCTGTTCCTCCAGTCATTACTGCTACTACTGTTCTGTTCCTCCAGTCATTACTGGTACTACTGTTCTGTTCCTCCAGTCATTACTGCTACTACTGTTCTGTTCCTCCAGTCATTACAGCTACTACTGTTCTGTTCCTCCAGTCATTACTGCTACTACTGTTCTGTTCCTCCAGTCATTACTGCTACTACTGTTCTGTTCCTCCAGTCATTACTGCTACTACTGTTCTGTTCCTCCAGTCATTACTGCTACTACTGTTCTGTTCCTCCAGTCATTACTGCTACTACTGTTCTGTTCCTCCAGTCATTACTGCTACTTCTGTTCTGTTCCTCCAGTCATTACTGCTACTACTGTTCTGTTCCTCCAGTCATTACTGCTACTACTGTTCTGTTCCTCCAGTCATTACTGCTACTTCTGTTCTGTTCCTCCAGTCATTACTGCTACTACTGTTCTGTTCCTCCAGTCATTACTACTACTACTGTTATGTTCCTCCAGTCATTACTGCTACTACTGTTCTGTTCCTCCAGTCATTACTGCTACTACTGTTCTGTTCCTCCAGTCATTACTGCTACTACTGTTCTGTTCCTCCAGTCATTACTACTACTGTTCTGTTCTGTTCCTCCAGTCAATACTGCTACTACTGTTCTGTTCCTCCAGTCATTACTGCTACTACTGTTCTGTTCCTCCAGTCATTACTACTACTACTGTTCTGTTCCTCCAGTCATTACTGCTACTACTGTTCTGTTCTGTTCCTCCAGTCATTACTGCTACTACTGTTCTGTTCTGTTCCTCCAGTCATTACTGCTACTACTGTTCTGTTCCTCCAGTCATTACTACTACTACTGTTCTGTTCTGTTCCTCCAGTCATTACTGCTACTACTGTTCTGTTCCTCCAGTCATTACTACTACTACTGTTCTGTTCTGTTCCTCCAGTCATTACTGCTACTACTGTTCTGTTCTGTTCCTCCAGTCATTACTGCTACTACTGTTCTGTTCCTCCAGTCATTACTGCTACTACTGTTCTGTTCCTCCAGTCATTACTGCTACTACTGTTCTGTTCCTCCAGTCATTACTACTACTACTGTTCTGTTCTGTTCCTCCAGTCATTACTGCTACTACTGTTCTGTTCCTCCAGTCATTACTACTACTACTGTTCTGTTCTGTTCCTCCAGTCATTACTGCTACTACTGTTCTGTTCTGTTCCTCCAGTCATTACTGCTACTACTGTTCTGTTCCTCCAGTCATTACTGCTACTACTGTTCTCTTCCTCCAGCCATTACTGCTACTACTGTTCTGTTCCTCCAGTCATTACTGCTACTTCTGTTCTGTTCCTCCAGTCATTACTGCTACTTCTGTTCTGTTCCTCCAGTCATTACTGCTACTACTGTTCTGTTCCTCCAGTCATTACTGCTACTTCTGTTCTGTTCCTCCAGTCATTACTGCTACTTCTGTTCTGTTCCTCCAGTCATTACTGCTACTTCTGTTCTGTTCCTCCAGTCATTACTACTGTTCTGTTCCTCCAGTCATTACTGCTACTACTGTTCTGTTCCTCCAGTCATTACTGCTACTACTGTTCTGTTCCTCCAGTCATTACTGCTACTTCTGTTCTGTTCCTCCAGTCATTACTGCTACTACTGTTCTGTTCCTCCAGTCATTACTGCTACTACTGTTCTGTTCCTCCAGTCATTACTGCTACTACTGTTCTGTTCCTCCAGTCATTACTGCTACTACTGTTCTGTTCCTCCAGTCATTACTGCTACTACTGTTCTGTTCCTCCAGTCATTACTGCTACTACTGTTCTGTTCCTCCAGTCATTACTGCTACTACTGTTCTGTTCCTCCAGTCATTACTGCTACTACTGTTCTGTTCCTCCAGTCATTACTGCTACTACTGTTCTGTTCTGTTCCTCCAGTCATTACTGCTACTACTGTTCTGTTCCTCCAGTCATTACTGCTACTACTGTTCTGTTCTGTTCCTCCAGTCATTACTGCTACTAATGTTCTGTTCCTCCAGTCATTACTGCTACTACTGTTCTGTTCCTCCAGTCATTACTGGTACTACTGTTCTGTTCCTCCAGTCATTACTGCTACTACTGTTCTGTTCTGTTCCTCCAGTCATTACTGCTACTACTGTTCTGTTCCTCCAGTCATTACTGCTACTACTGTTCTGTTCCTCCGGTCATTACTGCTACTACTGTTCTGTTCCTCCAGTCATTACTGCTACTACTGTTCTGTTCCTCCAGTCATTACTGCTACTACTGTTCTGTTCTGTTCCTCCAGTCATTACTGCTACTACTGTTCTGTTCCTCCAGTCATTACTGCTACTACTACTGTTCTGTTCCTCCAGTCATTACTGCTACTACTGTTCTGTTCCTCCAGTCATTACTGCTACTACTGTTCTGTTCCTCCAGTCATTACTGCTACTACTGTTCTGTTCTGTTCCTCCAGTCATTACTGCTACTACTGTTCTGTTCCTCCAGTCATTACTGCTACTACTGTTCTGTTCCTCCAGTCATTACTGCTACTACTGTTCTGTTCCTCCAGTCATTACTACTACTACTGTTCTGTTCCTCCAGTCATTACTGCTACTACTGTTCTGTTCCTCCAGTCATTACTGCTACTACTGTTCTGTTCCTTCAGTCATTACTGCTACTACTGTTCTGTTCCTCCAGTCATTACTGCTACTACTGTTCTGTTCTGTTCCTCCAGTCATTACTGCTACTACTCTTCTGTTCCTCCAGTCATTACTGCTACTACTGTTCTGTTCTGTTCCTCCAGTCATTACTGCTACTAATGTTCTGTTCCTCCAGTCATTACTGCTACTACTGTTCTGTTCCTCCAGTCATTACTGGTACTACTGTTCTGTTCCTCCAGTCATTACTGCTACTACTGTTCTGTTCTGTTCCTCCAGTCATTACTGCTACTACTGTTCTGTTCCTCCAGTCATTACTGCTACTACTGTTCTGTTCCTCCGGTCATTACTGCTACTACTGTTCTGTTCCTCCAGTCATTACTGCTACTACTGTTCTGTTCCTCCAGTCATTACTGCTACTACTGTTCTGTTCTGTTCCTCCAGTCATTACTGCTACTACTGTTCTGTTCCTCCAGTCATTACTGCTACTACTACTGTTCTGTTCCTCCAGTCATTACTGCTACTACTGTTCTGTTCCTCCAGTCATTACTGCTACTACTGTTCTGTTCCTCCAGTCATTACTGCTACTACTGTTCTGTTCCTCCAGTCATTACTGCTACTACTGTTCTGTTCCTCCAGTCATTACTGCTACTACTGTTCTGTTCCTCCAGTCATTACTGCTACTACTGTTCTGTTCTGTTCCTCCAGTCATTACTGCTACTACTGTTCTGTTCCTCCAGTCATTACTGCTACTACTGTTCTGTTCTGTTCCTCCAGTCATTACTGCTACTAATGTTCTGTTCCTCCAGTCATTACTGCTACTACTGTTCTGTTCCTCCAGTCATTACTGGTACTACTGTTCTGTTCCTCCAGTCATTACTGCTACTACTGTTCTGTTCTGTTCCTCCAGTCATTACTGCTACTACTGTTCTGTTCCTCCAGTCATTACTGCTACTACTGTTCTGTTCCTCCAGTCATTACTGCTACTACTGTTCTGTTCTGTTCCTCCAGTCATTACTGCTACTACTGTTCTGTTCCTCCAGTCATTACTGCTACTACTACTGTTCTGTTCCTCCAGTCATTACTGCTACTACTGTTCTGTTCCTCCAGTCATTACTGCTACTACTGTTCTGTTCCTCCAGTCATTACTGCTACTACTGTTCTGTTGTGTTCCTCCAGTCATTACTGCTACTACTGTTCTGTTCCTCCAGTCATTACTGCTACTACTGTTCTGTTCCTCCAGTCATTACTGCTACTACTGTTCTGTTCTGTTCCTCCAGTCATTACTGCTACTACTGTTCTGTTCCTCCAGTCATTACTGCTACTACTGTTCTGTTCCTCCAGTCATTACTGCTACTACTGTTCTGTTCCTCCAGTCATTACTGCTACTACTGTTCTGTTCCTCCAGTCATTACTACTACTACTGTTCTGTTCCTCCAGTCATTACTGCTACTACTGTTCTGTTCCTCCAGTCATTACTGCTACTACTGTTCTGTTCCTCCAGTCATTACTGCTACTACTGTTCTGTTCCTCCAGTCATTACTGCTACTACTGTTCTGTTCTGTTCCTCTAGTCATTACTGCTACTACTGTTCTGTTCCTCCAGTCATTACTGCTACTACTGTTCTGTTCTGTTCCTCCAGTCATTACTGCTACTACTGTTCTGTTCCTCCAGTCATTACTGCTACTACTGTTCTGTTCTGTTCCTCCAGTCATTACTGCTACTAATGTTCTGTTCCTCCAGTCATTACTGCTACTACTGTTCTGTTCCTCCAGTCATTACTGGTACTACTGTTCTGTTCCTCCAGTCATTACTGCTACTACTGTTCTGTTCTGTTCCTCCAGTCATTACTGCTACTACTGTTCTGTTCCTCCAGTCATTACTGCTACTACTGTTCTGTTCCTCCGGTCATTACTGCTACTACTGTTCTGTTCCTCCAGTCATTACTGCTACTACTGTTCTGTTCCTCCAGTCATTACTGCTACTACTGTTCTGTTCTGTTCCTCCAGTCATTACTGCTACTACTGTTCTGTTCCTCCAGTCATTACTGCTACTACTACTGTTCTGTTCCTCCAGTCATTACTGCTACTACTGTTCTGTTCCTCCAGTCATTACTGCTACTACTGTTCTGTTCCTCCAGTCATTACTGCTACTACTGTTCTGTTCTGTTCCTCCAGTCATTACTGCTACTACTGTTCTGTTCCTCCAGTCATTACTGCTACTACTGTTCTGTTCCTCCAGTCATTACTGCTACTACTGTTCTGTTCTGTTCCTCCAGTCATTACTGCTACTACTGTTCTGTTCCTCCAGTCATTACTGCTACTACTGTTCTGTTCCTCCAGTCATTACTGCTACTACTGTTCTGTTCCTCCAGTCATTACTGCTACTACTGTTCTGTTCCTCCAGTCATTACTACTACTACTGTTCTGTTCCTCCAGTCATTACTGCTACTTCTGTTCTGTTCTGTTCCTCCAGTCATTACTGCTACTACTGTTCTGTTCCTCCAGTCATTACTGCTACTACTGTTCTGTTCCTCCAGTCATTACTACTACTACTGTTCTGTTCCTCCAGTCATTACTGCTACTTCTGTTCTGTTCTGTTCCTCCAGTCATTACTGCTACTACTGTTCTGTTCTGTTCCTCCAGTCATTACTGCTACTACTGTTCTGTTCTGTTCCTCCAGTCATTACTACTACTACTGTTCTGTTCTGTTCCTCCAGTCATTACTGCTACTACTGTTCTGTTCCTCCAGTCATTACTGGTACTACTGTTCTGTTCCTCCAGTCATTACTGCTACTACTGTTCTGTTCCTCCAGTCATTACTGCTACTACTGTTCTGTTCCTCCAGTCATTACTGCTACTACTGTTCTGTTCCTCCAGTCATTACTGCTACTACTGTTCTGTTCCTCCAGTCATTACTGCTACTACTGTTCTGTTCCTCCAGTCATTACTGCTACTACTGTTCTGTTCCTCCAGTCATTACTGCTACTACTGTTCTGTTCCTCCAGTCATTACTGCTACTTCTGTTCTGTTCCTCCAGTCATTACTGCTACTACTGTTCTGTTCCTCCAGTCATTACTACTACTACTGTTATGTTCCTCCAGTCATTACTGCTACTACTGTTCTGTTCCTCCAGTCATTACTGCTACTACTGTTCTGTTCCTCCAGTCATTACTGCTACTACTGTTATGTTCCTCCAGTCATTACTGCTACTACTGTTCTGTTCTGTTCCTCCAGTCATTACTGCTACTACTGTTCTGTTCCTCCAGTCATTACTGCTACTACTGTTCTGTTCTGTTCCTCCAGTCATTACTACTACTGTTCTGTTCTGTTCCTCCAGTCATTACTGCTACTACTGTTCTGTTCCTCCAGTCATTACTGCTACTACTGTTCTGTTCCTCCAGTCATTACTGCTACTACTGTTCTGTTATGTTCCTCCAGTCATTACTGCTACTACTGTTCTGTTCCTCCAGTCATTACTGCTACTACTACTGTTCTGTTCCTCCAGTCATTACTGCTACTACTGTTCTGTTATGTTCCTCCAGTCATTACTGCTACTACTGTTCTGTTCTGTTCCTCCAGTCATTACTGCTACTACTGTTCTGTTCCTCCAGTCATTACTGCTACTACTACTGTTCTGTTCCTCCAGTCATTACTGCTACTACTGTTCTGTTCTGTTCCTCCAGTCATTACTGCTACTACTGTTCTGTTCCTCCAGTCATTACTGCTACTACTGTTCTGTTCCTCCAGTCATTACTGCTACTACTGTTCTGTTCTGTTCTTCCAGTCATTACTGCTACTACTGTTCTGTTCTGTTCCTCCAGTCATTACTGCTACTACTGTTCTGTTATGTTCCTCCAGTCATTACTGCTACTACTGTTCTGTTCTGTTCCTCCAGTCATTACTGCTACTACTGTTCTGTTCTGTTCCTCCAGTCATTACTGCTACTACTGTTCTGTTCCTCCAGTCATTACTGCTACTACTGTTCTGTTATGTTCCTCCAGTCATTGCTGCTACTACTGTTCTGTTCCTCCAGTCATTACTGCTACTACTGTTCTGTTCCTCCAGTCATTACTGCTACTACTGTTCTGTTCCTCCAGTCATTACTGCTACTACTGTTCTGTTCTGTTCCTCCAGTCATTACTGCTACTACTGTTCTGTTCCTCCAGTCATTACTGCTACTACTGTTCTGTTCTGTTCCTCCAGTCATTACTGCTACTACTGTTCTGTTCCTCCAGTCATTACTGCTACTACTGTTCTGTTCTGTTCCTCCAGTCATTACTGCTACTACTGTTCTGTTCCTCCTGTCATTACTGCTACTACTGTTCTGTTCCTCCAGTCATTACTGCTACTACTGTTCTGTTCCTCCAGTCATTACTGCTACTACTGTTCTGTTCTGTTCCTCCAGTCATTACTGCTACTACTGTTCTGTTCTGTTCCTCCAGTCATTACTGCTACTACTGTTCTGTTCTGTTCCTCCAGTCATTACTGCTACTACTGTTCTGTTCTGTTCCTCCAGTCATTACTGCTACTACTGTTCTGTTCTGTTCCTCCAGTCATTACTGCTACTACTGTTCTGTTCCTCCAGTCATTACTGCTACTACTGTTCTGTTCCTCCAGTCATTACTGCTACTACTGTTCTGTTCCTCCAGTCATTACTGCTACTACTGTTCTGTTCTGTTCCTCCAGTCATTACTGCTACTACTGTTCTGTTCCTCCAGTCATTACTGCTACTACTGTTCTGTTCTGTTCCTCCAGTCATTACTGCTACTACTGTTCTGTTCCTCCAGTCATTACTGCTACTACTGTTCTGTTCTGTTCCTCCAGTCATTACTGCTACTACTGTTCTGTTCCTCCTGTCATTACTGCTACTACTGTTCTGTTCCTCCAGTCATTACTGCTACTACTGTTCTGTTCCTCCAGTCATTACTGCTACTTCTGTTCTGTTCCTCCAGTCATTACTGCTACTACTGTTCTGTTCTGTTCCTCCAGTCATTACTGCTACTACTGTTCTGTTCCTCCAGTCATTACTGCTACTACTGTTCTGTTCCTCCAGTCATTACTGCTACTACTGTTCTGTTCTGTTCCTCCAGTCATTACTGCTACTACTGTTCTGTTCCTCCAGTCATTACTGCTACTACTGTTCTGTTCTGTTCCTCCAGTCATTACTGCTACTACTGTTCTGTTCTGTTCCTCCAGTCATTACTGCTACTACTGTTCTGTTCTGTTCCTCCAGTCATTACTGCTACTACTGTTCTGTTCTGTTCCTCCAGTCATTACTGCTACTACTGTTCTGTTATGTTCCTCCAGTCATTGCTGCTACTACTGTTCTGTTCCTCCAGTCATTACTGCTACTACTGTTCTGTTCCTCCAGTCATTACTGCTACTACTGTTCTGTTCCTCCAGTCATTACTGCTACTTCTGTTCTGTTCTGTTCCTCCAGTCATTACTGCTACTACTGTTCTGTTCTGTTCCTCCAGTCATTACTGCTACTACTGTTCTGTTCTGTTCCTCCAGTCATTACTGCTACTACTGTTCTGTTCCTCCAGTCATTACTGCTACTACTGTTCTGTTCCTCCAGTCATTACTGCTACTACTGTTCTGTTCTGTTCCTCCAGTCATTACTGCTACTACTGTTCTGTTCCTCCAGTCATTACTGCTACTACTGTTCTGTTCCTCCAGTCATTACTGCTACTACTGTTCTGTTCTGTTCCTCCAGTCATTACTGCTACTACTGTTCTGTTCTGTTCCTCCAGTCATTACTGCTACTACTGTTCTGTTCCTCCAGTCATTACTGCTACTACTGTTCTGTTCTGTTCCTCCAGTCATTACTGCTACTACTGTTCTGTTCTGTTCCTCCAGTCATTACTGCTACTACTGTTCTGTTCTGTTCCTCCAGTCATTACTGCTACTACTGTTCTGTTCCTCCAGTCATTACTGCTACTACTGTTCTGTTCCTCCAGTCATTACTGCTACTACTGTTCTGTTCCTCCAGTCATTACTGGTACTACTGTTCTGTTCTGTTCCTCCAGTCATTACTGCTACTACTGTTCTGTTCCTCCAGTCATTACTGCTACTACTGTTCTGTTCCTCCAGTCATTACTGCTACTTCTGTTCTGTTCTGTTCCTCCAGTCATTACTGCTACTACTGTTCTGTTCTGTTCCTCCAGTCATTACTGCTACTACTGTTCTGTTCTGTTCCTCCAGTCATTACTGCTACTACTGTTCTGTTCCTCCAGTCATTACTGCTACTACTGTTCTGTTCCTCCAGTCATTACTGCTACTACTGTTCTGTTCTGTTCCTCCAGTCATTACTGCTACTACTGTTCTGTTCCTCCAGTCATTACTGCTACTACTGTTC